>NC_143021.1:168843633-169165418 GCF_055824585.1 Amblyomma mixtum
TTAAGCACCTGATCAGTTGTATCGTTAAAACTCATCACACCTGATTTAGTTGCGCTAGAACTGAATCCTAGAGCGTCTCCTTCGTCTCCACAGCAATTAACCAAAGTTTGTAAATCTTCCTGGCTATCTGCTGACAGTACAATATCGTCCGCATACATTAAACCCGGGAGTCGCTGCTCAACTACATTTCCGCCTAATCTGTACGATAGATTATAACCCAGATTACTTTCTTCTAGCCTTCTTTCCATATTTATCACGTAAAGCATGAACAGCAGCGGTGATAGAGGACAACCTTGCCTTAATCCTTTGTGCACCCCCACAGTTGTGGTACTTTTTTTTCCTTCCCATGTAATTTCAACTTCATTCCCAGCAAACCACAAACGTCCCATAGATGTCCAGATTAAGTCTGAACGTCTATGTACCAAAGCAAAATCTCTCAGACGTCTTATCTACCAACTTTTTTTCGTGAAAAAGCTGGAGACGTACCCACGACATTATATCTGCCTTAACCTAGACTCCTCGTAGATATTACTTGTCACGTCCTGGGTATGTAAGTGAGATATATTGATGCGGGTAGACGACGACGACAAAGAGCGATGGCACGAGTGCGAAGAGTAGAAGACGACAACGAAGTTCGGACTGTGTTCTCGGTGCCGCTCGCAGCTGTGTTGGGGAGGCGTGTGTACGGCTGGCTAATACGCCTGCTTTTGGATTCCTCGAAGCGTCGACATTCCTTAATAATTCCGTCGACTGTAGTGCAGCTCTTGTATACGAGCAAGTTGAAGGCATCGTCGGCGATTCCCTTCAACACGTGGCCGACTTTGTCAGACTCGGGCATGTTGGCGTCAACTTTGTGACAGAGGGCCAGCACATCTTGAATGTACGACACATAGGACTCCGTAGATGTTTGAGCTCGGGAGGCGAGGTCCTTCTTAGCGGCAAGCGTTCGGCCGAGTGGCCGTCCAAACAATTCGCGGAGTTTCTCTTTGCACACGTCCCAGCTGGTCAGATGGTCTTCGTGTGTCTCATACCAGACCCGGGCGGTGTCTTTTAGATAGAATATTACATTTGCGAGCATAAGGGTCGGATCCCAGCGGTTGTAGGTACTCACTCGCTCGTACATGTTGATCCAGTCGTCGACGTCAGTGTTGTCGGTACCAGAAAATGTCCCAGGGTCACGAGGGGGAGAAAGAACGAGTGATGTCATGGCCCGGGCTGAGGTTTGCTGGGCGGCGTCGTGGGTCATGATGAGTGAAGGCAACTGGCGGCCGCTGCGGAGCTCCGTCGTCGGTAGACGTAGGGGAAATCCGCACCTCCACCAAATATGTTGCGGAAAAGAATATATTTACAGATATTTACAAATAGACAAGAACAGCTGCGAGCGGCACCGAGAACACAGTCCGAACTTCGTTGTCGTCTTCTACTCTTCGCACTCGTGCCATCGCTCTCCAGAGTAGTTCACGACATTCTTCGTTCGTGTGACACGCAGCACCAGCTCGCGACAGCTTACCACCCACAAACCAATGGGCTTACGGAAAGGTTCAACCGCACGCTCACCGACATGTTAGCCATGTACGTATCGCCAGACCACCGAGATTGGGACGCAGCCTTGCCTTATGTGACATTTGCATATAACTCTTCCCTTCATGACAGAACAGGCTATTCTCCTTTCTACCTTTTGTTTGGTAGGCATCCCGCCTTGCCTTTGGACACACTCTTGCCACCTTCTTCAGCCCCCACCACTGCTTACGCTCGGGACGCCATCTCCCAGGCCACGCTGGCGCGCCAAATAGCACGTAGTAGGCTTCAAGCCTCTCAAGTTTCCCAGAAGTCAGCCTACGACCGCCGTCACCAGGCCGTCGAATTTACCCCAGGATCACTCGTCCTTCTCTGGACGCCCTCTCGCAGCGTCGGTCTCTCCGAGAAGCTCCTTTCGCACTACCGTGGCCCTTACCGTGTCGTGCGCCGTGTTACCGACGTGAACTATGAAATGGCTCCCCTTGAAACCTCGCCCTCGTCATCTGGCGCCACCACCGACATCGTCCACGTCTGTCGCCTTAAACCTTACCACGACGCCCATACGTCGCCGCCCTAACGCCGAGACGGCGTTTCAGCAGCCGGGGGTCCTGATGCGGGTAGACGACGACGACAAAGAGCGATGGCACGAGTGCGAAGAGTAGAAGACGACAACGAAGTTCGGACTGTGTTCTCGGTGCCGCTCGCAGCTGTTCTTGTCTATTTGTAAATATCTGTAAATATATTCTTTTCCGCAACAATATAATTTAAGAATTCCATATTTTTCAATCGTTCGATATTTCGTGTTGCCTTACTGCATTTAAAGTTGGAAATCGCTGTTGACTACAAATTGGAGGCATGACCAGCGCTGCCTGTGTTTTTGTGTTTTTTCGTGCTCACTTCACGGCAACATATCCTACCTAGAAATAAGAAAAATACGGGAAGTAGTAAAGACAAATCTGAATGCACACGCATCAGGTTTCTGACTCAACTGTACACAGTTGGTTTGAAATGCCAGTCACTTTGGTCAGGATTCGCATTGTTATTTCATTACTATTCTTACATTCAATTTATACCTTGTGCTCCAGCCTGCAAGCTATCTCAACCACACTGAAAAGTGAGGACACACTAAAAACCTTTTTTGTTATTTAGCAGCCAGGACTATATAATAACCATTTTTTCTGATTAAGCATGTTTTATTCAACTTATCCAACTATTTAAAGTACAAAAATTGGTTCAGTTCAATTTTTGGGAGTTATTTTTTATCAAAAATGTCTTAAATCTGCTAATCGCGCTAGCAATGATAACTAACTATTGGAATGTTGAACTGAGGAAAGCTTAGGCATTTGTGTAGCTGAATGTGTGACCTCATATTTCTTGAGAATAAACTTCTTGAGTCCCGCTTTTTATCATCATGTCAACACTGTAATGTCCAGTGCAGGCCAAAAATTTCTCCAGTTAACCCTGTGTCAGCGGCGGTCCCCTTATCCCAGCAAATTTCCGAACCTCATCTGCACACCTGCCCTGATCCTCTCTGCTGTGCTTGCATTCTCTGAATCCAGCCCGTTACCCTAACGATAATTGGTTATCTTGCCTTCATGCAACATGCGCTGCCCATATGCCTGTTCTATGTCGCGGACAGGCGGCGGCGGGGAAAGCGCGGTGAATTGTCCACGCCGCCATCGCGTTGTAGTTCGTATCGTATTTAATCAATAATAGCGCAAACTGCGCATGACGATTGCAGCTGTGAAAAAAGTAATATGCTACAATTTAAAAATTATTAACTTATTTTTCGTGTCACAGCAAACCTGCTACTAAGTACAAAAAAGAGACGATACAAAATATGTGACAGTTTCGCACATCAGCACGAGGCTAGGTTCAGCCATGGCGGCAGTGGTAGAGCGCACGGCATGTGCGATTTCTCATCGTGTTCCGTGGGAACGTTGTGTTTGAAGAACCTCGACACATAATTAATTATTCCCTTAATATTGCTGGCGAGATTGTTCAAACGTTCTTTCCTTGATGGAGCTGAAGGAAGACAGTTTGCTTGCTTTTACTACTCGGCGAAGTGGACCCGTCAGTACGAATTAGGATTACAAGTCGTTTTCACCGGCTGGAATCGTGACCTTTCCTTGTGCGTACTCAGTCTCAGTTTACTCATTGAAGTGTATTTTATGCTATTTTTGCGATTGTAATGAAAAAATTCTAACGCATTTATCGACACGTTATATTTTTACGCTCACTCGTTTGGCTGTTTTGCCAAACTCGCTGTGTATTGAAACAAAGGCTGGTGATGTATGCAACTGGCCTCTACTACCGAAATGTGGGCATGCGTTCGGATGGTGTGCCGAAGTGAGTGTGCAAGCACACTCCGCTCAGCACGACTGCCTTTTAGTGCTGCAAAGGCAACCTTTGACGCTTCATAGAATTGCGTCGGTAAAAGTGGCGTAAATTACTGGGTTTGTTTGTTGTGGTTGCTGTGCCATTCTCTTGTCACCTGTAAAAGTGAACAATTATGCTTTCTTCTGCAGCAACCCTGGCTTATTGGGCTCGGCAGAAGAGTATTGATGCCACCGCAGCTGTAAACCTGACGATTATGCTCAACTAGAAGATTCAGTGAAAGCGCCGAGCGCAATAAAATACTGACGCACTCAGAAGTCATCTGCAGTGTTTTGGGCTCCCGTGATGGCCATATACTCGCTTACTCAACTGTATTTGAGCTAGCTGGAGTGCTTGGACGTCCCGACGACTCCATAGGGAAGTCTGTGGCTGGTGTGCAGTAGGTCTCCGTTCCATCTGGAATTGTAACAGGTGTCAGCTGCATCTCGTATTGCAGCTGGTTCCAGTCGCAACTGGTTTAAGGAACAAATTTCCAGTTGCAACAACTGGAAATGTGTCCCTTAAAACAGTTGGACTGGAACCAGTTAGAAATTTTCACCTGGGTATTGATCTATGTATAGTCATATTCTCTTTATATAGACGTCTAGGCTACGTAGACTGGGCGTACTTACATGTTCACAAATATCTGATAAATGTAGAGCGTGATGTCTGCAGTACGTACCTACAACGTGAACTGGACCCCAATTTTCAAGTTGTAGGTACGTAGATTTTTCGTAAACGGTACTAAAATGGATGTCTAATGGAGGTGTCTATAATGTCCAGCGTAAATATCTCGCTGATGTCTATGGTACGTTTTATGGTTTACTGGGTTATCTCGGTAGATTTCCTGTAGAAAATCAATTACCTCATCACCAATACCTAAATCTTTCAATATGCTCCACAGGAGTTCCCTGTTCACGTTATCGTATGCACCGCTTATGTCCAGAAAGGCTAAAAACAGAGGTCTATTTTCCGCCTTAGCTATTTCCATGCATTGGGTAAGCACGAACAGGCTATCATCTAACCGCCTACCCCTTCTGAACCCATTCTGAAGTTCTCCGAGTATCCTATTCCCTTCTACCCATGACTGCATTTTTAATTTCACCGCCTGCATTGCCAGCCTCTACATAACAGATGTTATCGTAATCGGACGGAAGGATTTTATGTTCATCTTATCTCCTTTCCCTTTCTAAATCAAATTCATTTTACTCTGTCTCCAGCTGTGCGGAATTTGCTGATTTGTTATGACTGCCTCCAATGCTTTTATCAGCGCGCCCTTGCTTCTTGGGCCAAGTTCATTAATCAGCTTAATTGGAATTTCGTCTATCCCTGCGGATGTGGTTTTAGGAATATTCGCTTCCGCCTTTTCCCAGTTAAGACTAGTCAGTTCTAAGCTGTTCTCTTTTGTGCTGTCCTGTGTTGCCGCCTCACTTGGGGAGATTACCCCATTGGCGTTGCTAAAAGACGCAGCTATAAATGACGTAATGTAGTCCAAAGCATCGTCTCCCTCTAAACATTTTCCCTCAGCATCTATAATCTGTTCCTGCTTTCTTTGATTTGTTTTTCCCAACCAACTTATATGGTTCCAGAATTTTCTTGGCCCCCCTTTATTTGCCTCGCGAACATCAGCCAGCCATTTATCAGAGGACTGCTTTATTTTAGCCTGGACTAGGACCTGAACTTGCTGTTTCTTTTGTCGATAAGATTCCCATTTTTTTCCTATGTCCTCTACAGATAACTGCGCCTTCTTTGCTTCTCTGTGTTCCCTTGAAGCCACCCGTCGTTGTTCGATGGCCTCCTTAATTTCCATATTCCACCAGCTTCGTGGCTTCCTCTTTCCTCTCCAGCGGTTAACTCCTTTAACTTGTTTTATTTTTGTAGCGATGAGCAGTTCCAACTGATTATAATCCCAATTTTTCATGTGGCGTTTCTCAATTACTTTCTATATCGGCTGATATTAGCGCTATTTGTTCATCATTTAATTTTGCGTTGTCTTTTGGACTTCGTTGCATTTCTCTTTTGACTATGGCTCCCAACTGTAAACTAATACGTTTATGATCACTTCCTAGGCTGTCCTTCCCCTCTTCGTCTATTTCCATTATTGCGAGCCTGCTATAGATGCCCTGCGACATAAGACAGTAGTCAATGGTTGTTTGCGTGTTACGGGATTCCCACGTGATTTGTCCCTCACATTTCGTTTCTCTATTGACAATAACTAAGTTGTGCCGCTCACACAAGTCTAGCATTAACTTCCCGTTACAATCTGCGTATCCATCCAGATCCTCGATGTGGCCGTTCATGTCTCCAAGCAAAATAATATCGACACCGTCTCCAATCTGCTTTATATCGTCATTGAGGCACTTAACTAGATCCTTGTTTTCTTGCCTGCATTTGTCCCCGGTCCCTAAATAAACTACCCCTAGCAATGTCCTTTTGCCAGCAATACAGGGTTTACAAAAGTAGGTCTGGCAACAGTGACAGGCACGCTGACCTCGCCTGACCCCGCGGTGGCGGCCATCTTTGGATCGCTTCGTCCGTCCGCTCCGTGTCCGTCCGTCAGTGCCCGCCGTTGTGTCCGTGCTTGTAACGTTGTCGCCAAGTGTACTGTGCGTGGAACGGATTTTCAATGTCAAGCGAAGTCCTTTCCTGGTCCAGGGACCTCTCTTTTGTCCCTGACGGTTTCTGCCAGCGACGGCTAGAGGCATATTTTGAGAGCCAAGGCGTGGTGTGATGCGTTATAGTGAAGTCTTTCCCCACATCTCTGCGTATTGCAATAATCCACTTCTTTCTCAAAGCCGGGTTGCTTGGGAAACCATGGAAGGAGACCTGCACAAATAATAAACAGGTTTTGTCAACAAGCACCACATTATAGCTGTGGATGCTATACTTTATAGCAATACTGGAAAATCTGATCACACGAACTCTTGCGCGAAGCAGGCATGGCGCGGTGATAGCTGATTTTTAAAATTCCTCATAATTTCAGCACAGTTCCCTTTTCCCGAGGCCGCCCATTTCAGCTCTTGCATATGAGGTTAAAGCTTGAAATGTCTACTAAAAGAGGAAATAAACAAGAAATCGCCATCTTTACAAAACCAACTGACTTTTCGAGTGGCTGTCAACTAAGAAACCATCATGGGATTCGAGAAAACCCACTAGAGTGAAACGCAAGCTTCGTTATTTTGTGGATCGCGCTGGCAAGTATTCATAGGCACAGACTACAAACCTGAGCTGCGCGCTCTGGACGCGTACCGGACTTCGCACGCGTCATCAGGCGATAACATCTTTTGAAACGGGCTGGATGTGAGCATGACGCTACACGCGTGATGCCTCATCTTTTCCTGCTTTACAGGACGCCGCGGCTTTGGCAGGCGCTTTTGTAGCGTGAAACAGGCAGCTTGGGCGCCGTAGGCAACCATTTTGCCATCTGCACAATGCACGGCCATTTCACACAATGGTTTGAAAACTAGCTTCGGTAATCATGCCCTTGTAATAAGTCAAATAGAGAATGGCGAATGCAATCCACGTACAAAAGGCTCCAACGGATCTATTCGAGCTTTAGCGTTCGTTACACATGTATTGCTCCTTCTCCAGTGTCATTTTCCATCTCAGCACAAGCTTTCGTGAAGTTCACAAGGCTCCATTGCACGCAAAACAACCTCGCTGTTTCAGGTGATCGCGATCGCGTTCTATGAGCTATCTCTTAGTCAGAGGTACATGCCGTAATGCCTGACATGCTGCAAGTGACACTTGTCAAGCCGATCAAGAATGCAAACGAACGGTCGTATACACACCTTGTTTCCGTGCGCGTCTACGACGCTGCGCTGGCTGCAGAAAGGCACGCAGAACATGCTGGCATTCCGAATGGAGCTTGGTGCTAGCACCGACTGTTGTGATGCCAACAAATGACGCAATAACTTGCGGGAATTCCAATGAAGCTCGCTGTGCGTGCACGAGTTCCACGAGGGCTCACGTTGGCGCGTACTCTCCGGGTACAGTGAACTGTCCTCCGAGTACTCCGGGCGGCGCGGACGGACTGAACCAAACATGGCCGCCGTGCGCTGTTCATGTTTTTCTCACTATATGGCGCTAACTTTTGTAAAGCGTCTATTCTACCTGATACCCAGACATGTTCTTTGCAAGTTGATTTTATTCTTTGCCAATTTGTTCCTTGATGTATCAGCATACCTACACCTCCTCCCTTCTTCTCTGTTGTTGTTCTGTTGCACCCTTCCCAGACATAGCCATCGATGAAAGGTGGATCTTCTAGATCCCTCAGATGTGTCTCGCATAGAGCGTACACACCTACTGCTTTGTCCTTTAACTGCTGTTCTATTTCTAGCCATTTCGCTCTCTTTCTACCCCCTTGCATGTTTATGTAACTGATCCTGGCGTTAAATTTCTTTTTCGTAGTTTTCTTTCTGGGCCTCCTAGTGGCCATTTTGTTGCGATCAGCCGCCATTGTTACATTTACATCGCTTCTACCTACCCCTACGCCCTGAGCCACCGTGGACCCCCTAAAAAAGCTACCGCTCGGCCTCCCAGGCGCCTGCCTATCTCTTCTCCTACCCTTCCACTGAAATGGATGCCATCTCGTCCAAAGTCTCTGCCCGAACCTGCTCTGTGCACTTCCTTGTTTATGTCTACCACCTCAAAGTCTTTCTCGAGGCCTAACTGCCTTATCTCTCCATTAAGATTCACAACGTCTTTAGCAACCTCTACATTCCTTCCTTGTACCTCCGGCACTGTACACACCACGATCTGCGCTTGCTGTGCTATCGCAGGATGGATGGATGGATGGATGGATGGATGGATAGGAGCGCCCCCTTTGAAACGGGGTGGTGGCAATTGCCACCATGCTCAGTTTTTCTTTATTTATTATTTTTTTTGTTTACTGTGTTCGCAATTCTCATTAAGATTCTCCATCACCTTTACCTACGGTTTCCTACTATTCTAACCTTATGCCACATCTCTGCTTTTCAGCCACCAATCCTCCAATCGCTTTTTGCTGACTTCCACTGCAGATTTATTTACATGACCATTGTTATCTTTAAACCCTAGGGCCTCAGAAAGAGTGACTGTGCCTGCATCGACATCCGGATGGATACCATCACATTTGATTATGAGGTGTTCAATTGTTTCCACAGATCTACCACACACTGCACATGTGTCATCTTCTTCGTTAAATTTCTTTTTGTAGCTGCGCGTTCTAAGACACCCTGATCTAGCTTCAAAAAGTAGGGCACCGCCTCTTGAGTTATCATAGAAAAATTCTTTCCTGATCTGCCTTTTCCAGAATCGATATAGTTCTACACTATGTTTCTTTTCCATTGAATTCATCCAATTTTTAACTTCCGCGTTTTTGACCTGTCGTTTAATGCTCTTTCTTTCTCCGTCCTCATGACCGGCATACTTACTGGTTAGTTTTCTAGTTCTTTTCCGCCACTGTGAGTCAACGTTCTTTCTGTATAAATATTTAAATACCTTAGCTGCCCATCTGTTATCGTCCAATTTCCTCAGGCGTTCTTCATATAGTATTTTACTCTTAGCTTCCCGCGCCTCGAACGATGCCCAGCCCATATCCCCTTGAACTGCCTCGTTTGTGGTTTTGCCGTGGGCACCTAGTGCTAATCTTCCAACAGCTCTCTGATTTACGTCTAATCTCGACTGAACTTCTGCCCTTAAGCACAGAACCGCATTGCCGAAAGTAAGTCCCGGCACCATTATTCCTTTCCAAATACCTCTTAGTACTTCATATTTGTTGTACCCCCATAATGCCCTATGTTTCATTATCCCGGCGTCTCTTCGTCCTTTTGCCCTAAGAGCCTGTTCATGCTTTTCCGTGTATATCTGCCCTTCGTTTAGCCATATCCCGAGGTATTTGTATTCGGCCACTTTGGGTATTTCGTGGCCTTGTATTGTAAGCACCTGATCAGTTGTATCGTTAAAAATCATCACACCTGATTTAGTTGCGCTAAAACTGTATCCTAGAGCGTCTCCTTCGTCTCCACAGCAATTAACCAAAGTTTGTAAATCTTCCTGGCTATCTGCTAACAGTACAATATTGTCCGCATACATTAAACCCGGGAGTCGCTGCTCAACTACATTTCCGCCTAATCTGTACGATAGATTATAACCCAGATTACTTTCTTCTAGCCTTCTTTCCATATTTATCACGTAAAGCATGAACAGCAGCGGTGATAGAGGGCAACCTTGCCTTAATCCTTTGTGCACCCCTACGGTTGTGGTACATTTTTTCCCTTCCCATGTAATTTCAACTTCATTATCTCGGTAGATTTCCTGTAGAAAATCAATTACCTCATCACCAATACCTAAATCTTTCAATATGCTCCACAGGAGTTCCCTGTTCACGTTATCGTATGCACCGCTTATGTCAGGTGACGCTGCGAACCACGCCGCCTGTCGGCGGCGACGTGAAGTGCGTCAGGCGCCTCTCCCGTGTGAGCACACTACCCCCTTCTAGAACACTGTACCTAGAGGGAAAGCTGGCGGCGCTGCACTTCAGCCACCATGGACGCCCAAAGCATCATGGGGCGGTGAGCTACTTGTTGCGGCACAGTCATATTTTTTCGGGAATACGGAGTGGCACTACTGAGATGTTTCATTCCCAAAACGCTGTTCGTGTGTGCCATGGAGGAAGGAAAGAAGCGTTTGCGGATAGGTAGGCTGGAAACGCTGATTGGTCGATGGGATGCGCTTCTCCGTGACGTTTTTTGACTTCGCCCTCGTTCTCAACCGGACGTGGCGTCAGCGCGCCTTTCTCGACCTCTCCCTAGAGCGCCTGGGGAATCGCTAGGTGCACCCGCCGCGCCGCGCGTGTGTGGTGAGCGGGCATTCGCAAATTGGACGATAACAGATGGGCAGCTAAGGTATTTAAATATTTATACAGAAAGAACGTTGACTCACAGTGGCAGAAAAGAACTGGAAAACTAACCAGTAAGTATGCCGGTCATGAGGACGGAGAAATAAAGAGCATTAAACGACAGGTTAAAAACGCGGAAGTTAAAAATTGGATGAATTCAATGGAAAAGAAACATAGTGTAGAACTATATCGATTCTGGAAAAGGCAGGTCAGGAAAGAATTTTTCTATGATAACTCAAGAGGCAGTGCCCTACTTTTTGAAGCTAGATCAGGGTGTCTTAGAACGCGCAGCTACAAAAAGAAATTTAACGAAGAAGATGACACATGTGCAGTGTGTGGTAGATCTGTGGAAACAATTGAACACCTCATAATCAAATGTGATGGTATCCATCCGGATGTCGATGCAGGCACAGTCGCTCTTTCTGAGGCCCTAGGGTTTAAAGATAACAATGGTCATGTAAATAAATCTGCAGTGGAAGTCAGCAAAAAGCGATTGGAGGATTGGTGGCTGAAAAGCAGAGATGTGGCATAAGGTTAGAATAGTAGGAAACCGTAGGCGAAGGTCATGGAGAATCTTAATGAGAATTGCCAACACAGTAAACAAAAAAAAATAATAAATAAAGAAAAGCTGAGCATGGTGGCAATTGCCACCACCCCGTTTCAAAGGGGGCGCTCCTATCCATCCATCCATCCATCTATCCATCCATCCATCCGTTTCATGATCCTCGGCGCGCTCGTTTCGAGGCGTGTGCAGCTATGGCGTTCGTGCGTGGTGCGCTCGTCGGCGACAGCCAGCTGAAATTTCTGTGCAGTTTTTGCTTGCGGCTTTCGCCGTTTCGCCAGGAGCACGTGGCTAGTGTCGTGCTCGTATTTAAAGTTTTTTCCGCGGCACTACAAGGATCCGCATCAGGCGCGCTTTGAGGACCGCCGTTTGACAGCCACGCTGACGCGCTTGTCGGGCGTGCGCATTCTCAACCTCGAGGTAAGGACTGAACTACATTGTCGCAAGTTTTCTCGTGCATTGAGGACTCACCAAATTGCGGTGCTTGTAACGAAACTTTTTTTTTTGCAGCATCGTTCCCTGGATATGCCTCTCGGAAGCCGATGTCATTGTTCGCCACGGACGCTTGGCCTACTGCTCGCCGCCACGCCGCTGTAGGTTGACGTTGAAGAGCTGCTCCAAACGGCCCTTTTCAGGGCCGCTTCATTGCTTCCTGGAAGATTGCGGGCATCCAATCTCGCGGCCGTGTTCCCTCTCTTTGTCGAAATCGGCGCCAGACATCAGAACCCGCGCTAGGCCTCGTTGCAGGGTTAAACGAGTGCAGTGTGGCTTTAGAGAAGTTATGACTTGCGCGTAGTCTAGCTATATCATTCACCCAGTGCAGTGTGCCTTTGCCTCTTTAGCGACTTCTCACGCCTTGTCGAAATCGGATTTAAAGCTCACGCCACGCCTCGTTGAATGGGTTAACTGAGTGCAGCGCCTAGCTTTGTTTTTTTTTCTGTTCTAACCTGTAAGCAGTGCACCTTTCTTCGCTCCTTACTTTTGTTCTTTTCAGTCGTTTCCTGAATCCGTCGAAAAAGCCGGGCTTGCCGGATGATTGTTCGCCGTGAATGGAACCACGAGGCGATCGCATCTGCATACACAGCACGACTTTGTTCCCTCGTGTTTTTTTTTAACAAGGATTGCTTCGACAGCTCGGGCAAAACGAGGACTGCGCACGCCGTGTCGTCGCTGCTTAGTGAAGAGGCACAAAACGGATGTCGTCCTTACTAAAGGCCCTTCTCGGGGCCACCTCAGTGTTTCCTGGGAGACCACGCGCTTTCCGCCCTGTGCACATGTTCCCTTCATTTCCAAATCATTTGTAAGTTGCATATCAATGAATTAATAAATCAGTCAATGCACTTTATTTACCAGAAAAATCTGGCTGGTCACCCTGGGCTAAAAGCTGTGCACACAGCTTGACAAGGCCCAGGGGACCATTAGATGACAGTTTTGAACGTAGGAAAAACAAGTTGGTACCTTAAAAGAACATGGAAAGTACACCAAACAATATAAGAGATAAACATTACAATCGCGCATTACAGTAAAGAAAAAGAAAACACTTTGACAGCAGGCATACAGTATCAATTTACACTATAATACATACAAAAATTACGACATTCAGCACTATGGCGCGAAATATAAAAACAGCACATAAAGCAAAAAAGAGAATGCAAGTTACAATAGTACAGATAGATTAGCTGTTTACATTTACTTATGCATAAAATTAGTCCTCGGCTCCTTGGGCCTCCTTCAAATCCTGCAAAAGGCTTGAATTTGCAACTGCTAATATCAAAGAAGATTTAGAAGAACTTCAGTTTGGGGTACATGGTGCATAGTAATTGAGAAAATAAACAATAGCGCCTACAATGACACACACAGAAGAAGAACGATGCAGCACGAGCGCTATCCTGCGCTCTACAGTATGGAACTGTGACTGTGAAAAATGAACCTTCACGTCAGTGAAATATGAGTCTAGGCTGTCTGCAAATCGTTATTACAGAAAGAAAGAAATATTAGTGAATGTTGTGTAAGAGGCTTGCATATTACTCTGTTTGTTTATTTATTTATGTTACCCCTCAAGGCCAGTGGCATTACACAGGGGGAATGGTAAATATACGAAAACTGAGAGAAAAATACAGTTGATTACATGAACATTAAACAGCGCCTGAATATACAATGTTAGCTAGTGCTACGCGGAACTGCTCATAATTTTCAGTGCCGGCAACTTCTGCGGGAAGGTGGTTCCAGTCGCATGAGGTTCGCGGCAGGAATGACTGCGAGCAGCATTTTCTGTTGCATGACGTACTTCCGACTTTGTGATCATGATCAATGCGGCGGGATACAGAAATTGTATGGGGGATGAGGTGATCACGAAGAGCGGGATGATGGTACAGCTTGTGGAACAGGGTGATACGAAGCAATTTTCTACGCGATGTCAGTTATGGGAGGCAGATATTAGACTTCATAGTAGTTATACTCGCTGTGCGGTTGTAGTTAACAAGGATTAAACGCACAGAGTTATTTTGCACCAGCTCAAGATCATTAATGAAGTTGTCATGAGCAGGGTGCCATACACGTGTTTCATGCTCGAGTTTTTATCGTATTAGTGTTTGATAAAGCAATAGTTTCAAATTGGAAGGAACGTTAAAGAAGTTGCGACGTAAGTAGCAAAGCATGCGATTAGCATTTTCAATTATGTTCTCGGTATGAAGAGACCAGTTAAGATAATAAGTAATGTGGACGCCGATGCACTTATATGATGAGGCTGATTTCAACGAAATGTTATCGATGTAGTAGTGAGGTGGGACGGAAGTTTTTCTAGATACACGCATGACTTTGCATTTGTTCATATATAGCTGCATTCACCATTCTTCGCACTGAAGTCAGTGGCGGTCTCGTCAAGTAGTCCCCTGCTTTGTACGTTCACCTTGTTAGCGGCTGTCTTATTTCACACAATTCCACGTTCTACACGTTGATAGTTATACGAGGACAATTTGTTGTGATTGTCGAGGAATCGTGTTCCTGCCTTGCCGCCACCGTTGTCTTGCCATGCCGCCGGCGCGGCGGCGTCGGCGGTGTCATTCACCTGCGGTTGCGGTGGCCAGCAACCTCGTCGGCGGGGGAGGGGGGGGGAAGGGAGCCACCCATTCATGTCTTTATCCCACCATGAGACACAGCGACGCCAGCGAGGGGACCATCCCTTTCTGGCTTGACAAGGAGCGCCGACCAGCCGCCTTGAAGGAGGGGACTGAGGGCGGAACAAAGCCACTTCCCAGAACTGAGAAATGAAGGCCGCTAACCCCACTGGTGAAATGTCCGGGCAGGTGCTTTGACCTTAGTGGACATGTCGTGGCGGGATATCTCAGACGTCGACTCGTTTCCCCTGGTATCGAAATGAATATTGTTCGCGTAAACGTTAACATTCAAAGATTGAGTAATGGTATAATGTCTATACCTTTCGCCATTTATTTTTCAATAACAAAGCTCAAAAACATTTTTGTGCAAATAAAATAAAAAATCTCTGTTTCTATTTTTTCTTTCTTTATATACAGCAGTCTGTCCGCTCCCCCTAAAACCACTCTCTGTGACCGCCACTGACTGAAGTAATGTAAGGTTGTTAGTGTTGGTTATTTCTCTAAAAATGACGCAGACATCAGCGAATAGGTGAATATGAGAATCCATAAGAGAGCGGGGATCATTAATGTTAAATCAGGAACAGTAGCTAGGGTCCAAGAACTGAACCTTGTGGAACTCCGGAAGACACCTCTGTAAAACAGGTGTTATAACCGTTAGCAAAAACTAATTGTGAGCGATTAAGTAGACCTTCAATCCATTTCAATAAGTTACAGTCAATATTCAGATGTTTTAGTTTGTGAGCCAAAAGGTTGTGAAATACATCGTCGAAAGCCTTCGAAAAATCCAGAAATATAAGTCAGTTAGTGATGGTAGGTCTAGAATACAGTGCAATGCATGTGTAAACTATATTAACTGTGTTTCGCAAGAGTAAGGTTTTCGAAAACCATGTTGCACTGACATAAAAAAGTTGTTCAATGAAAGGAAGTTAACAAGGTTGGTGAATATTATATTTTTGAACATTTTGGGTCAAGTATTGGTAAGGGATATGGGACAATAATTAATAGGGGATGCTTTGCTGCCGGATTTGTAGACTGTAACCACCTTTCTGATCTTCCACTCAGTAGCAGCGTTGACTGGTCAATGCTGGAAAAGTTTGGTTAGCATAATGGGCGAATAAGCTGCAGTGCTTTTTAAGTAACGCAGTCATAACCCGGAGCGGAATGAACACTGAGTCCATCAATAAGCTTATTCACACCAGTAGGAGCAACAGTTATAGGTGGCATGAAAACATAGTTGAAGTGGTGAGTTGTAGGCATATGTATACATTAGATATGGGTGTAAAGTTGTCAGTGATTGCGCGGTTAAGAATCGTGACGCAAACGTCGGAAGGGATGGGGTCGCCTAACGGGTCAGATAACGCAAAACTATCGTCGGTGGAAGGATTAATGACCCGCCAGAATTTTTGACATTGGTGGTTACATGCGAGTGGAAGTGCTTTTATCGCTTTTGAGCGCCTGAACATACATGTTGGAAGCCGCTGAATACGAAGTCCGATCACTCACTAGTTGGCGAGAACTTTACGATGCGGTAGAGGCTTTCTTTTTGTTAGATAAACGTTTAATGTGATTATTACACCAGGGAGCTATTGAGTGGGTGGTGGCAGTGCGTTCAGGAGTGTATTGTTCTGTGAGTTGGGTGACTATAGCTGTGAACATGCTTCAGTTGGTTTGAATGCTGCGGACACCAAAGCTATGGGAAAGCATCGATAAAAAAAAATATTTCATTATTTATCGCCTGAAAATTTGCACCGTTGTAGTCTCGTATTATTATTTTTTTTCTTTTTGTTAATGTTCGGAGTGGCTAGATAAATGTCAGAGTGCATTAGCAAGTGGTCGCTGATGCCTGACAGGTATGTAATAGGTGAGACTATGTCAGATCGATTTGTCAGGATTAAATCTAGCGTATTCGCCGCGTTGGCTGTTATAGTCGCTTGTGAGCACAAATGCACTAACGAGAATACTGAGCGCACATCAAAAAATTCGCGACTTCGAGACGAGAACGGGGACATTAAAGGGGAGTTGGTATTCCATGTTATCTTCGAAAAAATTAGATCGGCAAATAAAACAATACTGAAATAGATCATGGTGCTTTGTTTTTAAGTGTTTCCATAAAAAAGTATGGCAACAGATAAGGAAAGGCTTAGGTGATCGTGATCGAGGAGGTTAGACTGAATTATAGTGCAACAGCTTGAAACAGGTCTTCACATCATTCATATATTCTAGAACATTGCAGGAGCCTGGAGAAAGCAATATTACACAAATTACGTTTGAATAGAGATCATGGCAGGAAAGTGGATGAAATATAGCTAAAAGAAGAATTGTGAACCGAAGCAAAGTATGTAATGAGCCAGAAATATGCATATCAAAGAAGACACTGCACTGAGAAAATGGACAGCATGAAATAAATGAGCAGCACAAGTGCAGCGTACAGGCCTTTATCAAAGAATTTATTTTTTGTTTATTTACCACATCCTGGTAGTGTTAGCTCCATAAAGCATTATCAAAATTATCACTATTTTCAGTTTTATTTGCTTAGGAGAACGTTAGAGCAATAAGAACTTGGTTCATAAATGCACTTCAAATTGTGGGAATCCTGGCTTTCCGCCGTCGCCTTTGCGCGGCTCTGCCGGCTTCCCACGTTGTTTCTCCTCTTTCCCTTGCTCCCGCCTCAGGCGGTGGATAGGCGGCTGGGTGACTAATCATTGTCATTTAGCCACAGCTCCGCCCCGGCTCCCCAAGGGCCTTTGCCATTGGCGCCTTTTGGCGGGAATTCTGGAGCCGCTTTGGGCGGCCGCGCACCGCGCGACCGTCCGAGCGGGGCCCAGAGAGAGAGATCCCTCCGAGACATCGTAAGGTGCGTACGCTACTGTTCTGTCCGTGCCGGCCTTTGCCGTTCGGACCAGTGCATACTCGAGCTCGCCCGCACGTGTCCTCTGACCTGCAGCGGCTCGAGCCTGTCCAGCGGGGTCCAGCGACCTCCGACAGGCGTACCTTGCGTTGATTGCCCACTCTCTCTCGCAACCGGCCCAACGGTCGACACGAGAGAGAGATCACAGCACTGCCGCGGGGACATTCTCCTGCAGCGGCGTGCTAGCGGCGCACATTGCTCGAGTCGCTTCGTGCGCGCAGCGGGGCCTTGCTCCTCGCGCGCCCCCGGGACGGGGTGACGATTGAGTGTGTGTGTACTGCTGAAGGACGACGTGAATAAACGTCTCCTTGGTGAACTTGGAGGCCTATTTCTTTGCGGCGAATCGCTCTCCTCCCAGCGGAGGTTGAGTGCACTGCATCGGTGTCCCAGTGTGTGTGTGGTGACGGCTGATCGGGGCCCTTGGCTCGCGCGAAGCTTGAACCCGCGGTGGGTGGTGGCCTGTGTCCACTTAGAAACCCACAACTGGCGCCCAACGTGTTAAGTCATTGGCGCTTACGCCTTTGATGACATATTAGCCGAGCAGGTCGCCTTGCCGATCACGCTTGCGCACCATGTCTACCCCCAGCGGGGCACTCGGCAGCTACATGTCGGCTCCCTACGGAGTTGTAGCGTCGTTTGATCCGCTGGCTGCTGTTCCTTCGAATAGCCAGACACCGTGGTTGGCCGCGGCCCCCATTGGGGTTTACGGCGACACAACCCAAAATGTCGACCACGCGGCTCCCATTGGAGCTGTATCGGAAGCACCCTGCGGTGCATCCGCTGGTCACATGCCTCAGCTGTGCACGCTTTCCGCCCAGTGCGAAAGCAGTTCGTGTCACGCTGCCGCAACCGGCAGTTTCGAACAGCAGCAGCCGTGCCCCGCGAGCAGTCAATTCTGCTCTGGGAACGGCGAGGCGCTGGCCCGGTTCCCTGCGGAAACCGCGCCGCTCAACGAACTAGGAGCCTTGCCTCCCTCGTTCGTGCAGCCCGCCCAAACCTCCACTGAGGCCGGGGCGCAGGCGCTGCTAGCCAGTGCTGCCCAGATGATCCAGTCGTTGTCAGGGGCTGTTGGGACACTTTTGGCCACGCCGAAGTTGTCTCACCCCGCGGTCAAGTTGCCCATGCCAACATACCGCGGGTATGATGACCTACTCAGTGCCCGAGATTTCCTTGAGTCCCTCACCCATTATCAGAGAACTATGGGTCTCACTGAGCAGGTGGTGCTTGCACACATCATCCCAGCAGCGCTGACTGACACGGCAGCTCGGTGGCATCGGCTTTCCGGCCACCGGGCAGCGACTCTCGAGGAGTTCCGTGCAGCATTCCTGCGCGAATTCCTGCCCGCTGACTACGAGCGTAGGATGCGGCGAGAGCTGGAGCTCCGTACTCAGGCTCCGGATGAGTCGCTGCAAGAGTATGTTCGTGCGATGGAAGACCTTTTCTCAATCGCCGAGCCCAGAGCCTCGAACGAGGAGCGTGTCGAAAGGACGATCAGGCAGGCACATCCGACCTTTTCGGCTTACCTGCGCGGCGGCCGATTCCGAGATTTGGAGGAGCTGGCCGCCGAGGCAAAGCGCATTCAAGGCGACATTCTCGCCGCGCGCGCCTATCGTCCGCCACCGCCGGCAAGCGAGGCCCTTGAGCCACGCTGTGCATGGAGAGGGGCCTTGCCCTTACCCAACCGGCGACCACCCGCACAACCTGCCTACAGCCTGCGCTGCACCGTTTTCTGAAGCGCGTGCTGAGGGGCGCCAAGCGCTCCAACGCACAGCGGAGGGGGAAACCCGACTCGGCCGACCCTTTGGTCGTGCAGCGGGCGGACCCAGGCAGGGAGGGGCGCCATTGTCCCGCGGCCAAGCTCGCGGCGGTGTGCGCTGTTTCCGCTGCCAAGAGAGGGGCCACTTAGCAAGAGAATGCACCGTAGCCAGGCCTCCTGCGAGGCAGGGAAACGGCGGCGGGGGTCGGTCGTAAAGGGACCACCGGCCCAATCTCTGCTAATTCCCTCTGCGTACAGAGCAAGCTGCCTTGCTAATGCGCACGCGCCGTTTGTTCCGGTCACCATTGCTGGCCGCGAATTTTCGGCGTTACTGGATACGGGAGCCAGCGCTTCCTTGTTCGGTGAAGAGGTGTTGTCCCACTTGCAAAAGCATTCTGTGCCCTTGCGGGACTGCCGTACGGCATTCAACCTTGCGAAAGGCGTAGCCCATTCGGCTGGCGCCGCGAGGCTGACTGTCAGGTGGGGAGAGCGGACGAGACGCACGCGTTTCATCCATCTCCCAGGGCTCAGTGTGCCCATGATTCTCGGACGGGACTTTCTCCTGAAAACCGGGATCGTGGTGGACATTGCGAATGGCGGCTATCGCGACGGACCATTTTCCCAGCTTAAGCCGTTCATTAGCCCACCGGCGTCAGTATCTGCCTGCGCAGTGAAGGCGTTCGGAGAGTGCCACGCTCAGCGGACAGGGCCACGCCCTTGTGTCGAGCGTTCCGTCGTTCAGCCTCCCCTTTGGGACCGAGCGGCGCGGCACGACCAGGCACCACATCCGCTGGCCGCCAGTGCGGTAACATTGGATGACACACAGAAGGCTCGTTTGACAGCGCTATTGCGTCAGTACGATGAGCTCTTCACGGATCAACCTGGCTGTACCACTTTAGTGAGCCACAAGATCCACACTGGAGACGCGCTTCCTTTGAAGTGCAACCCTAGACCCGTCAGTCTTGCGAAAAGGCAGGTGATTGATGGGTTGCTGGATGAGATGCTGTCGGCGGACATTATCCGCCGCTCGTCCAGCGCCTGGGCGTCTCCGGTGGTGTTGGTGCCTAAGAAAGATGGCAGCCACCGTTTGTGTGTGGATTATCGCCGTCTGAATGCGCTGACTCGCAAGGATGCCTATCCGCTCCCGACGATCAGCTCAATCGTAGGAAACCTGGGCAGCGCGCGGTACTTTTCCACGCTAGATGCCTCCAAAGGTTACCTACAGGTCCAGATGGCTGACACTGACCGGTCTAAGACCGCGTTCACGTGTCACAGAGGGCTGTTTGAGTTCACTCGTATGCCCTTTGGTCTCTGCAATGGTCCTGCGACTTTTCAGAGGCTCATGGACCGCGTCCTGGGGGAAGCGAAATGGTCCCACGCCATGTGCTACCTGGTGGTGGTGGTCAAAAACATTTATAATACAATAAATATTTACAGAGAGGTGATTGGGGTAGGCCCTATTGGCCCTTTCCCCTAACAATACTAGGTGGAGCCCCTATTCCGGGGCCCCATTGGCAAGCAACGCCGCCCGCGTCCGGTGAACCAAGGCCTTTTGGGTCTTTAGGTCCTGACAGCCGAGCAGGGCCGCCTCCCAGTCCTCTCTGGTGGGGTTGGGGTTGGGGGGGATAGATGGGTTTGACTGACACGCCCAAACCATGTGGAAGGTGTCAGCCACCTCCCCACAGAACTGGCACGCGCCATCAAAGGATGTATTGAAATGTTTAAGCACCGCCGGGCACAGTACAGTGTTAGTAAGAATTTTGATGAGGAGGCGCTCGTCAGTGCGATCCAGACCCTTACAAGGGGCCGGGTAGCGCCGGTGCTCCTCCTTGTAGTAATCGGTGATTTGTTTGAATGTAATGGCCAGATTGTCTGATTGGGAGTACCCTTCCAAGGACTGGGAGATAGCCCGGGGAGAGAGTGCGCGGGCGGCCTGATCGGCCTGTTCGTTTCCCTGGAGTCCCTGGTGACCGGGGGCCCAAATCAGGTTGCGTGGAGTTGGATCTTCAGATCGACAGCTATATTCCAGTATGCGCCAGGCAAGCGGGGGAGCCCAGCCCACTCGTAGTTCCGACAGGCCCCTCGCGAGTCGGTGATGATGTGTTTCGACTTGGGAGTAGTGAGAGCAAGAGCAATGGCAATCTCCTCCGCGTGTGTTGCGCTGTAGGCTTTGAAAGTGAGCCCGTTGACTCGATATCGTGATTTATTCACGAAACTTCGATGAGCACTTAGGCCACATTGCCGACGTGCTCGAGAGGGTACGGGCTGCTGGGATGACTTTGAATCCTGCGAAAGCCCAAATAGCGCGGACCCGGGTTCAGTTACTAGGGTTCACGCTGGGCGAGGGCTCCATTGAGCCTGATGCGGAGAAACTTCGAGCCATACTCGAATTTCCCGCGCCCAAGGACGTACGCGGCCTCCGCCGCTTTCTGGGAATGGCCAATTTTTATCGGTATTTCATCCCGTCCTGTGCCCGCGTGCAGGCACCCTTGACCAAGCTCTTGGGAAAGACTGCAGCGTGGCGATGGGGGCCCGAGCAAGAGCGATCCTTTCGCCTCCTGTCTAGTGCCATTGCCGAGACAGCGCAGCTCAGGCTACCCGACCTGACCAGACAGTTCGTAGTCCAGACTGACGCGAGCGATCTGGGTTTAGGAGCAGTTCTCCTACAGGAATTCGATGGCGTGCTGCAACCGCTGGCCTTTGCCAGCCGCTCCTTGCTGCCCTCGGAGAGGAATTATTCCGTGACCGAGAAGGAGTGCCTCGCCATCGTGTTCGCACTGCGCAAATTTGACGTCTACCTTGATGGAACGCAATTCGTGGTGCAGACAGACCACAGTGCGCTCAGTTGGCTGATGCGGCTCCGCGAGCCTGCGGGTCGGCTGGCGCGCTGGGCTCTCCTGATACAGCATTACGACTTTTCGGTGCAGTATCGAAAGGGGAGCACAAACGTGGTAGCTGACGCGCTATCCCGTGCCCCACTCGCCAGCGGCGCCTTGACGCCTGTAGGCGGAGGGGGCGAAAACCCACAAAATATTGCCATAAATCATCGTACTCTTCGTCCTGGGCCACAAGAGCTGGGGCTTCATGAGATAATTATTACGGTGCATTAACGAAAATTTCAACATGCTGTCAGCATGCAAAGATTTTATACTGGCGCTGAAAAAACCGCATTTTTTTAATTTTCGCTGGCAGGAGGGAGTAACTTTCTTGACCGCGCTGCTTTCTTCCTAAGCAAATGAAAGACGTGTATGCCGAGCAAAAACAATTCGAAAATATGTAGCGTAAGATATAACACTAATGCATTGTGAAGCTTGATGCCTTATTGGTCCAGTAGAGTGGAGAGCTGGGCGAGTTAATTGGTTGACGATTGTAGAAAGAAAACCAGCGCAAAAGACGGGGACACAGAACTGGGAACACAGAACACAGCGTCGTCCTGCGTTCCTCTTGTGCGTCTCCGTCCTTTGCCCTTGTTTTTTTTTTCCTTAATTGGCCATGCACTTGTGGCAGTTTAAGTGCACTTCTTGTGAATTTTGCACAAAAGTAGTGTATTTTTTCATTCACCTTTTTTACACGCTGAGTTGTTTTATCTTTTGGTCACTTCAGAAGGGAGGAGTTAGTATGGAAATTATTTACTTGGAGAATACAAGGAAATATATCTTGCGATGAATTTTCTCATATTTTAATTCTGGCTGATGGGAATGCATTACCCGCCATACGGTGTTACTCACAACCAAACGCCCAGGGCTCTAAGTTGGGCAAAGCATGTATCATATATGTGGAAGTTCGAATATGGCTGAGGTGCGCTGGGCGTCTTGCATGCACAGCAGGAAGTGATTTGTGTCTAGACCATCCAGGAGGGAATGTACAAGGACGGGAGGATAGTACAAACGCTAAAAAAAAAAAGGCTAGCTGGGGCTGGAAACGCATTTTTCGTTCTAGCAAGTACCAACGTTGGGGAAAAGCAACCAGTTTTGGGCGCCTTGTAAGAAGAAAGGATGGTTCTGGGAAGCGGAGGCAGGGCTGCATACGGCGCACGCGAGGTCGCGGGGTCACGGAGTCGCGCTGCAGCAGCACATCGGGAAAAGGTTAAATTCTTCCACTCGCCACTCGCAGCGCACCGCAGAGCCGGCAGCCTTCTCTCTTGCTCTCTTGTCCGCCTACCCGGCAGGAGCTACTCTCTCCGGTTCCGGCCGGGGAGACGGACAATAGTCGCGGGCGAGAGCGAAGGGGGGGGGGGGGGGGGGGGCACCACATGAATGGCATTAGAAGAATGTCACTGGCGCCTCCACTACGGCTCAGCTCGTACTATTCTGGCGCAGTGCTGCGTTTCGCCGTAATCGCTTGTCAGCGAAGTGAACACAGCACCGTGCCTTCCCGTGAATAGTAGAAGCAGGGACGTCGCGGCCACATCGGCATTCGCAGGTAGCGCCGCCCTGTCGCTTATTTGGTCGCTTATCCTCTGACAAGTCAAAAAGTCTTCCTGTCGTACCACGCCATCCATGGCTTACGACACCACGTCTGTCGTTCCCCTTCGTACTTCAAGCGTTTCTCTTCTTGCTATGAAAGTATTAGCCGTTGCGGCCACGAATTCAAGCAGCGAGAAAAATTTCAGCGCCGCAGGATTCGTAATGAAAGAGCGCCGCTCTTGTTTCGATCAAGCCATCATCAATGAACAACTTGCATATTTAGAGTGATAAATCTATACCTTTATGCGTTGTGTCTTGTGTATAATCCCAAACTGTGATCTGGAATGCGAGCTCAAAATTTGAATGTCATTGAAATAAACTCATTTTCCTGAAATTCTCTTTTTGTGTCGTCGCCGCTTTGCAGGTCGGGCCGAGCACGAGCGTGCTCAGGGTCATTCAGTGTCGGGCCGGGCTCGAAATTGCGGCCCGTGCACAGCTCTATTCAGAAACCTAATCACATTTCGTTTTGTGAAAAAAGAGCTATGTGCAGAGTTTAAATGGTGCAAGCATGAAGCTACAATGAAGTCAATTACAGACTTCTGTGCAACAGCTAGAATAATTTCAAGAGCATGCTATACGTGATGCTAGTTGCCTCAGTCACAATTGATGCAGTCCCAGTAAACCATAAAACGTACCATAGACATCAGCAAGATATTTACGCTGGACATTAGACACCTCCATTAGACATCCATATTAGTACCGTTTACGAAAAATCTACGTACCTACAACATGAAAATTGGGGTCCAGTTCACGTTGTGGGTACGTACTGCAGACATCACGCTCTACATTTATCAGATATTTGCGAACATGTAAGTACGCCCAGTCTACATAGCCTAGACGTCTATATAAACCGAATATGACTATACATAGATCAATATCCAGGTGAAAATTTCTAACTGGTTCCAGTCCTAATGTTTTAAGAGATACATTTCCAGACTGGAACCAGCTGCAATACGAGATGCAGCTGACACCTGTTACAATTCCAGATGGAACGGAGACCTACTGCATCCCAGCCACAGACTTCCCTATGGAGTCGTCGGGACGTCCAAGCACTCCAGCTAGCTCAAATACAGTTGAGTAAGCGAGTACATGGCCATCATGGGAGCCCAAAACACTGCAGATGACTTCCTAGTGCGTCAGTATTTTATTGCGCTCGGCGCTTTCACTGAATCTCCTCGTTGAGCATAATCGTCAGGTTAACAGCTGCGGTGGCATCAATACTCTTCAGCCGAGCCCACTAGGCCAGGGTTGCTGCAAAAGAAAGCATAATTGTTCACTTTTACAGGTGACAAGAGAATGGCACAGCAACCACAACAAACAAACCCAGTAATTTACGCCACTTTTACCGACGCAAGTCTATGAAGCGTGAAAGGTTGCCCTTACAGCACTAAAAGGCAGTCGTGCTGAGCGGAGTGTGCTTGCACACGCACTTAGGCACACCATCCGAACGCATGCCCACATTTCGGTAGTAGAGGCCAGTTGCATACATCACCAGCCCTTGTTTCAATACACAGCGAGTTTGGCAAAACAGCCAAACGAGTGAGCGTAAAAATATAACGTGCCGATAAATGCGTTAGAATTTTTTCATTACGAACGCAAAAATAGCATAAAATACACTTCAATGAGTAAACTGAGACTGAGTACGCACCAAGAAAGGGCACGATTCCAGCCGGTGAAAACGACTTGTAGTCCTAATTCGTATTGACGGGTCCACTTCCCCGAGTAGTAAAAGCAAGCAAACTGTCTTCCTTCAGCTCCATCAAGGAAAGAACGGTTGAACAATCTCGCCAGCAATAATAAGGGAATAATTAATTCTGTGTCGAGGTTCTTCAAACACAATGTTCCCACGGAACACGATTGAAATCGCACACGCCCTGCGCTCTACCACTGCCGCCATGGCTGAACCTAGCCTCGTGCGGATGTGCGAAACTGTCACATATTTTGTATCTTCTCTTTTTTGTACTTAGTAGCAGGCTTGGTGTGGCATGAAAAATAAGTTAATTATTTTTAAATTGTAGCATATTACTTTTTTCACAGCTGCAATCGCCATGCGCAGTTTGCGCTATTATTGATAGAATACGATACGAACTACAACGCGATGGCGGCTTAGACAATTCACCGCACTTCCCCGCCGCCGCCTGTCCGCAGCATAGAACAGGCATATGCATGGGCAGCGCATGTAGCATTAGTAGCATGAAGGCAAGATGACCAATTATCATTAGGGTAACGGGCTGGATTCAGAGAGAATGCAAGCACAGCAGAGAGGATCAGGGCAGGTGGGCAGATGAGGTTCGGAAGTTTGCTGGGATAAGGGGGCCGCCGCTGGCACAGGGTTAACTGGAGAAATTTTTGGCCTGCACTGGACATGATTACAGTGTTGACATGATGATAAAAAGCGGGACTCAAGAAGTTTATTCTCAAGAAATATGAGGTCACACATTCAGCAACACAAATGCCTAAGCTTTCCTCAGCTCAACATTCCAATAGTTATCATTGCTAGCGCGATTAGCAGATTTAAGACATTTTTGAAAAAAAAATAACTCCCAAAAATTGAACTGAACCAATTCTTGTATTTTAAATAGTTGGATAAGTTGAATAAAACATGCTTAATCAGAAAAAATGGTTATTATATAGTCCTGGCTGCTAAATAACAAAAGTTTTTTAGTGTGTCCGCACTTTTCAGTGTGGTTGAGATAGCTTGCAGGCTGTAGCACAAGGTATAAATTGAATGTAAGAATAGTAATGAAATAACAATGCGAATCCTGACCAAAGTGACTGGCATTTCAAACCAACTGCGTACAGTTGAGTCAGAAACCTGATGCGTGTGCATTCAGATTTGCCTTTACTACTTCCCGTATTTTTCTTCTTTCTAGGCAGGATAATGTTGCCGTGAAGCGAGCACGAAAAAAAAACAAAAACACAGGCAGCGCTGGTCATGCCTCCAATTTGTAGTCAACAGAGATTTCAAACTTTAAATGCAGTAAGGCAACACGAAATATCGAACGATTGAAAAATATGGAATTCTTAAATTATATATCTCGCTTACATACCCAGGAAGTGACAAGTAATATCTACGAGAAGTCTAGGTTAAGGCAGATATGATGTCGTGGGTACGTCTGCAGCTTTTCCACGAAAAAAGGTTGGTAGATAAGACGTCTGAGAGATTTTGGTTTGGTACATAGACGTTCAGACTTAATCTGGACATCTATGGGAGGTTTGTGGTTTGCTGGGAGTCAAGTATTATTTCGTACATTTTTTTTTTACCCAACAGACATGAAATGTCTGAAGATGAATATGTACCAAACACATCGAAACATCAATTGTGATGCCTGAAAAAAGTTGTACTGCAACATATAAATGCTCAAGTCTCGATAAGCAGGAATACTGAAGGGGAATAAAAACAGTTTTCTTTTGTTCGGGCTCACGCACCTGCTACAAACATATTCTTTATACATAGCAATAAAACTTGAAATAACTGTTTAAGAAGCCTTTTGGTCAATAGTATAGCTAAGTATGACTGAAAGGAGTCCGCAAGAAATGCACGGAAGCAGGCATGCAGTGTGACAGCGCAGCGCGACAGGCGCGCTTTTAGAGCGCAGCTCTTTGGCGTCCGTTCCTGGGTTTCGCGTCGTCGTCGGCCTCGTAACCAGCTCCGCCCCCCTTTCATCCCCCCAGCGCTATCGGCGTCAGCGGCATCAGTCAGTCGCTGCTATCTCTTCCCTCCTCCCTTTATCGTGTTGTCCGCTTGCTGCGCGCGCTTCTGCCCCCATCGTTTGCCGCTGGGTGTACACGCCGCCCCCCTCCCCCCTCTTCCTGCGAGTCTCCGGTTGTCAAAGCGCCGGCTCGAACTTAATTCCTTTCTTCGCTCCTCCTCCAATGCAACCCCTGTGCGGTGGCAATCAGAGAGCCAGATCGGTGGCGGCGGATCTGTATATGTGCACCGCCCGAGCCGAAATTGCGAATACGTGTGAAAAATAAAAAAAAAATTCTGTGATAGCGCATACATGTGTTGCTCGATTTCTTTGCCTCAATCTATCGAAAAGGTGAAACAGCTTATTTGCTGCGCTCAAATTTCGCATTAGGAAGTAACGTAATCGTCGGTAATTTTTTTTTAATCTCGCGCGCGCACTGAAGAACATGGGTTTATTGTTTATTGGGGTTTTAACGTCGCAAAACGCCTCAGGCTATGAGGGACGCCGTAGTGAAAGGGGTTCGGAATTTCGACCACCTGGGGTTCTTTAACGTGCACTGACATCGCACAGTACACGGGCCTCTAGAATTTAGCCTCCATCGAAATTTTACCACCCCGACCGGGATCGAACCCCCCGCGTCTTTCGGATCAGCGGCCGAGCGCCATAGCCACTGAGCCACCGCGGCGGGTCGAAAGACATGACGGGGACACGCCGAGGAGGCAACGCTGCAGTGCACGCTGCCTCCTCGCCTCTCGGCTCCTCGCGAGCAGCCCCGTCCGCTGACGAGCGGTGGCGGGGAAAAATCTAGGGAAAACATGCCTGTCCCCAACCGGACATGACGTCATTAAATAACACGTGACCTATGACGTCACGCGTATGACGTCATATTTTTTGACCAATCAGCGTTTCCAGCCTACCTACCCGCAAACGCTTGCGGAAGGAAACCTTCCTCCATGGTGTGTGCGCAGACGACTTTCGCGCGAACGCAGTGTGCAAAACCCATAGTAGTGAAAACGCGACGACACACGACGCCAATAAAAGGTTTCACTTTTCCGAAATGCCATTAAAAAACCTCTTGTAGTATTTAAGCAACAACATCTTTATTGAAAACATATTTACTTTTAAAAGTGCGCCTGTTAATTACGAAATATTAGTTTTTATAGTGTTCATTACTAGGCCAATAGGAGAGCGAGTCGTCTCTTATTTTGAGCAAACTTTGCACTTAAATGCTTTTCTGCTCATTTGTTGCAATCATTAGACAAGATATTGAATATTAGGACGTTTGTAGTTATCAAACAGCTTAATTTTTCTATTAATTTTTGGCCAAAAGTTGCAGTTCCGCAACAAGTAGCTCACCGCCCCATGATGCTTTGAGCGCCCATGGTTAAGCCTAGGATGCGAAGCATAACGCCGGCGGAGGCTACGCGTCCGCAAGCGAGCGCCATAAGCTAAGCCAGGCCATTTTTTAGAGGCTCGTTTTCTTCGCCTACTGTCGAGTTCTCCGCTTATAGCATGCGCTGAAATAAACGCTCCGTATGTGTGTATAACGAGGAAAGGAATTCCTCTCCATTCTCTTTATAAACCACAGTTGAACAGTGACGATGGAGGTCGCGGCCGCACCCTATGAAAAGTTTACCTCCAGTATATCTACAGTGCACCCAAAAACTCAAGAGTGTAATCAACAGAAGTGTTGAGACGCGGAGCCTTCAGACAATCTCGAGCTCGGTACGCATTCCTCCAAAGCTTCAACACAGGCGCTGCGCGTCTGCTCTACATCGGAGCACGGGCGTTCACTAAAAAAGTACCGCTGGTTGGCAGTCTGGTAACTGTGGAGGGCCTATTTCCCAAGAGTCAGTGCGCAAAAGGGCCTTCGGCAGCGGCGTCAGAGAAGGATGGCTTGCAGAGGCTGAGCGCACTCTCTCCTAGTTTTTTCTCCTCCATGCAGGACGCCGCGGACCGCGGCCCAGTGTTAGCAACTGCTGTTTTTTAAAGTTGTGTCCTACTATAGTTGACCATTTCTGCTGGTGTACAACTGCCATTGTGCTTGCTGATCAAGGTTTCCATCATTTGGATACATAAAAATGGGTGCATCTACTACTGATCAAAGAATTCTCGATAAGAAACTTGTAGTGCTCAGGACAAAACCGAATTCAGCACTTCAGACAGTAAACTTTAAAATTCAGTTGTCGGTTCCTTAAACACTTTCACTCAATTATTAACCCGTGGGTAGCTACAGAAACCTTTTGTATACACGACGGCACATTCTCTTTAGCTTCTCACTAAATTATTAACCCGTGGGTAGCTACGAAACCTTTTGTATACACGACGGCGCATTCTCTTTAGAAAGCAAGCTTGCTGATAAGTGGAGCTACCATTGAATTTTCCTCTTACAGCTACAAATAGCAACAAACAGTTAATCCTACAGACGTTTTCTTTTTCATGGGAAAAAGATGCGAAAATGAGGTAAAATTGGTTTATGGGGTTGAGCGTCCTAAAGCAACTCAGGCTATGAGGGATGCCGTAGTAAAGGGCTCTGGAAATCTTCACCACCTGGGGTTCTTTAACGTGCACTGACATTGCACAGAACATAGGCCTCTAGAATTTCACTTCCATCGAAATTGGACCGCCGCGGCAGGGGTTAAACCCACGTCCTACGGGTCAGCAGCCGAGCGCCAGAACCGCTGAGCCACTGTGGCAGTCATCTTCATAAAATTACGCCATTTACAGTATTCATTTTATGCCATGCATTCCCTGGAAAAGAAGATGAAATTCAGCTAATATTTGATGGCACAAAGTTCCTTTCTACAGCTGTATTCAATGATGCACATGAAATGTGACCAGCTTCCAAAACTGTCAGATAATTACAACTAAAGTTGGGGCATTTGTTATCTATAAAATTGAGTGCATGACATCCATGATCTAAACAAAGATAAAAAAATCCAAGTTTATTATATAATGCCTCACAGGTATGACAAATCCACACACAAACAGAAAAAACCAACCAGTCTGCCCATGAGGTTGATGTTTTTTTAACACCTTTCTTTACGCAGCTGCAACAAAGGTTGAAGATACTATGTCCAGCTAGAGCAACACATAGCAAATATGCCATTTTTAGAATGCCGAGACTGCCCCGTGGGGATCCCAGTAATAGGGGATATTCAAAAATCCGCAAGTGCGCTTTCCCACATAACTATGTTGCCAAAAATAAGATGGCCGACTTTGTTATAAAGATACTACGCGGGCTACAGGACAGGCGCTAAAGGCGTGGACAGAATGTAAGAAACGCATTTCGGAAGAACCAAACAAAAAACTAGTCTTTCTTGCTTTGTTTCAGCTGGAAACACATGGTCAGCCATCTTGTTTTGGGCAACATGTTATGTAAGCAGAGTAATGTATTCCCACCACCACAGAAACACATGCTAACAACATGACGTCAATACAATGGTATCTGAGCAATCCTGTACAGTGAGCACAAAGATGGGTGAATTATGGTGGCAAGCTACACATCACAACGTGGAATGCTATGTACTATTACATGCTGCTCTACTGTGCAGAGAACACGGTGAGAAAAGTGAAAGGCCACTGAAATTTGGTGCTAATTTACGACTTGAAGCATAAAAATAATGTGACTTTTGCGAACAGGAAAGCAAGCACTTATTAATCATATGCCACGAGCTCAAAACATGTACAGCCACGAGCAATATGAGAGGGAACAAAGGTCTGAGCATTCATTTATTGACTACTCCATAATTACGTGTGACAGCCTCAGTTCTTTCAGCGTTACAACTAAGTTTCCTGTTGGCGTATAATGTCCAAAAGTCATAATCACATTTAGTGGAGAAAGAACATGAAAATTGGCAATTTTTTTGCAAAAGCTTTGTTCCCTTTCATATTGCTCACGACTGTACACAGCTGTGATGAAGCATTCATTGCTGCTGCTGGCCATGATCGAGCGACAGCAGAAAATTAAGAGCCTGGTGTGAGAGAAAGGTTCAGCAGCACAGAATATGAAACATGACCCAACTTTTTCCACCTGTTTTGCTACTTACTTGACATACAAATTTTTTCTTTGCTGTTTTGAGTTAACACAACCTTGCAGCGCGAAGCAAATTTAAAGAAAGGAGAGGGCAGCTCATTTCCATGCTCGTTCTGGATGAGTTTTGGCGGGATGTGTGGAAGCAAATCAGGTCAACGAAATCTATAGAAGTGTCAGGAGACTTAACTCCACCATCCACAATTAGATGAATGCCAGTTGGCAGGCTAGGAAGGCAGCCCGGAAATGTTTTTTTTCCCCGCAAATTTTTGTTGATGACTGCACCTGTTTTGTTTGTCTGATGGCATGGTGCTATGTCAAGGTTTGCACAATGTACTGGGCTTTCGACAGTCACATCTAGCTATCACTCTACGAATGAGTGAACGCTACTAGGCGAGAGTTAAAGTAGCTGGAGAGTTCTTCACAAACCTATACAGCAGCCATTGTAGTCAGAATGTTAATGAGAGAGGCAGTAGCGCACTGCATGGGGCATCCCGCCAGTAACGAAGGAGGAAGTAAGGAAAGCCTTGGGAGCAATGCAAAGGGGACAAAGCAGCTGGTGAGGATCAGGTAACAGCAGATTTGTAGCAGGACGGAGGAGAGATTGTCCTGTATAAGCAATGCCTTGTGACCTCGAGAGTACGTAGAGCTTGGAAAAATGCTAACATTATCTTGATTCATACGAAAGGAGACGCCAAGGACTTGAAGAATTACAGACCGATCAGGTAACTGTCTGTTATTTACTAAGGTAATCGCTAATAGGGTCAGGGCAACCTTAGACTTCAATCAGCCAAACTATCAGGCAGGCTTTCGTAAACGATACTCCACAATTGACCATATTCACGCTATCAGTCAGGTGATAAAGAAATATGCAGAATATAACCAACCCCTATACATAGCCTTCATTGATTACGAGAAAGCATTTGACTCAGTGGAAACCTCAGCTGTCATGCAGGCATTGGGGAATTGGGGTGTGGAAGAGTGCTATGTGGAAATATTGGAAGATATTTATAACAACTGCACAGCTACTATAGTCCTCCATAAAGTCTGAAATAAAATTACAATAAGGAAAGGTGTCCGGCAGGGAGACACGATCTCGCCAATGCTGTTCACCACCTGTTTACAGGAGGTATTCAGAGGCCAGAATTGGGAACAGTTCGGGATAAGAGTTAATGAAGAATACCTAAGTAATCTGAGATTCGCTGATGGCATTGCCTTGCTAAGTCACTCAGGAGATGAAGTGCAAAGCATGATCAATGAATTAGACAGGCAGAGCAGAACATCATCATCAGCAGCAGCGGCAGCCTAGATACGCCCACTGCAGGGCAAGGGCCACTCGCACGTCTCTCTAATTAACCCTGTCTTTTGCCAGCTGCGCCCACCGTATCCCCACAAACTTCTTAATCTCATACGCCCACTTAACTTTCTGCCGCCTCCTGCTACGCTTTCCTTTTTATCTTGCCTTCGCATTACATGCCCTGCCCAAGCCCTCTTCTTCCTCTTGATTTCGACTAGGATGTCATTGACCCGCGTTTGCACCCTCACATACCCTGCCCGCTTCCGGTCGCTTAACGTTACACCTACCATTTTTCTTTCCATAGAGCAGAACGGTGGGTCTAAAAATTAACATGCAGAAAACCAATGTAACGTCCAACTGTAGAAGTACGGAGAGTTGAGCTATAGTTGGTGCATGGCAGGAGTGAACAGCGCACACAGGACGAGGACACAGAGAAGAAGCGACAAGACGCGAGCGCTTGCTATCAACTGAACGGTTTACTGGAGTAACATGTATGTGTACGAAATAACAATCCGACAACCAAGTGTGCATGTTTCGCAGATAAGGACTGCAGCCACAAGCCCCCTTTACACTCTCCTTGCATACCTTTGTTCAATAATGCTTCAGCTTTGTACAAGCACAGAGAAAAATTAACAAGAGAATTAAAAGAAGCCTACCTCATTCACACGAACTCTGACATGTGCGTAAGCACCCGTTCGGTCATCATTCATCCCCGCGAAATCGCATATCTGGACAAAGCTGCCTGATGACAGTGATCTTATCTGCGAACCATGCGCACTTGGTTGTCAGATTGTTATTTTGTACATATACATGTTGCTCCAATAAACCATTCAGTTGATAGCAAGCGCTCGTGTCTTGTTGCTTCTTCTCTGCGTTCTCGTCCTGTGTGCGCTGTTCAGTCCTGTAATGGTCAACAGCAGTTGGTAACAAGTAGTGAGGTGCTGGAAGTGGTAGGCGTATACATCTACTTAGGGCAGGTAGTGACCACTGATCCGTATCATGAGAGGGAAATAACTAAAATAGTAAGAATGGGGTGGAGCACCCTTCTCCGTGTTGCTCTTTCTTAGTGTCCTGATGTTTTTTCTATGCTTTTTGAGGATAAAAAAAATGAAGTACCAACTGGCTGGCGTTCTACCTTGCTGAACTGCATATGGCAGGTTCTCAGAGATCATGATTGGCAGTTTACCAATAAAACCTCAAGAGAAAAGTATGCAACAGCTGTATCTTACTGGTACTCACCTATGGGGCAGAAACATGGAAGCTAACAAAGAGGGTTCAGCTTAAGTTAAGGACAACGCGGCGAGCTATGGAAAGGAAAATGATAGGTGTAACGTTAAGAGACCGGAAGCGGGCGGAGTGGGTGAGGGAACAAACGCGAGTTAATGACATCCTAGTCAAAATCAAGAGGAAGAAATGGGCTTGGGCTAGGCACGTAATGCAAAGGCAAGACAACCGCTGGTCCTTAAGGGCAACGGAGTGGATTCCAAGAGAAGGCAAGCATAGCAGGGGGCGGCAGAAAGTTAGGTGGGCGGATGACATTAAGAAGTTTGCGGGGATACGGTGGTCGCAGGTGGCGAAGGACAGGGTTAACATGAGAGAGGCCCTGCAGTGGCCATAGTCAGGCTGATGATGATGACGACAACTCGGTGCTTGTAATGAGCACTCAGGATAACAGATCCTGTGCCACACCAAACTGCTTGGAGGCCATCCACTACATCCATAATGTGCCTTCAGCTAACACACCCATCACTCATTTTCACGGCTGCTCTCAAGTGGATCAGTCACAACACTCACAAACTGTTATTCAAGTCAAAAATATTTTACAAGGACAAAATGCGGGAACACAACTGGACGATGTCTGTCACTAGTGATGCTTACAGCGGAAGAGGGAACTCTATTGAACTGCACATATGTGATGCCTTAACTAGGACTATGGGAGTAGTAGAGTCGAACCCTCTTATAACACACCTGGCGGTCACGTGGATTGCATTTGCTGTATTTGCGGTTCATAGTAAGTGGACTTATGTTGCAGCGCCAGAATGCTAGGTCGGACAGTGTAAGTTCTTTATGCACATCTGCTTATTCAAACTGGAGCTATTGCAGTGCTTTTCAAGCTCTCCTGAGCAGTCACATGCCTCTCGCCGATACCCTTCGCCCAACAAGCTGGTTTAGGCACACAATGTAACTAATAGCAGTGTATCACCCTCATCAGATTCCTGGCAGTGCGAGAGTTTTCGTACTTTGTGCACCTTCTTTAATGTGACATTGGCGTCATCACCTGGCTGATATCAGGTTGGCAGGGCGGAGAGAAATTCGAAATGGGACCTTGTCTGTCAACTGCTATCAGTGTGCACTTGAACATGTGAATTATGCCCCTGGCTGGTGTCGGTGGCAGAAGACAGCACATGGTGCACCACACCACACGGTTGTCTTGGCCCAACCCCACAAGCCAGTCGGTGAACAAGTTGCCTGTCACCTAAACTAATGCCTAGTGGCACAATCGTCGAATAACAAGTCGCGCTTCTTGTCAAGCTGTACAAGTACATAGCTTCCAAAGCACTGCGCCTTGAGAGTCTTCCTGACGACAAACCAACTGAAAGCCAGCAACACCGAGACAGATGCCTGTGCTTTCGACCAGCACTAAGCATCGCCTTTCAAGGCATGTGTCCTGTCAGCATTCGATAAGACATTCTTCTTATTGTTTTTTTCTGTTGTCCATAGGAGCAGTGGTTTTCGACTGCGGGGCTCAGTGCGTCCTCATTCGCTGTAACCGAGTTGTGAGGCCACAGGCTGTACCTGAGACGCAATATTTTGACCGTTTGTTCGTAACAAGCGAGTGTTCGTTACAACTGTGGTCGTTATAAGTGGGCTCGACTGCAGCAGTATCGGTGTCAGAGAATACCAGGCAAAGTAGTTCTGAACAGACACTCATAACTAAAAATCCATCATGCATCCCTTTCACAAGAAGGAAAACTGCAGTGCAAGTGACTGGTGGAAAAAGATGCTGAATGCTGCCCAATAAAAAAAAAAAGAAGAAAGGAATCTGCCTCTTCACAAGACCATGTGTGAGCATTCATCTCCAACACTGAAAAGTGGATGAAGAACACAAAGGTGCAGCATTACAAGCTGCCAGTTTGAGCCCCTTGAGTCCCAAACAGTGGACCTCGTGTAAGAAGGGGAGGAGCGCATGGCCTTGCATCAAATGCGCCACTGTCGTCAGAACATTCTAAGCCACAGTCAACAGGAAAGTGCACAAAGCGTCACCATGACGGAGTAATGACAAGTCACAAAAGCACAAGAAAAGCACAAATTACCCCACAAGTCACTGGGCCGCAGCGAAACAATGTGGTGTGGTTTCAGCGCCCACCAAGAATTTCAAGGTGGCACAGTTGCTGCACCAATTTTGGGTTCACTCAGGGTTTGGCCGGGACCAATCACATTCAAGCTAATCACAAACTCAGTGCAACAAGTTCTAAGGCTAGCACCCTCCACAGTGCACTTGCAAATGTGAGCAAATCCCAAGGCAGACTTGTTCCTTGCACCATGACAACAGCTGCAGTCGTTAAGTAAACCTCTCTCAAAAGTAATCGAGACGATGAAATCGTAATATCCCAACACTTTCTAGAAAAACCTGGCACAAATCAAACCTGCCCTGCACCAAAGCGCGCCCTAGTGAACTGTGGACAGACCTACAGCAGTCCAACAAATTCCCTCGGTAAAAAGTCTGCCATGAAACAGGGAGGAGCCACGACACAATGTCCTCAGAGCCAGAGAACAGTTTCACGTACACAGCACCATTGCTAAATGGACATGCTCTTCTATATGTGTGCAAGAGATAATGGATGGCATGTCAAGTTGCTACTGCACAATTACATCTAGATGCAGCAGCACAACAGACGCTGCATTCAAAACACTGTACAGCACAATAGCTTTCAACTGCTGGACTGGAGATGCTTGCGACAGCAGTACAATCACGCTCACAAGCACCAAACTATGCAGCAAGCTAAGCACATTCAACCTCAGCTGAAACAAAGCAAAAGGTTCCTTTGGCAAGGCCTTTTCAACGCATACAGCGCATGTGAAATAGAACCAACTTGGAAATAAAGGCACCTTTGCTAGCATTTTGCAAAATTCATGCACACATCCTCAGAAGCAATGCAAATAACTGTAGACCAAAAGTTACAAACTTGACAATCAATTGAATGAGACAAAAATGACTATTTCCAAGAGCAAATTCCTAAAGTTAATGCTTTTTTGTGTATAATAATTCCGTGTTCTTTCTATCTCATTGTTCTTTTTTTTTTTTGTAACCACCTGCACGCGGTGGCATTTGTGTACTTTTTCTTCTACCCCCCCACTGTAATGCCAGCCAATGGCGCTGTGGGTATGATGATAAATAAATAAATAAATAAATGCTCTCCCAGCTAATAATATACTAGCTGAAAAAAAAAAAAATTAAGCTTTGAGTTACGCTAGGCCCAATGAGGAGGAGCATTAAATACTGCCGATGGCTCAGGGCTGGTTGAACCTCCGCACCGGCCCCATTTGGCTGAGAACTCAGCAGCCATTCATGGCACAACGGTGCCAGGAAGTGCACTGCCCACTGAAGAGATGCAGGCTGAGCGAAAGTTTCCTTTCACCATGGCTTTTAATGGAGCCAATGCAAGCAATGTTTTCTGGCGCTACTCTCAAACGGGGCACCCATGTAGGAGCCATCTGAGACAACATGTCAACATGTAACTTCACATGTATGCTGCACATGTTTCACAGAGAGATCACCTGGACTCGCACCAAGAGAAATCCTGGAAGTGGTGACCAAGTAAGACACGATGCTGGGCTGGTCAGTTCATGGTCAGAGCAAAACAGAACTGCGCAAAGACGACGGGACAAAAGAAGGCACGGACACGCACACAGAGAGCAGACTGTGCTTTGTGTGTGTGTCCGTGCCTTCTTTTGTCCCGTCGTCTTCGCTCAGTTCGGCTTTGGTAACTAAGGTAGAGAAAAAAAAGAGGAAATGCACAGGTGTGTGCCCAAACAGAAAGAGAAAGCAACAATCAATGGTGATGGTGACAAAATGTCCGCAGTGACTGGCATCTCAGGATTAGCCAGTTGAATTCATAACAATTAGAAACAGCAGAAACCAAACAGGTATGCCTGCACCCACTGCATTAGCGATAAGGTCGCACAGGAGAAATTTTTATTTCATTCAGGCACCGAGACAATCGCAAATCTAGTATAAATAACCGCAAAGCGGCACTCGTCACACTCTCGACAGCTTTTGATGTTTCATGCGGGGCTCAAAATTTGCGTGGTGCTGTGCAGCCACGGAAAGATTTCGTCGCACACTTTCCAAGCCAGGGCTTTGCCAGTCCTCAACCTGTGGGATTGCGTTCACTGCCAGCGAAAAGTTCAGTCTGCACCCGCCCCATTGCTAAAAAGCAGAGCGTGAATTTGAGTGCTCCTGAAACTTGAGTCTTCCCACAATGCCACATCGTGTTGAGAAGAAGCGGCAAGAGAACAAGTTTAGGTACTCTTGCAATACAGTTTCCTACCTAGTAACCAACTAGTGTCACCCGGCATGAAAACTACGATCTAAAAACTAGCAGCCAAGTGCCTGGCTCCATTTGTTGATGCACATTCAAAGTAATATTTTAAATCAAGGACTGTGAATCGTCATCCCTGGAAGCGGATGGGCGAATTACGGTTTGTGCTCACCACAGCAAGAGACCCTGATACTCAGTTGAGGGCAACTCTCACTTTACGTACTGCCAGTGTTGCATGAAATGCATACAAGACAGCTCAAACTGAGGAACTCAATTGAGGGAGATTGAATAATTCCCCTCTGTGTTGCGAAGACCAATGCCAAATGATCTCTCTTCCACAGCGGTTTGTATTTTTGTTGTCATATTGCATTGTTTGCATTTCATTTGATGCTGACAGGACTTCTAGGTGCAGACACGCTCTTGTGAGGCCAACTGAGACCGTCACAGACTGAAACAAGGACACGCCCTCTGGACAAATGTGGCCACTGTGTTGCCTGCCAGCTGACAGGACAGCGAAGCAGCTGTTGTGGCACACACTACTTTTGCCCCGCAACAGTGCTTGCCGACGCCTGTCTTGTAGCCACAACACAGCACAGAGTGAGCTGCACGTGGACAACCTGCCCAACCTGACTGCATCCACGGGGGCAACCTCTCCCGATCAGCAGTGTTCGTATGAACTCCACAAGAGAACTCTGCTCTATTGGTCAAATATTAAGGGTCGAGTAATTACTCCCTTATTACATATCTACTCCACCTTGGGGGATTCCCCTAAAACATTTGACCAACACAGTTCCCACTTCGAGTTACTGATCAATTCGCTCTCGCCCTACCACAAGCTTGCCGTCCCGGTTAGCTCAATTGGTAGAGCGACTGCTCCGGTGAAGCGGTGGTCCCGGGTTTGAACCCCGGACCAGGACGAATTTCTCTTTAACTACGAAGTTTCTGAGAATGCTGTATAGCTTACCTTTGTAGCGTATGGCTACACTCAGGTGGACATCAATGAGTAATTACTCCTTATTAAAGATGCTCTATTCATGTGCGCTTTAGAATGAGAGCAATGTCAAAGCTATGTTCGCAATCTACCCTTACACAACACCTGTATTCAATAAACTCATCTCTGGACTACTGCAAACAGGGAACCTGTGCAGGTTCCAAAACTCAAGACCATTAACCCCCCCCCCCCCCCCCCTCCTTTCTTTCTTTCTTGATTAGGCTACAACAGTAATTCTTCCCGCTATACCTACTCGGGAACTTTCATGAAATGAGCAATGTCAAAGCTATGTTCGCAATCTACTCTTACACAACACCTGTATTCAATAAACTCATCTCTGGACTACTGCAAACAGGGAACCTGTGCAGGTTCCAAAACTCAAGACCATTAACCCCCCCCCCCCCCTCCTTTCTTTCTTTCTTGATTAGGCTACAACAGTTATTCTTCCCGCTATACCTACTCGGGAACTTTCATGAAATGAGCAATGTCAAAGCTATGTTCGCAATCTACTCTTACACAACACCTGTATTCAATAAACTCATCTCTGGACTACTGCAAACAGGGAACCTGTGCAGGTTCCAAAACTCAAGACCATTAACCCCCCCCCCCCCCTCCTTTCTTTCTTTCTTGATTAGGCTACAACAGTTATTCTTCCCGCTATACCTACTCGGGAACTTTCATGAAATGAGCAATGTCAAAGCTATGTTCGCAATCTACTCTTACACAACACCTGTATTCAATAAACTCATCTCTGGACTACTGCAAACAGGGAACCTGTGCAGGTTCCAAAACTCAAGACCATTAACCCCCCCCCCCCCCCTCCTTTCTTTCTTTCTTGATTAGGCTACAACAGTAATTCTTCCCGCTATACCTACTCGGGAACTTTCATGAAATGAGCAATGTCAAAGCTATGTTCGCAATCTACTCTTACACAACACCTGTATTCAATAAACTCATCTCTGGACTACTGCAAACAGGGAACCTGTGCAGGTTCCAAAACTCAAGACCATTAACCCCCCCCCCCCCCCCCTCCTTTCTTTCTTTCTTGATTAGGCTACAACAGTTATTCTTCCCGCTATACCTACTCGGGAACTTTCATGAAATGAGCAATGTCAAAGCTATGTTCGCAATCTACTCTTACACAACACCTGTATTCAATAAACTCATCTCTGGACTACTGCAAACAGGGAACCTGTGCAGGTTCCAAAACTCAAGACCATTAACCCCCCCCCCCCCCCTCCTTTCTTTCTTTCTTGATTAGGCTACAACAGTAATTCTTCCCGCTATACCTACTCGGGAACTTTCATGAAATGAGCAATGTCAAAGCTATGTTCGCAATCTACTCTTACACAACACCTGTATTCAATAAACTCATCTCTGGACTACTGCAAACAGGGAACCTGTGCAGGTTCCAAAACTCAAGACCATTAACCCCCCCCCCCCCCCCCCTCCTTTCTTTCTTTCTTGATTAGGCTACAACAGTTATTCTTCCCGCTATACCTACTCGGGAACTTTCATGAAATGAGCAATGTCAAAGCTATGTTCGCAATCTACTCTTACACAACACCTGTATTCAATAAACTCATCTCTGGACTACTGCAAACAGGGAACCTGTGCAGGTTCCAAAACTCAAGACCATTAACCCCCCCCCCCCCCCCCTCCTTTCTTTCTTTCTTGATTAGGCTACAACAGTTATTCTTCCCGCTATACCTACTCGGGAACTTTCATGAAATGAGCAATGTCAAAGCTATGTTCGCAATCTACTCTTACACAACACCTGTATTCAATAAACTCATCTCTGGACTACTGCAAACAGGGAACCTGTGCAGGTTCCAAAACTCAAGACCATTAACCCCCCCCCCCCCCTCCTTTCTTTCTTTCTTGATTAGGCTACAACAGTAATTCTTCCCGCTATACCTACTCGGGAACTTTCATGAAATGAGCAATGTCAAAGCTATGTTCGCAATCTACTCTTACACAACACCTGTATTCAATAAACTCATCTCTGGACTACTGCAAACAGGGAACCTGTGCAGGTTCCAAAACTCAAGACCATTAACCCCCCCCCCCCCCTCCTTTCTTTCTTTCTTGATTAGGCTACAACAGTAATTCTTCCCGCTATACCTACTCGGGAACTTTCATGAAATGAGCAATGTCAAAGCTATGTTCGCAATCTACTCTTACACAACACCTGTATTCAATAAACTCATCTCTGGACTACTGCAAACAGGGAACCTGTGCAGGTTCCAAAACTCAAGACCATTAACCCCCCCCCCCCCCCCCTCCTTTCTTTCTTTCTTGATTAGGATACAACAGTAATTCTTCCCGCTATACCTACTCGGGAACTTTCATGAAATGAGCAATGTCAAAGCTATGTTCGCAATCTACTCTTACACAACACCTGTATTCAATAAACTCATCTCTGGACTACTGCAAACAGGGAACCTGTGCAGGTTCCAAAACTCAAGACCATTAACCCCCCCCCCCCCTCCTTTCTTTCTTTCTTGATTAGGCTACAACAGTTATTCTTCCCGCTATACCTACTCGGGAACTTTCATGAAATGAGCAATGTCAAAGCTATGTTCGCAATCTACTCTTACACAACACCTGTATTCAATAAACTCATCTCTGGACTACTGCAAACAGGGAACCTGTGCAGGTTCCAAAACTCAAGACCATTAACCCCCCCCCCCCCTCCTTTCTTTCTTTCTTGATTAGGCTACAACAGTTATTCTTCCCGCTATACCTACTCGGGAACTTTCATGAAATGAGCAATGTCAAAGCTATGTTCGCAATCTACTCTTACACAACACCTGTATTCAATAAACTCATCTCTGGACTACTGCAAACAGGGAACCTGTGCAGGTTCCAAAACTCAAGACCAGTAACCCCCCCCCCCCCCCTCCTTTCTTTCTTTCTTGATTAGGCTACAACAGTAATTCTTCCCGCTATACCTACTCGGGAACTTTCATGAAATGAGCAATGTCAAAGCTATGTTCGCAATCTACTCTTACACAACACCTGTATTCAATAAACTCATCTCTGGACTACTGCAAACAGGGAACCTGTGCAGGTTCCAAAACTCAAGACCATTAACCCCCCCCCCCCCCCCTCCTTTCTTTCTTTCTTGATTAGGCTACAACAGTTATTCTTCCCGCTATACCTACTCGGGAACTTTCATGAAATGAGCAATGTCAAAGCTATGTTCGCAATCTACTCTTACACAACACCTGTATTCAATAAACTCATCTCTGGACTACTGCAAACAGGGAACCTGTGCAGGTTCCAAAACTCAAGACCATTAACCCCCCCCCCCTCCTTTCTTTCTTTCTTGATTAGGCTACAACAGTAATTCTTCCCGCTATACCTACTCGGGAACTTTCATGAAATGAGCAATGTCAAAGCTATGTTCGCAATCTACTTTTACACAACACCTGTATTCAATAAACTCATCTCTGGACTACTGCAAACAGGGAACCTGTGCAGGTTCCAAAACTCAAGACCATTAACCCCCCCCCCCCCCCCCTCCTTTCTTTCTTGATTAGGCTACAACAGTAATTCTTCCCGCTATACCTACTCGGGAACTTTCATGAAATGAGCAATGTCAAAGCTATGTTCGCAATCTACTCTTACACAACACCTGTATTCAATAAACTCATCTCTGGACTACTGCAAACAGGGAACCTGTGCAGGTTCCAAAACTCAAGACCATTAACCCCCCCCCCCCCCCTCCTTTCTTTCTTTCTTGATTAGGCTACAACAGTTATTCTTCCCGCTATACCTACTCGGGAACTTTCATGAAATGAGCAATGTCAAAGCTATGTTCGCAATCTACTCTTACACAACACCTGTATTCAATAAACTCATCTCTGGACTACTGCAAACAGGGAACCTGTGCAGGTTCCAAAACTCAAGACCATTAACCCCCCCCCCCCCCCCCTCCTTTCTTTCTTTCTTGATTAGGCTACAACAGTTATTCTTCCCGCTATACCTACTCGGGAACTTTCATGAAATGAGCAATGTCAAAGCTATGTTCGCAATCTACTCTTACACAACACCTGTATTCAATAAACTCATCTCTGGACTACTGCAAACAGGGAACCTGTGCAGGTTCCAAAACTCAAGACCATTAACCCCCCCCCCCTCCTTTCTTTCTTTCTTGATTAGGCTACAACAGTTATTCTTCCCGCTATACCTACTCGGGAACTTTCATGAAATGAGCAATGTCAAAGCTATGTTCGCAATCTACTCTTACACAACACCTGTATTCAATAAACTCATCTCTGGACTACTGCAAACAGGGAACCTGTGCAGGTTCCAAAACTCAAGACCATTAACCCCCCCCCCCCCTCCTTTCTTTCTTTCTTGATTAGGCTACAACAGTTATTCTTCCCGCTATACCTACTCGGGAACTTTCATGAAATGAGCAATGTCAAAGCTATGTTCGCAATCTACTCTTACACAACACCTGTATTCAATAAACTCATCTCTGGACTACTGCAAACAGGGAACCTGTGCAGGTTCCAAAACTCAAGACCATTAACCCCCCCCCCCCTCCTTTCTTTCTTTCTTGATTAGGCTACAACAGTTATTCTTCCCGCTATACCTACTCGGGAACTTTCATGAAATGAGCAATGTCAAAGCTATGTTCGCAATCTACTCATACACAACACCTGTATTCAATAAACTCATCTCTGGACTACTGCAAACAGGGAACCTGTGCAGGTTCCAAAACTCAAGACCATAAACCCCCCCCCCCTCCTTTCTTTCTTTCTTGATTAGGCTACAACAGTTATTCTTCCCGCTATACCTACTCGGGAACTTTCATGAAATGAGCAATGTCAAAGCTATGTTCGCAATCTACTCTTACACAACACCTGTATTCAATAAACTCATCTCTGGACTACTGCAAACAGGGAACCTGTGCAGGTTCCAAAACTCAAGACCATTAACCCCCCCCCCCCCCCCCCTCCTTTCTTTCTTGATTAGGCTACAACAGTTATTCTTCCCGCTATACCTACTCGGGAACTTTCATGAAATGAGCAATGTCAAAGCTATGTTCGCAATCTACCCTTACACAACACCTGTATTCAATAAACTCATCTCTGGACTACTGCAAACAGGGAACCTGTGCAGGTTCCAAAACTCAAGACCATTAACCCCCCCCCCCCCCCCTCCTTTCTTTCTTTCTTGATTAGGCTACAACAGTTATTCTTTCCACTATACCTACTCGGGAACTTTCATGAAATGAGCAATGTCAAAGCTATGTTCGCAATCTACCCTTACACAACACCTGTATTCAATAAACTCATCTCTGGACTACTGCAAACAGGGAACCTGTGCAGGTTCCAAAACTCAAGACCATTAACCCCCCCCCCTCCTTTCTTTCTTTCTTGATTAGGCTACAACAGTTATTCTTTCCACTATACCTACTCGGGAACTTTCATGAAATGAGCAATGTCAAAGCTATGTTCGCAATCTACCCTTACACAACACCTGTATTCAATAAACTCATCTCTGGACTACTGCAAACAGGGAACCTGTGCAGGTTCCAAAACTCAAGACCATTAACCCCCCCCCCTCCTTTCTTTCTTTCTTGATTAGGCTACAACAGTTATTCTTCCCGCTATACCTACTCGGGAACTTTCATGAAATGAGCAATGTCAAAGCTATGTTCGCAATCTACCCTTACACAACACCTGTATTCAATAAACTCATCTCTGGACTACTGCAAACAGGGAACCTGTGCAGGTTCCAAAACTCAAGACCATTAACCCCCCCCCCTCCTTTCTTTCTTTCTTGATTAGGCTACAACAGTTATTCTTCCCGCTATACCTACTCGGGAACTTTCATGAAATGAGCAATGTCAAAGCTATGTTCGCAATCTACCCTTACACAACACCTGTATTCAATAAACTCATCTCTGGACTACTGCAAACAGGGAACCTGTGCAGGTTCCAAAACTCAAGACCATTAACCCCCCCCCCTCCTTTCTTTCTTTCTTGATTAGGCTACAACAGTTATTCTTCCCGCTATACCTACTCGGGAACTTTCATGAAATGAGCAATGTCAAAGCTATGTTCGCAATCTACTCTTACACAACACCTGTATTCAATAAACTCATCTCTGGACTACTGCAAACAGGGAACCTGTGCAGGTTCCAAAACTCAAGACCATTAACCCCCCCCCTCCTTTCTTTCTTTCTTGATTAGGCTACAACAGTTATTCTTCCCGCTATACCTACTCGGGAACTTTCATGAAATGAGCAATGTCAAAGCTATGTTCGCAATCTACCCTTACACAACACCTGTATTCAATAAACTCATCTCTGGACTACTGCAAACAGGGAACCTGTGCAGGTTCCAAAACTCAAGACCATTAACCCCCCCCCCTCCTTTCTTTCTTTCTTGATTAGGCTACAACAGTTATTCTTCCCGCTATACCTACTCGGGAACTTTCATGAAATGAGCAATGTCAAAGCTATGTTCGCAATCTACCCTTACACAACACCTGTATTCAATAAACTCATCTCTGGACTACTGCAAACAGGGAACCTGTGCAGGTTCCAAAACTCAAGACCATTAACCCCCCCCCCCTCCTTTCTTTCTTTCTTGATTAGGCTACAACAGTTATTCTTCCCGCTATACCTACTCGGGAACTTTCATGAAATGAGCAATGTCAAAGCTATGTTCGCAATCTACCCTTACACAACACCTGTATTCAATAAACTCATCTCTGGACTACTGCAAACAGGGAACCTGTGCAGGTTCCAAAACTCAAGACCATTAACCCCCCCCCCTCCTTTCTTTCTTGATTAGGCTACAACAGTTATTCGTCCCGCTATACCTAGTCGGGAACTTTCATGAAATGAGCAATGTCAAAGCTATGTTCGCAATCTACCCTTACACAACACCTGTATTCAATAAACTCATCTCTGGACTACTGCAAACAGGGAACCTGTGCAGGTTCCAAAACTCAAGACCATTAACCCCCCCCCCCCTCCTTTCTTTCTTTCTTGATTAGGCTACAACAGTTATTCGTCCCGCTATACCTAGTCGGGAACTTTCATGAAATGAGCAATGTCAAAGCTATGTTCGCAATCTACCCTTACACAACACCTGTATTCAATAAACTCATCTCTGGACTACTGCAAACAGGGAACCTGTGCAGGTTCCAAAACTCAAGACCATTAACCCCCCCCCCCCCCCCCCTCCTTTCTTTCTTTCTTGATTAGGCTACAACAGTTATTCTTCCCGCTATACCTACTCGGGAACTTTCATGAAATGTTGTATATTGTTTCTTTTAATGACTTTGCTTGTTTGCTATAACAGCTCTATTAGATATCTCTTTTTTTTGCAGGCTTTTTTCTTTTAAGTTACAAATAGGAGGAAACTCTGAAATTTAAGTTCCGGAACTGCGTCTATCTCCTCCGAGGTTTGTCTGGGCCGACCTGTGGTGTCCTCCCAGGTGAACCACAGCACTGCTCACAAGTCACTCCATCTATGTACAGGGTTTGCAAATTATGGCATGGCTGTTGCGGCTCATGGAGCAGCATGTGACATGCACAGACTTCGGTGAGGAGCAACATTTGAAATTATGACCCCTGCTTTTATCAAAGCATCTAAAGGGGCACAGACACCGAAACTACGCCTGTTTTTCATGTTTTAAATAACGACATTGCCGTCTGCATATCTCACCTCACACTTACTCAGGCATGACAAGTGCAAATACGTTTTCATCCCTCAAAAAACTATCCTTCAGGCTTTCACTTCATGCACTCCACAAGGCTGGAACCACCTTTCCAGATCAATCCCCTCCACTGTTGATCACTGACATTTTTGCAATGCCTCAGCTGATATGCTGTTTTTAACAGGCAACAAATGAAGTCTGTAAAATGCTTCAGCTAACACTGTACAACCAGGAAGCATTTAAAATCCGCCAGTAAACAAAACATTAGGAGACCGCTTCCCTCTATAATGCCTCTGACCTTGAAGGTAACCAAAATAAACAAAATATCCTGTGCTATGGCACACTAGAGACAGCCTGTAACTGAACGGTTCCAGCAGCCTTGCCAGTTACTGTACATGCTGTTGTTCCCTGCACATTCCTCCCTGCACACTTTTTTTGTACTTTGCCCTCGCCGCAGCACCAGTTTGTACCTCAAAACACTCGCCCATGTATGCCGCGACAGTGCGCAACAGCTGGGCATGGATTCCATGAATAGCAGTCCCTGACACAAGGTGATTCTCAGTGGCCGTCAAGAAGTGATCATCAGTGCTCAAGTTTTAACCCTTTCAGGCACTGTTCACTGATCAGACTTAAAGTAAACATTCTTGCATCTAAACATTACATCCACACCTCCAGAGAGCCAAATCGTTAGATCTAATCGCAGTAACTGTTATGCCACATGCCAGGTTAATTTTTATCAAGCAGTGATGAAATGGGAGCTTCACAGACTGTCTGATTTGGCCAAATGTCCAAATCCTTTAGCTGTGCACTGGATGGATGGATAGGAGCGCCCCCTATCCACCATGCTCAGGTTTTCTTTCTTTATTTTTGTTCAACTGTCTCATTAAGATTTGCCATCTTCTTTCACTACGGTTTCCTACACTTGTACGTTATGCCACATCTCTGCTTTTCAACCACCAATCCTCCCATCGCTTTCTGCTAACTTCCACTGCAGATTTATTTACATGACCATCGTTATCTTTAAACCCTAGGGCCTCAGGAAGAGTGGCTGTGCCTGCATCGACATCCAGATGGATACCATCACAATTGAGTATGAGGTGATCAAGTGTTTCCCCAGATCTACCACACGCTGCACATGTGTCATCATCTTCGTTGAATTTCTTTTTGTAGCTGCGCGTTCTAAGACGCCCTGACCTAGCTTTAAAGAGTAGGGCACTGCCTCTTGAGTTATCATAGAAAAATTCTTTCCTGATTTGCCTTTTCCAGTATCGATATAGTTCTACACTATGCTTCTTTTCCATTGAATTAATCCAATTTTTAACTTCCAGATTTTTAACCTGTCGTTTAATGCTCGTTCTTTCTCCGCCCTCATGACCAGCATGCTTACTGGTTAGTTTCCTAGTTCTTTCCGCCACTGTGAGTCAACGCTCTTTCTGTACGAGTATTTAAATACCTTAGCTGCATCCTTACTTTACACTCTTTTGAGTAATTGTGCACATACTTTAATCTGGCAATAAACATGGGGGTGCTAAATCTACACGCTTCGCCCGTGCTCATAGAAGTAAATGATGTGCAGTAGCTTGGCTGCAGGCATGCGGGCGCTCATTAAACCAAGTGGCTGATGCCAACCACTGCCGATGATGTGAACCACGCAGTCTCCACGCCACTTCCCCCCAGAAAGATGGGAGAGCGTTCAGACACACCATGTGTCCCTGAAAGCTGCCCCCACAGCATAATATAATATAATTGGGCTTAATACTAAGAGTTAAGGGCAACGCAGCGAGCTATGGAAAGAGAAATGATAGGTGTAACGTTAAGAGATCGGAAGCGGGCGGAGTGGGTGAGGGCACAAACACGGGCTAATGACATCCTAGTCAAATTGAAGAGGAAGAAGTGGGCTTGGGCAGGACATGTAATGCGGAGGCAAGATAACCGCTGGTCCTTAAGGGTAACGGAGTGGATTCCAAGAGAAGGCAAGCGGGCGGCAGAAAGTTAGGCGGGCGGACGAGATTAAGAAGTCTGTTGGCATACGGTGGCCGCAACTAGCGAAGGTCAGGGTTAACTGGAGAGACGTGGGAGAGGCCCTGCAGTGGGCGTAGTCGGGCTGATGATGACACAATATGGGCAACTCAAGTTAAAGCTGAACTCGTTGGATGGTGGCTCACACTGCAGAGCATCTGATACTAAATCCATAACTGTCCTCATCCCCAGCCCAACCACTAGCAGTGCAAGAGCGGGGGCCAGTTGGTGCTTCATACTGATCAATTCGCGCTACACACACACGGAAACACAAACGGATGAAGCGCGCACTTTCAACTGGTTTACTTCACAAAACGTGTCGCTTTTATACATAGCGGGATGGCAAAAATGATCTACAAACCAGATAATCAATTTGCATCTGAAAAACTGCCTTCACCTTCCTGTCTATAATCTGGCCAGTGACCTTAACCAGCGTGTTTTAACCAGTTTGTGTTTTCGTGTGTCTGTGCCTTTCAGCGCAAATTAATCAGCCTAACCACGCCCACTGTAGAACAAAAGCCCCTCCCAGACCTTTCCCAGCTGTGGCCCACTTGACCTTCTGCTGCCACCCACTGCACTTGCCTGGCATTCAGTCCCTTGACGGAAGGAACTAAATGAAGTCAGCCTACACAGAAGCAGTTATTGCGTGCCAACAGATTTTGTACCAGGGTGACTGCAAGTTCCAGTTACTAGAGAAGAAGCAACCTGCTGGTGTCTGTACCCCTGTAGAGCTGGCCACCTGGATGTGGTTGGGAGCACTGCTTGCAGGGTGCGCTCGCCCTTGCTACCACCAGGTGAGACTGCATGTACACACAATGTTCAAGAGGCTAGGGTGCTTCAAACTGGCGATTCTAAGGCACTGTACTTGGCTTTTTTCCCTGTGGCTTCTTTCCACAAAACCCACAGCAGGCATTTGTCAAGTGGCACACCACAGGCACCCCACTGCACCTCGTTGCCAAAGAGCCGAACTGCACAGGGTGCACGAGCCACTCGACCGTGCCACGCATGTCCAGTTCTTGTGCTGGCCCAAACCACAGGGCCCCCCCCGTCCGAAATCCCCTGAGTGGGCCACCTGCGTCTCCCACTTATTCCGCCCATTCTGAGAAAGCAATGCTGCATGGTGTTGGCGTACTGCACAAGGGCTGAAGAACGAGACAGGTAACATTGCATACAACATCCTCGCAGTGGGCCAGACTGGAAGATGCACACAAACACAAGACCGGGACAGCACCGAAGAAGTGCAGCAAAATCGCCAAGCATGTAGCAAAGGATACAAGCCAAAATTCGGAAGGGGAAACTACTGCAATCGGGCAGTTCAAAGACCACAGTCAAAGACAGCCCACACAGTGGGCAGTGCTTCGGAAAGTGATCCAGCTGACGCAGAGTGAGATTGAATTGTGGACCAGCAGGGAAGCAGTGGCGTCCACGGACTGGACCTGCTGACGGCCTTGACCGCGAGGCATAGTGTTCAAGTAATACCACATGCACTGCCAGAACTGAGAACCAGCAGAACGTCTACGCAATGGCAGAATTGGAGGAAATAATTGCTCTCAGGAGGCTTTCAGGGGGCAGCCCTTCAGGAATTCCCCAGAGCACTTGAAAGGAGAGGAGCAGCGATGAGGACGAAAGGGATGCTGGAAATCAACACGGAACTGCAGCTTCTCCGCACGAGGAGCAGGAGCGGAGGCTCTGATGCCGCTTCAAACGAAAGCAAAGTAATCGCATGTAATGCAATGCATATAATCAAATATAAATGCTCGCATCTCGGGCACTTGGTTTCAAAAGCGTCCAATAGGCTTTGTCTGTTAAGAAATCGCCTAAAGCACTGCACAACTAAAACAAAATTAACAGCCTAGAGCTGCATTAGTATGCCCATTGCTGGAATATGGAGACGTTCTTTGGGACCCACACACCCAAGCAGATATAAATCGCATCGAACGTGTGCAAAAGAAAGCTCTAAGATTCAACTACAACACATATGGTAGACACATGTCTGTCACTAATCTACTAAGACAATCTGAACTCCAGATGCTGCAATCCCGCCGCAAGTTACACTGTTTAAAACTGCTGCAAGGTGTTATTAATAATTTAACAAACATTAATTTCGACTCTTAGTACATGGAATATAATACTTCTTGTCCAACACGCGGCAAATACAACTCGACAATAGTAGTGGCACGATGCCGAAATAAAGCTTACGAGTTTTCTTTCTTTTCAAAAACAATATCAAAATGGAACGCGCTTCCACGTGACGTGGTCAGCTTGACAAACCAAGATTCTTTCTTATCTGCTGTCGTGACTGCTATAGACGTAGTGCGCTTGTTCATGCTCTTTTCTTGTTTTCTTGAGAACCGCAGACTATTTGTCCTTGCTTCTGTGCTCGCTTTTTATTCTATGTGTGTTTGCTTTGTTGCATCACGTTGTACAACGATCTATGCTTGTTCCACTCCTGCCTTGGCTACCAAATGGTGGATGGCAGTATTGAATAAAAAAAAAAAAAACGCGTGAGCCAGCACGGAAGGTGCTTGAGGCCAGCGAACGGGAATACCGGCAAGGCGAGTGGCACCGGCAGCAGCTTTACGGACGCCTCCGGAGAATGGCGAGCGTACGTGCAGAGGGAATGAACTTTGTAACGTCAAAGGACGAAGTGGTGAGCTCGGCCATGCAATCGGGGTAGAGTCCGGAAACGCCTGAAGCGAATACGCTGGAACAGCGGTTCAGCCGAGTGCCGGCACTGCCCTCAGCCGTCACAATGGCGGCGACAGCACCGCCTGACCTACAGGATGGGACAGGGGTGCAGTCTTTTGAGATACGAAAGGATCCTGGGGCTGTCGCGGTTCCTGAGAGGCTGACAGAGCTGCAAGGAGGGGAATGAACCAAGGGAGTGGGCTTAAAGACAAATAACTAAGAAAAACGGAGCCCTGCCTGCACTGTCTTGCGATACAATGGGCTTAAACCAATTAAAATAAACTAATTGGCCCGTAGGCAATTGTAAACCCGAAGGTGAAAAGAAATCAGTAAGGGAATGCTACTATAGCAGCAACCCACAGCCGGGGGATAGCTTAGAAGAACTTCTATTTGGGCTAGATTGTTCATTGTACTTGAGAAAGGAAAAACAGTAGCACACACACACAGCTGAAGAACGACGTAGGACAAGCGCTCAAGCGGGGCAGCGGGAGACTCCCCTGATCTCCCCGGGGAAGTAGCGGAAGGGATGGATGGGATAAAGGATGGAAATAGGGACAGCGAGATTTTTGTTGAGATCCTTCGATTGTCTCGCCTCCATTTCTGGCCAGGGCAGGGAGAGCGTCGAGATTGCCCAATGGTGCAGCCCCGCTCACGGGATGCTCGACCACCCACCAAGCGCAACGGGCTCCGACCGCCGGAGACAGGAGAACCTAACACAGGGACAGCAGCTACCTGGGGCCCCTCCACGACAGGGTTTGTTCCCAACCTGCCAGCTACCAACCGACGAGTGCTTTTCACGGTTTTTCAGAGAAGAGGACAGCTTGGGGATGGCTCAGGCGAACAGGCTGAACAGTAATGTCAGCAAAGCCAAGTGCCATAACCACTGAGGCACCACGGCGGGTCCGGTGCCGCTTAAGGAAACCAGCGGATCGCAATGATGCCATAGTTCCCGCGCAGCCAGAACCGCTGCAAGCACGCTCGATCAACCTGCGTTCTGCAAAGCTGGTCAAAAAGCTAGATGACCAGAGACGAACAGACGTTAAATCACTGTGGTTGAAGCGTCCTATTGTCGATGCTTGACCGATCTCACGCCAACTGTCTCAGCGTCGCAGTAGGTGGGAGAAAATTTTTGTGCGGAAAGTTCTGCACCAAGAGGTAAGGAGAAGTCCCTCTAAATGCCATACTAAAGGAAAACAACAGTCCGGCACTCGTTACATTCACCGGGACCTAGACGATCACGAGCTCTGAACCTCCCTTCTGCCTAAGTGGTCACTCCTTTCCTTTGTGTTCATATTTTGTGCATTTTCCAGTGATCTAGAATGTTAAGTGACGCAAGATGTGCATATTTGGTGTACACTGTTTGATTGAAAGTGCAGTGTAGAACAGTGAATGGGACGTGACTGCGTAAGGTGTGCAAGTGCGCGATCCAGCAAGCCTTCATGGCAAACCGATGAGTGCACGCTGGTGACTGTGAACTGCGCGTATTGCATCTGTGTTTGCTTGCTCGGAAAGACGCGTTTGTGCATGGACGATATTTGTGTATTTTGTTGTTGGAATGCTATTGAGAATATCATTCTTTTCGTGGGGGTTGTGTCACAAAGTTCGTGCATGCCTTGCAATTCTTTTTCTTTTGCGGGCGAGGTGGCCACGGCGTCGGCTGTTCGCAGGCATGCCACAGTACGGCAGCGGCGACTTTGCCTCTGTGTGGACAGTTGACCCCTCACGACGCTGGAGGGTCAAAGGCTACTCCGCCCCCTCCTAGTATTACTGCACGTTGTAGGGACGGGAAGTGGTCGGTTGAATACCCCGGCACCCTTGCCGACCTTCGCAAGTTAGCCTCGCGTTCCTTCTCAGCTTCTTTTCCCCCCTTTTCAACGTCTGCAAATCGTTGGCGCGCTGTGCCTTGAGTTTTTGTTTCTTGGCTGGTTTGCCATGAGAATGCAGCGGCAGGAAAACCGCGAGCCGGGGAGTTAGCTTGGAGATTTCGGAACGTGCGGACATATGTGAGGTCAGCCAGGGAAGTGGTCGGCAAGCGGGCTAAGGTGGGTGCGTGACGCATAGAGTGTGGTGACGGCGGCCCCGAAGACTCGTGGTCCAAGTTCGCCCATATCCGCAACACCCCATCAGCCCCGCGCGCTTCCGCAGCCGACGCTCCCTGCGATCGGACCTTGCCACCCCGCAGCTAAGCCACCATTTCTCCCCACTTGCTTGTACTCTTTTTCTTTGTCCTGTTGCTCTTTCTTGTCCTAACCTTTTGTACAGCATTGCTTTGATCTTGTAACACTGCTGTATAGTTCTCGCCCTGATGTTTTCCTCTCTTCCTGTTAAGAGTTGTTTGCTTTTCCATTCTGTTTGTTATTTGCGTTGCGCCTGTGTGTTGATGCTAATTTGCTTGGGCTTGTTTCGTAACCTTTTGTCCTTGTTCCTGGCCCGATTGAAGGGGTTTGGCAAGGAACTTATGCTTCATGCCTCTGGTGCACGGCTAATCAGGCGTGGCCCCTATCGCCGGTCGCCAGCAGTCGAACCTCGTCTCTGGCACGCGGGGTGGAGAAGTCTGTCGCTCCTCCCCCTCCGAACTCACGGAGAGTGCAGTGGTGGGCAGGTTGGCCCGGTTAATTATAACCTCGGCGCCAAACAACCATCGAGCCGCCCACGATATCGTGACACGGTTTCATGAACTGCACCTGCCGTATTATTTGTTCTTTGTTATGCGTATACAGGAGAGCAGCACAACTAATAAACAGCACATTACCTGTCTCGTCTTTCTGTTGTTTGTTGTAAGACCCAGTGTTTAAGTACAGTGCGCCAACATGTTAAGGATTATTTTAAGTGTTTTAAAGTAAAAGTTAGTTCTCCAAGAAGTGTTAAATGCACTGTGCATTGTATTATATCAAACTGTATCTAACTGATTACACTTCCAAATGAAAAAAATGTCAGAGTTGTGTGTGCAAAACTTTTTGAAAATTTATTGGTTAAGTATGCTGGTAACACAAAAAAAGAATGCAAGCAAAACAAAAATAAGCCACTGCACTGAGCCAGAAGTTCATTACAAAAAAAAATGAAAATATACAAAGCGTTGCACGTTCTTAGCTAGCACAACAGTACAAACAAGCAAGAGGAAAAAATTATAGCAACATGCAGAAATACATCAAAGAACAGCAAATAAACAAAGCAGAAAATAAGGCAAGAGGTACAGTTCGGAGCAGACGGTTTCGATATGTGTTAACCATGACAGGGATGGTGTCATGTGCAGACCAAGATAGCGCGGCTAACAGGGGCAGAGTTGAGATATTACAGTGGGCTGCCTGTGCTCAGTGTGCCACCAGACAGTCACAAAGGGATCCAGTACTGGGGTGTTCAAACCGCAGAACATGGGGAGAGAGAAAAAAAAAGCAATCAGCCCACCAATGATGGGTGCCACACTGAGCGCGCGCTTCTTTGGCAACGAGGCTCACCACCTTAAGGGAAGGGAGCACAAGGAAGCAGGGAGGGTGGACGAGATGCCCACCATCGCCTCGCTCTGAAGCAAGGACTGACACCGTCGTGTGGCCCCTCCTCTTCTCAGCCTGGGCCCCCCCCCCCCAGTGTGCCGGGGCGAGAAGCAGCAGCCCCACAGGACACACAACACGCAGTATCACAGAGGATGGCCACGCGCCATGGTTACCACCGTGCAGTGGTGGAACTGGCAACTGGCTTCTTGTAGCAGCTTTTGTAGCAGAAGAAATCGCAGTTTGTAGCAGCAATTTTAAGTTTTGTAGCAGGAAAAATGGCATTTTGTAGCAGAATTCGAGCTTTTGTAGCACAAAAAAAAAAGCTTCGTACCAAAATTTCATGCCAAAAAACGTTATTTTAAATAAAGAAGCTTTGTTGTATTTCTGGAACAGGCATTTGCTCAGACGTTTTTAGCATCCACAGCCATGCAAGAGCAAGCTTCAATCCCAAATGCAGCTTAAAGTGCTTGGTTCCTTAAATATAGCCGAAAATAAACAACAGGAGGTTCTCCTAAAAACACTGCCGTTTTTGTTCAGAAGAGCGACATAACGAGATGCTCAACAGAACTATAAAAAATGATACCGTTCATAAAACAAACTTTCAGGTACTATTTCTTCCCTTTTCTTGATCACTCCAGCTTAGACAGTGCCGCTGCGAGCTTTTCCTGTCCATTCTTCAGAAGGGCTTGTCCACTCTCAACGACTGCAAAATGTTTAGACTTGACACCTTTTGTGAAAAGCAGCTCAGCATTGGTGATCATATTCCTGGCCAGTCTGATCTCTCCTTGTACCTTCTCTTCTTCCATTCATTCATTATTACAGCGCAAAGACGGCACAGAACAAGAAGGGGACACAACAGCGCTGTTTACTGTCAACTAAGTTTTATTCGAGACCAGTAGGGTTTTTATACACCTGGCGATCAGAACGGGAAAACAAACATACAAGAATAGCTGTAGGCATGCGCAAGGGTACAGTAACGGCGGTTATCCGGCACGTGTCAGATTTCACAATCTAGATACTTCATCTCTTTCTGGGACAATGCCACTGATGGTGCGCTTATGCACTCGTCCTGCAGTCTAATAATCATAGCAGCTTCTATTATTTCTCTTGTTAATGTGTCTGGGTGTTTCCCTATGACACTGCATTGCCTGTACATCGGTTCACATTTATCCTCGCTGTCATCTTCAGCGCTGCAGTCCCTGCAATGTTTGGCTACGTGGCCTGTGGTAGCCACACGTGCAACATTGTCACTGTGCTCTTTTAGCCTTTTGTTGAGACAGCGGCCAGTCTGCCCGATGTATTTTTTCCCACAGGACATGGGCAGTGAATACACCACATCTTCTTTACATGGGACAAAATGATGCCCGTGTTTCACTTTACACCTGCGCGTTTCGTAAGTCGTGCAGTTAACTTTTTTGCACAACCTGGAAAGCTTTTCCGGCGCTGAAAATACTACGTCAACGCCTGCCCTACTTCCAATTTTCCGGAGGTTGTGCGACACCTGATGGAGATAAGGCAAAACGACAACCTTTCTTTTTTCCCTTTGCCTAACCGGTTCGCTAGTGTGGCGAGGTCTCAGGTTTTTTAGCTGCTTTTCTGCTACTGACACTAGTACATCGATCGGATAACCAGCCATCGTAAGGCGATCAACTTGTTTCGCAAAGCTTAGTTCCATACTATGCTGGCAACACTTCTTTAAAACATTATTAAAAACAGAATGAATAATGGCCCTTTTTACAAGTTTCGAATGAGCTGATGCATATGGCAGGATGGGTTTTTTTGCTCGAGGCTCGTACGACCAACACACATGGGACGGAGTGAAATGAAGGGCGAGATCTAAGAACCTGATAGAATCATTAATTGGAGTTTCATGTGTTAAAACCAGTTGTTTAAGACACTCTGTGAACACTGAATGAATCTTTAAGAACTGCTGCTCAAAACTGAGGTTGTCATTCTGTACTAACACAAAGTAATCGTCAACAAATCTAAAAATGCGGCACACACCGAACCCTTCCAAACGATCTTGCAGTGTTTTGTCACGCAAGGCCAAAAACATATCGCTAAGAACCGGGGCTAGGCACGAACCAATACATATCCCGTCTTTCTGAATGTACATATCCCCATTCCATTCTACAAAAGTCGAACTAAGATAAAACGATAACAATTCTAGGAAGGCATCGGCGGAAATTCCGCACTCGTTTTGGAAGGCTATAACGCCATGCTTTTCGATGTGCTTGTTCACAGCTGACAAGATTTCCGCCTGGGGAATTGTGTAATATAAGTCTTTTACGTCGACTGAAAATCCCTGCAGCTTTTTATCGTGATCCCTTCCTTTTAGGAAGGTGATTACTTCGTCAGAATTTCTTATTCTAAAAGGGTCATCGATCGTTAAAACGTTGAGTTTCTGTTGCAAGTATCTTGCGACATGCTTCTGCCATGTCCCTGCTTCTGCGCTGTTGTGTCCCCTTCTTGTTCTGTGCCGTCTTTGCGCTGTAATAATGAATGTAGGTAACCAACTCGCCCAAAATGTTGTATTATGGGACCTTCTCTTCATTCTGACCTCTCTTCTGGGTGTCTTTGTCCTGTACATCACAGTCTTGTTTCGCTTGTTTTGCACGGGTCTCTTCTCCTGCATCCGCCTCCAACCGTTGCAGCTGACGCTTCCGCGACCCTTTCACCGCTCTGATTAATCCTTGTGTCACAGGAATGACAGCTGGATTTTCTGCCCGATATAAGTTAGTCATAAGTTTTGTTGCCTTTCAGCTTTGACAAAGACATCGAAGACGTGAAGTGTCCATTCACACAGGCAGAGCGCTGACAGTGGTCCCTTTGTTCACCTTCGGTTGCAAAGCAGCGATGGCGATGTGGCTGCCGGCAGATGCGTTGCCGGAAGTGTTGCCGGCAGACATCAGTTTTGGTTTCACGGAAATGAGTTTCGGTTTCGTTCTCGGCAGAGTTATTGGAGTTATTCAGAGATATTTCGGCGCAGGCGTGGCGCAAAAGTAGGCAAAAAACCGATTTTGTAGCAGCATGTAGCAGGATTTCCCATTTGGCGCAGTTTGGCGCAATTGGCGCAGCAGTTCCACCACTGACCGTGTTCACACAGCATCCCACAGGGGCTGCACGCACCACTTGTCCAGCCTCAGCATTCTCGTCACAGAATGCACTGCTCGAATGGCTGGACAAAACCGTTACAAATGAAGGGACAATTTTTGACCTACAGCACTGGTGCAATGATACTCAGTGGCCAGCACCCTGTAGGCCTGAACAGAACCTCCGCAACAGTTTGTGCACAGCTTTGGAAATGAGGTCTGAGGAGGCTCTCCCCCTCACCAGAACTGTGCCAAGTTTCGGGAATGGTCGATGATGAGCCGCAGCAGCTTCCAGAGCAGCAGCTGGGCTGCGGCCATGGCCCCGAGGCCTTCCTCGCCGTAGGCCTTTTCGCAGTCGCTGTCGTCGTACTTGTTCGGATCATGGCCATGATCCGAACGACAGTTGTCTCACAACCGCAGCTTGTCTTGCGTGTTGGAAATGATGGTGCAGTAGTAATCCGGATCCCGGAAGTGGCACACTGGCTCTGCACAGAATGACGCCCACTCATTCCCCTCGACACGCTTCCATCCACCCAACCACAAGAGCCTATGTCCGCTTCAGTGATCATCATCGTCGTCATTTTATTTCGCTGAAACGAATACATCACAACTTGCATGGACCCACAGCCAGCTCGGCTAGTGAAGCTGTTCACCAAGGCAATGGCAAACATTCAAACTGCATGTACAAAAGGAGGTGAGATACGACAATCGCGGCATTGCAAATATGTAAAGCGCGTACATATTCTGAAAGGGGCCCAGAGCTTCCCCTAGTTGCACATATTCTGGAAAACAAACACTCTGAAATGTACAAAGCGCTACCCATAAGGACCAGTCTTGCCTGTGCAATGCATGCCCATTCCTTATTTTGGCTACTTGCGCTTCATCCCAACCTGCTCTCTGGCTATCCCTTAACGTTACACCTGACATTTTCCTTCTGATGGGTCACTGCGCTATCCTCGTTTCCGCCCCACAGCTGTTCTCCTGAGGGGCATCGCTCAACTGCCAATCTCCTGACAAATAGTACTCTTTCATTCTTGTGGTCTGGACCTATTTATTTTCAAATACCCAAGGAATGAAAATGCATGTCTGCAGGAACCAGAAAACAACAGTGTACACAAATGAGGCACAACTGGGGAAGACAGTTCAAGTAACGCAATGTGGAACATATACGCTCCTCTCTCGTGTTTGTGCCTGGTAGCTCTCATTCCTGAGAGAGAGAGAGCTACTGTCAATCCGTTGAGGAAAAAGTTTCACCAACTGTGGGTAAACCGGCCACTGCCAGAAGTGCAGCAATTGTATTTGTTGTAAATACACCTGGCTGCTTTGTGTTGTCTTTCTAACTTAAACTGGGAACCAGCAATGCTCGAGCACCGGTCACACTAGTGAGCTCCATGCAAGGGCATTCAACGTTTGTCTCAAGGAGGCTTTACATGTTCTTCCCACTCTAGGTCTTCTACACCAAGACATTTAAACTCACTACCTTCTTTACTATGGAATTACGGAGGTCAAAGTTCTTTCCTAGTCCATGTCTTGCACCAAGCACAAGTACACTGTCCAGAGCCTGTTGATCCTCGGGGGACCTTATGCAGTCGTCTGCAAACATACGACATCGGTATTGCTCTGTGTGAGATCATTGAGAAAAGTAAAAAGAGCACTGAAGGCAGAACTGCACCTGGGTTGAGTCGGAGAGACGGCACAACAAATAATCCCCTAACCAATTTGTTATCTCCTTAGGAAGTCTGACCAATTTGTAGAGAACCTTAGAATGTGAGACGCAAACAAATGCACAAGTCTAAAAATACCACATCCACCTGTCTCCAAAGACCTAACTAATATGAGGGAAAAACCATAAAAGCTTCAATTAGCCGTGTTTATTTATTTTATTTATTTATACATACTGCCATCCCGTGGAGGGATTTTAGCAAGGTGGGAATACATGAAAAAAATAAAATACATTTCTAGGGAGGGGGATGAGATTCCAGATGACATCAAACTCAAGCATAATTTTTCGGTCTTATTGAAAAACATTTTTCTTGTTTGTCCAGAGCTGTGGGACTAAATGCATTTGTGTTTGGTTTTGAACATTTCAGAATATGCATTTTTTTCAGAATATGTACGCGCTTTACATATTTGCAATGCCGCGATTGTAGTATCTCACCTCCTTTTGTACATGCAGTTTGAATGTCTGCCATTGCCTTGGTGAATAGCTTCACTAGCCGAGCTGGCTGTGGGTCCATTCAAGTTGTGATGTATTCGTTTCACGAAATAAAATGACGATGATGATGAAAAAAAAACAACAGCATGTTTCAACAGTGCAATAAAGAATAAAAGAACATAGTAAAATATGTGATGATAAAAACTTAGAGACCTCCAGATGACATTCAAACCATTTCATGAATGGCTGAAGAACTTCACTGTTTGTAAGTTAATTCCAGCTAGTGACAGTTCTTGGGAAAAATGAGTACTTAAAGCTGTTATTCTTGGTGCGACAAAGGGGTTATTGTCAGATTATGGTGCTGCCTTGTGGCCTACCCTAACGCAAAAGAAATGTTTGCGAAATCCACTTTGCAATGTCCGTTAATTCATCATCATACATGGAATACCTCCTGTAAGCAGGCAGTGAAGAGCATAGGCAAGATCGTGTCTCCCTGCCTGACACCCTTCCTTATTGGAATTTTATTGCTGACTTTATGGAGAACTATGGTAGCTATGCAGCCGTTATAAATATCTTCCAATATTTTCACATAACACTCCTCCACACCCTGATTCCGCAATGCCTGCATGACAGCTGAGGTTTCCACTGAGTCAAATGCTTTCTCGTAATCAATGAAGGCTATATATAGGGGTTGGTTATATTCTGCGCATTTCTCTATCGCCTCATTGATAGTGTGAATGTGATCTATTGTCGAGTATCCTTTACGAAAGCCTGCCTGATCATTTGGTTGACTAAAGTCCAAGGTTGTCTTGATCCTATTTGTGATTACCTTAGTAAATATATAGTAGACAACGGACAGTAAGCTGATCGGTCTGCAAATCTTCAAGTCCTTGACGTCTCCTTTCCTATGAATTAAGATAATGTTAGCGTTTTTCCAAGCTCTAGGGACGCTCGAGGTCACAAGGCATTGATACAAAAATTTAAGACGCGACGCACAATTTCTATTAACTAACGAAACTAAACCTGCTCTTGTTACTGATGCTCATGCAGATGCTTTCCGAAAAGGTGCTGCCTACAAAGGAAACGGCTCTCTTTTGCACACTTTCAATTTTACAGCATGTGCGGGTCCCAAATGATGGCAGCATAATCTAGTATTGGAAGCACAATGGAAGCACGATGAACACTAGAATTGGAAAGTTAAAAGGTCCTTCAAAGAAAAAACAATTTCACATTAGCATTGGCCACCCCATAATCTACGTTTATTCCAGTTAAGATTATTTGTGATCCCAAGCCCTAAATACTTATACACCTCCTTTAATATTTATTCATTCATTTATTTATTCAAATACCCTAAAGGCCCTCTAGGGAGGGTATTACATAGTGGGGGGGGGGGGACACGAATCACTTTGATGGCAATTTGTTCAAAATCAAAGGTGCAGACAAGAGAGAGAATTAATATACAGACACCATGTTTGAAGTACAGAAAGAAGACAAATAAAAACAAAAAACAACAGCAATAGAGCGCAACAAAAGCTAAAGAAAATGCCGACAGTTGAGATTAAGAATACAAAAAAAAAATGTTTTGGTTGGGAGTACTGGGTATTTTTTTTTGCGAGTTAGTTTCATATATACACAGTTTTTTTGAAAATTTACAGGCATTTGCTAGGCCAAGCGATAACTTTACCGAACGCCTTATTTAAATCTACTTCATCGGTTAAGTTCAAAATAAAGAACACAGTCGTCAGCTCTAGCACTATACTGTTAATATACACTATAAATAAAAGGGGGAATGCCAGAGGCAACCAAAAGTGCATTAGAGTGTTCATTACTGAATACAACAAATTGGTGGCACCGATCGTGAATGTAGGCAGGTGTACTCTATGAGCTGAAAGCAATCTATCCAATTTGAAGAATAGCTTTTGGTGAGAACCTTTGTCAAATGCTGTGGAAAAATCCATGAAAATAGTGTCTGTTTGGTTACCGTTATTTATTGATGTAGCAAAACCATGCACTGTTCTCACTAACTGTGTGCATGTTGCACAGCCTCTCCCAAATCCATGTTGAAATTCAGACAACCCATAATTTTTATCTAAATGTTGTGAAATGTGTTTATGTACAATATGCTCGAGCATTTTGCAAACTGTAGAAGTTAGTGAAACCGGACAGTAATGAACAATGAGGTTTTTCTTCCCATTTTTGTGAAGTTGCTTGACTCTGGCGGTCCTCCAGCCCTTCAGAATTTGACATTCAAGCAGTGATTTGAAAAAACATAGAGATACTTAGCTACCTGCACCCCATCAGAAAAGCACTGGGAATTCGATCAGGACAAGAAGATTTTTTTAGTCATCATCATCATCAGCCTGACTACACCCACTGCAGGGCCTCTCCCATGTCTCTCCACTTAACCCTGTCCTTTGTCAGTTGCAGCCACCCTATCTCCGCAAACTTCTTAATCTCATCCGCCCACCTAACTTTCTGCCGTCCCCTGCTACGTTTGCCTTCTCTTGGAATCCACTCCTTAAGGAAAACCACTGGTCCTTAAGGGTCACGGAGTACCCTTTCTAGCTTTGTACAGGCCTCCAAATTCCAGCATTGTTGTTTTGGAAGAATTAAAAGGAATACCTAATCATGCATGCCAAACCTGATGACTCCTGTCTGGAGATTCCAATCTGCCTAACATAGACTGGGCAACCATGTCACTTAACAATTGCAATGGTGAGATGCGTCAAGCAGTGTTAGACCTAACATTCACTTCTCACAAGTAAGGCTTTACTAGAATACAGGAAAGCACGAAATCACTTCTAGGCCTTTTCTTTGTGGCCACATATTTTCTGGAATATCTGATCATCAGGCTGTTTAACTTACTCTGAGTGGTGTCGGTGCAAACAAGAACAGGCATAACTACCCCCCAGTTTCTCCCGTGCAGATGGTGCGTCAGTTGTTGATATGCTTTCATTTTCATTCGACACTTTTCACAGCAGCGCCTCTGACGTGCACAGTCTGTGGCCCTCTCTTTGGAGAGTCCTGTGGAGGAATGCATGCACTGCTTCGCACTGATGGCTGTTGGGAAAACCCTCGGATTAGTCGTTCTACACTGCAGCTCAAAATATAACTACCATATAAACGCGTGTAAGGGCTGCACCCGTGTATGGGCCGCACCCTGTTTTCCCCAAGGAAATGTTTAAAAAAAAATAAATTCGTGTAAGGGCCGCACCCGAACTTTCCATGACCCAGGCAGGTATAGCCTTTTAAATGCACGCACCGTGGCCTCCGCGACCGGCTCCGGCTGCGAACAACGGCGCGCTCGATCGCGGAGCGCTTGATCGTAGAGGCCAAGCACGCGTACAAGAGCTTCCAAAAACCGTCCATGGATGGCGCGCGAGGCCGCAGCCATCATCATCGTCAATTTTTTTTTTTTTCCTCGCGTCATCCTGCTATCTACATCGGCATCAGTATCGCCAGCTCCAGCCTTTTATGGCGTGTAAGCGCGTTCTCCGTAGTTGTGGCTTTCGCGTGCTGCCATCGAGTAATGTAGCTTTAGCACGGTGGGCAAGCATGTTATCAGCTACACGGCTGGGAGTTAGCTCTCGAACGCGGCAAGCGTGCGGCGGACAGGGAATTCGACGTGGCCGAGAAGTGCGTCCGATGATCGTGCTATCAAAAGGGTGCATTGAGAAACACAAGCTGCAAAAAGCGCGCTTTCCGAGGCGAGCCGTGCGAGTTTCCCGAACTGGAAGAAGAGCTGCTCTGCTATGGGATGGAAATGCGGAGCAACGGCTACGCGTTGACAGCGGACATGCTGCGCGGCTTCTTTGGGATGAGCGTGCACCAGGGCACAGCACCAGCTCGGAGTCGAAATACTCCGCGAGTGACGATTGAACGTAGAATAAATGCCGCTCATTCCCTGATTGGTGTGTTTTTGCTTAAAAAAAAAATTTTTTTTTCGTACGTCACGTGTATGGGCCGCACCCCAAAAATTGGCCCCCGAATCTCGAAAAAAAAGTGCAGCCCTTACACGCGTTTATACGGTAAAATGATGGTTCTGACATCTTTGCACATAAAATTTCTGCTCTGATCCTAGATCCTAAAAACCAAATAGCACTAGATAAAGAGAAATACCGTATAAACGCGTGTAAGGGCCGCACTTTTTTTTTTCCAGACTTGGGGGCCAATTTTCGGGGTGTGGCCCATACACATGGTGTGAAAAAAAAAAAAGTAAAAACGCATCAGTCAGGGAATAAGCGGCATTTATTCTGCGGTCAGTCGTCGCTAGCGGAGTATTTCGACTCTTGATGACCGCGATCTCAGGCGCCATCTATGGACAGCACTTGGAAGCTCCTGTGCGTGTGTGTGTCCTCCGCGATCAAGCGCCCTGTTGATCGCAGCCGGAGCTGATCACGAAGGCCATAGCACGTACATTTAGAGGCCTATTCCCGCCTGGGTCGTGGAAACTTTTGGTGCGCAGATCTTTTTTTTTTTAATGTTTCCTTTTGGAAAACAGGGTGCGGCCCTTACACGCATTTGTATGGTATTATGATGTCTCACTGCCCAATTACGTTGCTAGATCTCCAAAAAATTCTGGTGACCAATTTCCCCTACTGCTACAGACTGCAATGGATTTGTCATTTGTCATTGGATTTGTCAAACTTTCGTTCAGTACTAGCTGATTCTGAGATAACCAGTTAAATCGCTGGCCAACCCTTGTATTTGCACAGTTTAATACGCGCATTATGTAGGAGCCTTGAACAAAAATATTGGCGTCATTAGCGTACAAAGTAATATCAGGTGTTCATGGTATATAAACAATGTCATTATCGTATAAAATAAAAAAAGAGGCCCCAAGATTAAACCCTGTGGCAAACCATAATGTATCAGCTTGGAAGTTGATGTCAATTTGTCAATGTTTACAAACCAACAAAGGCTTAGCAAACAACTTTTAAGTAAGTCAAGCATGACTGTAAATGCCATAGTTATGAAGTACCGTATTTACTCGCATAATGATCACACTCGTGTAATGATTGCACCCCCGAATTTTGTTGGCAAAATTCAATTTTTTTTTATTCCCCGCGTAATAATTGCACCCCAAACTTGCCGCTGCAATTTGTCAATGATGTTGAGTCTAGCCAACGATAATCATACTTGCCATCTGTCTGACAGATGGCAAGTGCAGATGACTATCTTGCAGCGGCAGCCGCCTGTTGGCTGACCTACAGTCACACGGGCAGTCTAAATGCGGTTATGCTTAATCGTGGATACCAAACTTAACTGCGGTTATCTCGAATCACGGTTCCCCGTTGTCACAAGGCTCTCCACCGTTCTGGTTTGGGGTACGGCAAACGAAGTGACGCGGTGATCCGGCTAAACTTTCTTGTTCTCGTAAATAATAAGCCCTGGGATACGGGAACATCAGAAATGAATCTTCCGAGTTGCTGGTAGGAGTAAAAATTCAGTGGGGCGCTTTGTTGACCTAAAGTGCGGAGAGGCGAAAGCCTTAATCGTGGTGTTGCTGCTAGTGTCACTGATGTGTGGTTACGATGTTAAGCTTCGCCTCTAAGTGTGGAACGCGACAGCGTCTTGCAACGCTGCCAGGGAGTCCACAGAAAGCCATCGCCCGTTCGGCTCTACGCCTTGCTTGTGGGTAAATTAGTTTTTGTGGAAAGGAAATGTATCTGTCTCGCATATCTCGGTGGACACCTGAACCTCGCCGTAAGGGAAGGGAGGAAAATGGGAGTGAAGGAAGACGCCGTATTCACTGGACGTGCCTTTGTTCATTCCAAACCGTCCAGCTGGCATGGCGGAGTGGTTACTGTGCTCGTCTCCACTCCGGAGACCCTGGTTTGATTCCCAAACTGTACCAAATTCCTTCTCGGTTTTATTTATTTATCTGGTGTGACTAGAGAGCTTAATTCGGCTAGTTGGTTAATTAAGCAATTAACTAAACTCACTCCCACTTAGTTGGAGCATCACTATACAATCCCTTTAATTGGGTGCATGGTTACTAGCATAAATAAACAAAGAAACATATATTCACCCCCCTCTAAAACAAAGTGCGCGTTTAAACCACAGTGCCGCAATACGGCCGTACAGAGCCCACCTATGTGCTTTTAAAACTCTTTTTTCCCCTCATGTATTAATATGTGGAATGGTCTTGCAGAATTCACTGTCACAGCTCAAAATGTCAAAGAGTTTGAGAACCTTTTGGAATTATATTACAGGCAACAGGGGAATCGACAACTGATCATGCCGTTGTTATGATTTCCCTCATCCTTGTTTGTTAAGTTGTTAAGTATTCGTGTTTTGATTATGTTTTTTTTTGTGTCTTGTTGGTGCCTGACGTTTTTGTTCCTCGGTAATTAAAATAAAACCTCTCCTGTTATGGCCCTCAAGTGAGGGCTACAGTATTCCCCAATAAATAAATAAATAAATAAATAAAAAAGTACAATTGGCCCCGTCTGAAATTCGCGCACTGTGGCGTCACGACCATTTCAACCAATTGAAAAATAAGGTTCAACAAGGGGAAGCTTTGGGCCAGTTGGTCTGACATGTTGGAGAGGAGGAATAACCGCGAACTTGGACGAGACTGCAGAGCGAGAAGAGGACAGGACGAGTGGTAACCAGCAACTGAAGTTTCTTGGAAAAAAGACATGTTGCAGCAAAGGTTGCATCTGCGCACAGCGTACGCAACGGAAGGCAGGCGCACGGTCGCGTGCACGACGAAGCATGAACACCAACATGTCAACTGTGCCACTGATGTGGCACACCAGTTCCCGCTGCGATGCGGCAGAGTATACGTTGGCCAGACGGGTCAATGTCTCAACAATAGGCTGCGACAGCACTACCGCTCCTTAAAACCCGATAAGGGCGCTAATCTGCCGAGACACTGCAGGGAATGTAGATGGCTGCTACCCACAGCTGAACAAAGCCACTATCATCAGAAGGGGCAGGTCGAGGCTTGAAAGGGAGACTTTAGAAGCAGCACACAAGCGCAAACTTGGGCTCGATATGTGTGTGAGTGAGCCTTCTGTGGCGCTTTTAGATAAAGAGACCCGGTTTCTGTTAAACCTGTGAGGAGCATTTCATTGTTATTTTTTTGTTCGTTTCGATTCAATTCATTAACTATCTCGTGTGTTCCACATGTCACTACCTCAGTTCTCGTAATGTAACGGTGTTACGTACGCTATGCGCAGATGCAACCTTTGCTGCAACATGTCTTTTTTCCAATAAACTTCAGTTGCTGGTTATCGCTCGTCCTGTCCTCTTCTCGCTCTGCAGTCTCGTCCAAGTTCGCGGTTATTCCTCCTCTCCAACCAATTGAAAAGCGTGACATTTCTGTCGATAACTCCTGCTTACAACGATGAGGCATTAAAGGCTTCCACCTTAATAACTGTGATACAAGCTAGTTTTACGTTCACAGCCGCGTAGCAGCTGCCGCCGTCACAGCGCGACTGACTCGATCTGCTTGCACGACAGCTCCGCTGCTAAGGCGTCGCTGAAATCGATCGTATATGTTTCTTTAAAGACGAAACAGTTAGGTTGTCCGTAAGGCAGCACCATAAGTAGACCATTCATCATAGCGTTGGTCAGTTCAAAAGCACCATCCACTGTGGCTTCGATACGAAACAAGTTAGGCCTAGTGATGACTAGGGAGTACTGAGCACCATTGTCCGCTGCCCTCATGGGCGGCATCATTGCGGTAAGCTCATGAAATCTGGTGCTGCGAGCATTCCGAATTTGTCGCCTACTTTAACAATGCGGCAGGGTCTGGATATTTTTCGGCGTGACGGCAGTAAAACGCGTAGCTTGAGCGCTGCGGGACGTTACTGTTGTACGCTGTTGCTGTGCCATCAGATGAGATCGAAGGTTGCATAAAAGCGCCGTCACGTAGCAGTATACACACTGCCTGTTTTGATGCGTTGCTCTTGGAATGTGATTTAGTGCGAAGAAAGTACGTTCCTGAAGCAGGCCAGCTTGTGCGCTTTTCGCACTCTACCTTCCTGTTTAACGACGTAAGCCGAGACCGCCGAGCTCGGTCCGCGACAACCGCCTTTAGCGGCGTACCCGCGGGTAGCACGCCTGTGTGACAAGGGCAACCTGACCTGCAACTTGTTTGCGTTTTCGGGGCTCAAAAATGTTTTGTTGAAAATTTTGCCCCACGTAATGATCGCACCCCTAAATTTGCGTCAATTTTTTTTAAAGTGTGATCATTACGCACGTAAATACGGTATATTGTATAATATGTCACGTTTAATCGAATCAAATGCTTTCATAAAACGCAAGAATATGCCCACTGTGTAAAGCTGACTTTCCATCTGTAACATCCAGCAATGCAGTTTCCACTGATTCTTCTTTCTGAAAACCAAACTGCTGTTTTTCTACTATGTCTTTCTTTGACACGGAGCTCCAAAATCTATAGCTGATTATGCACTCAGGAATCTTGGGTGATACCAAGAGAGGTCTGCAGTTGGTGACAACACATCCACCCTAGTGTGTGTGGCACAGACGCGAGCCACTGTCACCCTGTCTGGGCTGCACAGTGCTGCTGCACATATGGCACATACTGCTCTCACGGGGTGGACAGCAATGTCGTTGTGGCCACATGCTTCAATTTCTCCTGGTGTGGTGGGGGGCAAAATCTCACTGTCCCCCACATTTATAAATGAACTAGCAGAGTTTTTGTGAGATGCGCCAGACGCAAACAAATAAACAAACTGAGTCAACTTCACCGATCCCACTGCAGTATGTTTTTCTCCCCTCAGCTGAAGTTCCCGTACCTGACAACCTCTTTTTTTCTGGCCCCTGCAGCAGTTTGGAAAACGCAGCAGTCTGAAAAAAGGCTACAGAATTTTGGTTCTCAATTAGAGCAAGTTGCTGGGCTAGTTGGTACATGCTTTTGGTCATAAGGTGGGCAGGACAATGATGCACTCCTGACTGCTGCTGGTTCCTCTACTAGAAGACGCCACAGTAAAGCAAAAGGGGCCATGGGAACGACAGCAGAACACACGCTTATCTGAGAGCGGTAAGAGTGGCCGAGGAGCCTGAGAAAGAAACGATGACGCCCGGTGTGGAGGGCCAGAGTGACACAACAGAATGCTGTCCGACGGGATGAAAACGGAACGGAAATGCATTAAAAGGGCAGAAACCGGCAAAACAGACATCACAAGGCCTTCGGAAATGGCCTTTTTGCATAGCGCGCTTCAGTCAGCATCAGAAAGGCACCCGCACATGTGGTTCTAACCCAGGGGAATTTCCTTAACTTCTTCGGACCTGTACAAAAAGACGGATGGACCGCTAACGCCATTCAGGCTCTTTTTTCTGATCAGATATGCTTCTTTCATTTCTCGGGCAACACGTTCACGTCCTCTACCCAGGACAACCTCAAGAATCGGTCGGCACGGGCGTTGTTCACAGCATTGTGGGTTTTTTGCGCAAAAGACACGACACAAAGGAACGAGGTAGACAGGACAAGCGCTTACTAACAACTCAGGTGTTTATTGACATAACATTGCTTAAATACAGCAGCTGCTCTTATCAAACACGAAAAGGGAAAGAAGAGACTTAGCATACATATATCATATCAGCACAGATCCCACCATCGCACGAGTGAATGCATGTTTCGAGCTCTAATTCTGCGCAAGATAACTGATTTCTTTTTTTGAGAGCAAAATTGAAGGATTGCTGACACACGAGTTACCCGATTTTCCTATCTCATTGGCCTCAATTATCTCTCTTCCAAGTTGTGTCTTGCACCGGCGCAGTACTGAAGTTTTTTCGAGCGCGGGAGTGCAGTTGCGGCAATTCCGAATATGGTCAATCATTTTGCTACCTGACTTGTTCTTTACATCTCTTGCGTGCTCCCTCAGCCTTTCATTAAGGCACCTGCCAGTTTGGCCAATGTACTGCTTACCACAGGCAAGTGGTATCGAGTACACAAAGCTCTTTTTACAGGCCACGAAGCGCTGCTGGTGCCGCTTCGAACAAGCGACGGCCGTATCCTCCGCATTCACTCTCTTGCAAATCCTGGAGAGTTTTTCAGGAGCGTTAAAAACCACTCTAACACCAGCCCTAGCACCGATCTTCTTAATATTATGCGAGATTCCGTGAATGTACGGAATGACCGCCACTTTCTTCCGGTCAACTTGGTCGGGTTTGCTGGCTGGTTTCTTCAGCAGGTTCTCGGCAGTTGAAGCCAGCAAGGCCGTCTGGCAGCCTGCGCTCGAAAGGCGCTGCAACTGGATGTCAAAGCTGCGTCCTACCAAATGCAGGCAGGACTTGCTCAGAGCGTTGGAAAGGCACGATTTCACAATGCCTCGTTTCACGGCTTTGGAGTGTGCCGAGCTGAAGGGAAGCAGGGGCTTGTTGCCTCTGGGTTCAAAGGCCCAACATACGTGTTCACTTGAAAAATGAAGCCCTATATCTAAAAACCTGATGCAATTATCTTCCGGTAACTCGTGCGTCAATTCTAATGGTGCTAGGCACTCTGAAAACGTCGTTAGATGCTTATGTACACTAGCCGAAAAAGAATCTTTGTCACAATCCACGAACACAATGAAATCATCAACAAATCTAAAAACCTTTAAAACGTTAGTGTCGCGAAGGCAGTCATGCAGCATCTTGTCACGTGTCGCTAAAAAAATGTCACTAAGACATGGTGCTAGGCACGATCCAATGCATACTCCTTGTTTCTGAATGAATGTCATATCTTTCCACTGCGCATACGTGGAAGTCAGGTACATTGTTAACAGTTCGATGAAGTTGTCAACCGATAAACCTGCATTATTTTGGAAGGCTGTTGCACCATGGCTGTCAATACAATCGCGGACATTTTTTAAGAGACAATCGTGAGGTATGGAATAATACAAGTCCTTTATATCTACTGACAGGGCTGACATGCGTTTGCTGTTATTTGACGAAATAGAAAATTCAGACGAAATAATTGAGTTCTTAAAATCAAATAACAGCAAACGCATGTCAGCCCTGTCAGTAGATATAAAGGACTTGTATTATTCCATACCTCACGATTGTCTCTTAAAAAATGTCCGCGATTGTATTGACAGCCATGGTGCAACAGCCTTCCAAAATAATGCAGGTTTATCGGTTGACAACTTCATCGAACTGTTAACAATGTACCTGACTTCCACGTATGCGCAGTGGAAAGATATGACATTCATTCAGAAACAAGGAGTATGCATTGGATCGTGCCTAGCACCATGTCTTAGTGACATTTTTTTAGCGACACGTGACAAGATGCTGCATGACTGCCTTCGCGACACTAACGTTTTAAAGGTTTTTAGATTTGTTGATGATTTCATTGTGTTCGTGGATTGTGACAAAGATTCTTTTTCGGCTAGTGTACATAAGCATCTAACGACGTTTTCAGAGTGCCTAGCACCATTAGAATTGACGCACGAGTTACCGGAAGATAATTGCATCAGGTTTTTAGATATAGGGCTTCATTTTTCAAGTGAACACGTATGTTGGGCCTTTGAACCCAGAGGCAACAAGCCCCTGCTTCCCTTCAGCTCGGCACACTCCAAAGCCGTGAAACGAGGCATTGTGAAATCGTGCCTTTCCAACGCTCTGAGCAAGTCCTGCCTGCATTTGGTAGGACGCAGCTTTGACATCCAGTTGCAGCGCCTTTCGAGCGCAGGCTGCCAGACGGCCTTGCTGGCTTCAACTGCCGAGAACCTGCTGAAGAAACCAGCCAGCAAACCCGACCAAGTTGACCGGAAGAAAGTGGCGGTCATTCCGTACATTCACGGAATCTCGCATAATATTAAGAAGATCGGTGCTAGGGCTGGTGTTAGAGTGGTTTTTAACGCTCCTGAAAAACTCTCCAGGATTTGCAAGAGAGTGAATGCGGAGGATACGGCCGTCGCTTGTTCGAAGCGGCACCAGCAGCGCTTCGTGGCCTGTAAAAAGAGCTTTGTGTACTCGATACCACTTGCCTGTGGTAAGCAGTACATTGGCCAAACTGGCAGGTGCCTTAATGAAAGGCTGAGGGAGCACGCAAGAGATCTAAAGAACAAGTCAGGTAGCAAAATGATTGACCATATTCGGAATTGCCGCAACTGCACTCCCGCGCTCGAAAAAACTTCAGTACTGCGCCGGTGCAAGACACAACTTGGAAGAGAGATAATTGAGGCCAATGAGATAGGAAAATCGGGTAACTCGTGTGTCAGCAATCCTTCAATTTTGCTCTCAAAAAAAGAAATCAGTTATCTTGCGCAGAATTAGAGCTCGAAACATGCATTCACTCGTGCGATAGTGGGATCTGTGCTGATATGATATATGTATGCTAAGTCTCTTCTTTCCCTTTTCGTGTTTGATAAGAGCAGCTGCTGTATTTAAGCAATGTTATGTCAATAAACACCTGAGTTGTTAGTAAGCGCTTGTCCTGTCTACCTCGTTCCTTTGTGTCGTGTCTTTTGCGCAAAAAACCCACAATGCTGTGAACAACGCCCGTGCCGACCGATTCTTGAGGTTGTCCTGGGTAGAGGACGTGAACGTGTTGCCCGAGAAATGAAAGAAGCATATCTGATCAGAAAAAAGAGCCTGAATGGCGTTAGCGGTCCATCCGTCTTTTTGTACAGGTCCGAAGAAGTTAAGGAAATTCCCCTGGGTTAGAACCACATGTGCGGGTGCCTTTCTGATGCTGACTGAAGCGCGCTATGCAAAAAGGCCATTTCCGAAGGCCTTGTGATGTCTGTTTTGCCGGTTTCTGCCCTTTTAATGCATTTCCGTTCCGTTTTCATCCCGTCGGACAGCATTCTGTTGTGTCACTCTGGCCCTCCACACCGGGCGTCATCGTTTCTTTCTCAGGCTCCTCGGCCACTCTTACCGCTCTCAGATAAGCGTTCCCATGGCCCCTTCTGCTTTACTGTGGCGTCTGCTGCAGTGGATGGGCGGGCATATCATCTGTGTGTGTCGGGAGACAAGGCATGTTCTCCCTCACCGCAGTGCTGCTGCTTCTCGGTGAGCAGGTGGTCGAACGGGGGCGAGGTGCTGATGTGGGTGATGGTGTGGGCCGTGTAGTTGCCCTGGCGGCTCTTGAGGGAGGCGGTCCACTCCATGGGGGCCATGCTGGGGGGAGAGAGGACGGCATCTCTCTAGCTCAGTATCCCTTTCAGGCGCCATTTTTTGTTTTGACTGAAATCAATCATTTTTTCACCCAAGTAGTATATTCAGGCCTCCAGAAAGGGAGTTTGTTAGTTTTCGAACGTGAAAGACCAGCAGGTAAGTTTTTACAACAATGTGGAGAATTCCGTACAAAGTGTCAGATTTGTTAGAAATTGTACCATCGAGATGTTCTCGTGTGTCAGGTAAGCACCCTAGGGGTCGCGCAATCGCTTTGTGTTTCAAAGATTCGCATTACGCTCGAAACTGAGCAACGACAATCAATGTTTTCACTCGCGGAAAAATCTGACTGCACAAAAACGGCAGACAAAGTGCTACCTAGCTCACTCTTAGGTGAAATATTATTTACTGCATTCGCTACATGGTACAAAAAAGCCAGTTATATGCAACAACAAGGGTGCTCAATATGACTGAAACAATGAAATCACTGTTAAGTGCTCCAGTTTCTCAGAAAAAGCTGTAAGTTTGCAACTTACACGATTGTGTACGAAGCGCCTGAAAGGGTTATTTCAGATGACCATCACCAGGCAAAGGGCACATATGCAAAATAAAACTGGGCAGTAGCAGCCCAAGACACGTTACTGTCGCCAAGTGCTGAAAAGAGGGCAGGCAGAGATGACACAGCGCATTCATTCACACCATCACCTGACAGGAGGTGGTGCACACATGACAACTCACGTTCAGATGGAGTCTCATGCAGCCGCTTGAAAACAGTAAGGGGAACATGTCTCGGACAACAAATCAAACCAAGGACTTTATTTCTTCCCAAGCAAGAAAGAGGAAGCTGGGGCAAAAAAACCTGAAGCGCCTGACTAGGCCTCAGCTTCCTTGCACAGTTTGCACTGTACAGTGAAGACACCTCAGTGGAGCGAAAGCTGCCTTGGCGGGGGGGGGGGGAATTCAAGCCCCAAGTCTCCGAAAGGCTACAATCGTTGGATGGGAGGCGTTGACTGCTTCGATCAAAAGCAGAATGCCTGCCCGGTAGATCGCAAGTCTGAAGAGAGACGACACAGAGTACTGCATTGACTACTCCTCGACACTGCCACTTATAGAGTACACAGCCCCTGTAGAAAGCCTCCCGCTCATCCAGAGGCTTTGTGGCACGAAATGGAGTCCCAAATGAGATCCAAAGGACCACTTGCCAAAAGTATCTGCAACGAGGTGCACCCTGCAATGTCCCATTATACACCGAGTGTTCCTCACCACTCCCTTGAGGCAGATGGGCAATCTTCATAAACAACCTGTTCAGTGAGACATGTGCCTTTTCCTACAATGCTGCAGAATAGTGCAAGTTGATTCAAAACACATCACTTTGAGGTGAAGAGGCAGTTGGCTCGCCTCGAATAGCGTTGAGGTTCAAAGGGCAAGGCATCCCGCTGAACGGTGGGCCTTCCACCCTTCCTGTACAGTGCGGTTCGGATGTCCACTGAGATCACAGAGAATTAGTGCACTGGAGCAAAATGGTGGTTTGAGCTAGTTGGTACATCTTTAAAATTTCACCAGCGCTGCGACTAGGAACAAGAAACAGAGAAGGAGGACAAGGACAAGGAAGAGAATTAGTGCGCCATTTCCTTTCCTCAAATAGCGTTGAGGTTCGAAGGGCAAGGCATCCCGCTGAAGAGTGGCCTTCCACCCTTCCTGCCGCTGAACAGTGGCCTTCCACCCTTCCTGTACAGTGCGGTTCAGGTGTCCACCGAGATGACAGAGAATTACTGCACCATTTCCTTTCCTCAAATAGCGTTGAGGTTCAAAGGGCAAGGCATTCTGCTGAACAGTGGCCTTCCACCCTCCCTGTACAGTGTGGTTCGGGTGTCCACCGAGATGACAGAGAATTACTGCGTTATTTCCTTTCCTCAAGTGGCCTTCCACCCTTCCTGTACAGTGCGGTTCGGGTGTCCACCGTGATGACAGAGAATTACTGCGACATTTCCTTTCCTCAAATACCGTTGAGGTTCAAAGGGCAAGGCATCAAGCTGAATGGTGGCCTTCCACCCTTCCTGTACAGTGCGGTTCGGGTGTCCACCGTGACAACAGAGAATTACTGCGCCATTTCCTTTCCTCAAATAGTGTTGAGGTTCAAAGGGTAAGGCATCCCGCTGAACAGTGGCCTTCCACCCTCCCTGTACAGTGTGGTTCGGGTGTCCACCGAGATGACAGAGAATTACTGCGTTATTTCCTTTCCTCAAATAGTGTTGAGGTTCAAAGGGTAAGGCATCCCGCTGAACAGTGGCCTTCCACCCTCCCTGTACAGTGTGGTTCGGGTGTCCACCGAGATGACAGAGAATTACTGCGCCATTTCCTTTCCTCAAATAGTGTTGAGGTTCAAAGGGTAAGGCATCCCGCTGAACAGTGGCCTTCCACCCTCCCTGTACAGTGTGGTTCGGGTGTCCACCGAGATGACAGAGAATTACTGCGTTATTTCCTTTCCTCAAGTGGCCTTCCACCCTTCCTGTACAGTGCGGTTCGGGTGTCCACCGTGATGACAGAGAATTACTGCGCCATTTCCTTTCCTCAAATAGCGTTGAGGTTCAAAGGGCAAGGCATCAAGCTGAATGGTGGCCTTCCACCCTTCCTGTACAGTGCGGTTCGGGTGTCCACCGTGACAACAGAGAATTACTGCGCCATTTCCTTTCCTCAAATAGTGTTGAGGTTCAAAGGGTAAGGCATCCCGCTGAACAGTGGCCTTCCACCCTCCCTGTACAGTGTGGTTCGGGTTTCCACCGAGATGACAGAGAATTACTGAGCCATTTCCTTTCCTCAAATAGCGTTGAGGTTCAAAGGGTAAGGCATCCCGCTGAACAGTGGCCTTCCACCCTCCCTGTACAGTGTGGTTCGGGTGTCCACCGAGATGACAGAGAATTACTGCGCTATTTCCTTTCCTCAAGTGGCATTCTACCCTTCCTGTACAGTGCGGTTCGGGTATCCACCGTGATGACAGAGAATTACTGCGCCATTTCCTTTCCTCAAATAGCGTTGAGGTTCAAAGGGCAAGGCATCCTGCTGAATGGTGGCCTTCCACCCTTCCTGTACAGTGCGGTTCGGGTGTCCACCGAGATGACAGAGGCCATTTCCTTTCCTCAAATAGGCTTGTTGAGGTTCAAAGGGCAAGGCATCCTGCTGATGGTGGCCTTCCACCTTTCCTGTACAGTGCGGTTCGGGTGTCCACTGAGATGACAGAGAATTACTGCACCATTTCCTTTCCTCAAATAGCGTTGAGGTTCAAAGAGCAAGGCATCCCGCTGAACAGTGGCTTTCCACCCTTCCTGTACAGTGCGGTTCGGGTGTCCACCGAGATGACAGCGAATTACTGCGCCATTTCCTTTCCTCAAACAGCGTTGGGGTTCAAAGGGCAAGGCATCCTGCTGAACGGTGGCCTTCCACCCTTCCTGTACAGTGCGGTTCGGGTGTCCACCGTGATGACAGAGAATTACTGAGCCATTTCCTTTCCTCAAATAGCGTTGAGGTTCAAAGGGCAAGGCATCCCGCTGAACAGTGGCTTTCCACCCTTCCTGTACAGTGCGGTTCTGGTATCCACCGTGATGACAGAGAATTACTGCGCCATTTCCTTTCCTCAAATAGCGTTGAGGTTCAAAGGGCAAGGCATCCTGCTGAACGGTGGCCTTCCACCCTTCCTGTACAGTGCGATTCGGGTGTCCACCGAGATGACAGAGAATTACTGAGCCATTTCCTTTCCTCAAATAGCGTTGAGGTTCAAAGGGCAAGGCATCCTGCTGAACAGTGGCTTTCCACCCTTCCTGTACAGTGCGGTTCGGGTGTCCACCGAGATGACAGAGAATTACTGCGCCATTTCCTTTCTTCAAATAGCCTCAAATAGCGTTGAGTTTCAAAGGGCAAGGCATCCCGCTGAACAGTGGCCTTCCACCCTTCCTGTACAGTGCAGTTCGGGTGTCCACTGAGATTACAGAGAATTACTGAGCCATTTCCTTTCCTCAAATAGCGTTGTTGAGGTTCAAAGGGCAAGGCATCCGGCTGAAAGGTGGCCTTCCATCCTTCCTGTACAGTGCGGTTCGGGTGTCCACCGAGATGACAGAGAATTACTGCGCCATTTCCTTTCTTCAAATAGCCTCAAATAGCGTTGAGGTTCAAAGGGCAAGGCATCCCGCTGAAAGGTGGCCTTCCACCCTTTCTGTACAGTGCGGTTCGGGTGTCCTCCGAGATGACAGAGAATTACTGCGCCATTTCCTTTCCTCAAATAGCCTCAAATAGCGTTGAGGTTCAGAGGTCAAGGCATCCCGCTGAACAGTGGCCTTCCACCCTTCCTGTACAGTGCGGTTCGGGTGTCCACTGAGATGACAGAGAATTACTGCACCATTTCGCCATTTCCTTTCCTCAAAAAGAGTTGTGTTCAAAGGGCAAGGCCATACTGTGGCTTTCCGGTGCCATTCGGGTGTCCACCGAGATGACAGAGAATTACTGCGTAATTTCCTTTCCTCAAAAAGCGCGCCAAATCCATGAACTGCCTAGCAGCGCTACAACACGCTGTCGCGTTCTGCTCCTAAAGGCGGAGCTTAAGTGTAATTAATTAGCAGTTGATTAGTATTTAATAATTAATCATTAATTAGTCACTAATTAGCAATTTGTCATAACTTCATCATCTATTATGTGTGACGTAATCCAGTGGTGACGTCACCAGTGTCACATAGGCAAAGTTGTACGGAAAACGCTTTCGCCTCTACGCACTTTAGACAGTTTCGAACGCGCTGCATATACATTCTTGTCACGCTGTCGTGTCCGCGTACACTTCGTGCTATGTCCGTAAACATTTCATGCTTACTCTACTCTCGGTTACAGGAAAGGCAGAGATTTTTTTCATTAGAAAAATGCCCTATTCAGCAGCCTAGCAAGGGAACAGCAGTTCGCAATTGTTAGTGAGGTGCTCGAAGTAGTAAGGGAATACGTCTACTTAGGGCAGGTAGTGACTGCTGATCCGGATCATGAGAGGTAAATAACTAGAAGAATAAGAATGGGGTGGAGCACATATGGCAGGTTCTCTCAGATCATGAATGGCAGTTTACGAATAAAACCTCAAGAGAAAAGTATGCAACAGCTGTATCTTACCGGTGCTCACCTGTGGGGCAGAAACGTGGAGGCTAACAAAGACGGTTCAGCTTAGGTTAAGCACAATGCAGCGAGCCATGGAAAAGAAAATGATGGGTGTAACGTTAAGAGTTCGGAAGAGGGTGGAGTGGGTGAGAGAACAGACGCGGGTTAATGACATCCTAGTTGAAGTCAAGAGGAAGAAGTGGGCTTGGGTAGGATTTGCAATGCAAAGGCAAGATAACCGCTGGTCCTTAAAGGTAATGGAGTGAATTCCAAGAGAGAAGGCAAGCGTAGCAGGGGGCGGCAGAAAGTTAGGTGGGCGGATGAGATTAAGAAATTTGCGGGGACACGGTGGCCGCAGCTGGCAAAAGACAGGGTTAATTGGAGAGACATGGGAGAGTCCTTTGCCCTACAGTGGGTGTAGTCAGGCTGATGATGATGATGATAAAGGGTTAATACATGCCATCTGCAGCAGCAGATGCTGTCACAGTGTCAGCTTGGATAGGCCTGGTTTTTTTGTACTTCATCACTGCCGCTGTAAAAGCAGCGCTAAATTTGACACAAACCACACGGAAAGACGGACAGGACAGGCGCTGGCTCCAACTATTTTTACTGAAAGCCACATGTTGCGCATATATAGCCCGAAGAAGGTGAACGCATGTGCATTTCTTACATGGCAACAAAAGAACACACACACACGGACAAAAACTTCTCACAATCGTATATTTTTTAGCCATCTAAGCTCACTTCCTCGTAGGGAGGTAGAAGTGATGCTGACGCACATGCCACCCCTCTCTGATGTGGTTTGTGTCAAATTTAGCGCTGTTTTTACTTTCCTGAACACAATGTCACACCAACTAGCCCAGCAGCAAAAGGTACTGCTAACAGCATGTGTTTCGTCGATGGCCGACAAGCAGAGCGTGATAGCAATGAAACGGAGCGGGGCAGAAGGGGGGGGGGGGGGGGGCTCTCACTTTTCCAGGACCACCCGCACGAGGGGCACCTTGAGGGGGAAGCGGAACTTGTGGATGTACTTCCCCCGCTCGCAGTTGGCAAAGTACTTGAGGGCCTCCCGGGCGTAGCCGCTCAGGTAGTGGATGGGCAGGTGCAGGTTGGTCTTGCACAGCATCACCAGGTCCAGGACCCCCTGCAGCTTCATCAGCTCCCCAAGGGCCTCGGCCAGCTCGGGTGGGTGCAGGAGGAAAGGCATCAACTGCTCCTGGCTCGCCAGCTCCAGGCCTGCACCCACCACCCGGGGCAATAAACAGTGTGCAGCATCCTTTCCGTGCTGCTGCTGTGCAGCCAAACAGTTGATATTTCAAATTCTGCCCAGCTGCTTTTCATAAAGGTGCAGCAGGGAAGAGGAATCTGAACTCGTCTTTCCCCCCCAGGGAACTCCATCCACACGTTCCGAGCATCCTTAGAAACTTCGATTTATCGCCCTGTGTGGCCGATTGCCCTAATTAAATCAGGTTAATGTCCAGCTCCCACCTTTTTTTTTTTTTAATTCTCCCCCGTATGGTGGGCGGAGTCGACCAACGCATGGAGTGCCTTTCAGCCAGCTCCGTGGAGGCTTTGCTTTCGCTTTATTTTGTTTTTTAGGTTGCCGTGAAAAAATGGTTTCATTCGCAGGTAATATAGCCGCAACACAAGCCCACAGAAATAAAAATACGCGCGGCCTATTTGCTACTACAGATTACTACGTATTACTCTGCTCATGGCAGAGCGGCAAGCCGCCACGGTATTGGTGAAAGGCATTCCATGCGTTGGTTGACTCCGCCCACTGTACGGGGAGAATTAAAAAAAAAAAGGCGGGAGCTGGACGTTAACTCGTTTAATTAGGGAAATCGACCACACAGGACAATAAATTGAAGTTTCTAAGAATGCTCGGAATGTGTAGATGGAGTTCCTGCGGCAAAAAGACGAGTTCAGATTCCTCTTCACTGCACCTTTAAAGGTTTGGTTTGGTTTCTGGGGTTTTACGTCCCAAAGCGTCTAAGGCTATGAGAGACGCCGTAGTGGAGGGCTCCGGAAATTTGGACCATCTGGGGTTCTTTAACGTGCACTGACATCGCACAGTACACGGGCCTCTAGAATTTCTCCTCCAAAGAAATTCTAGCCGCCGCGGCCGGGATCGAACCCGCATCTTTCGGGACAGCAGCCGAGCACCGTAACCGCTGAGCCACCGCGGCGGCGCACCTTTAAAGGGACTACGCAATAAATCAATTGAGATTACGTAAAGATAGGCAATCCATCACTCGTCACCACAGCGCAAGAATTTTTGAGCTAGCATCAATAACAACGAAGTTATAGATGATTAAAAATCACGCTCCTCCTCTCCCCCCTCAACTCGCACGCGCGGGGCACCCTAAAAAAATAAAGAAAACAGCTCCGGGACTGGGCTCCGCCCATGAATACGTCATTCGCTGACGTTCGGTTTACGACTTCCGGTTGCCCCACTCCCGAGGAGCAGCGTGCGTCGGCAGCGTCTCTCCGGTCTCTGCGCTTTCTTGGCTCCCGAACTCGCGACAGAAAGAGGCGGCAGAGGTAAATTGAAAACATATGCGTGAAGGCAATGCCCTGCCTCGCACTTGCCCGAGGGGGGCACGCGGCGGCCCGAGCAGACGATTTTCACCGCTACCGGAAGTGTGCCCGTGACGTCGTAGCTGCCGCGGCTCGAGCGAATGACAGCGTGTGGTGGCCTGCCGACGTCATGGGACTAGGGACGTCTGTTTTCCCGATTTTTGGTTTCAGAATGGCTCCCTACGAAGACACCAACCGGCCCGCGAATTTAAAAAAACGCGATTTTTAAAAATTCATAATAAATTGCCGGCTCAGTTCCGAAGACTCATACTTGGTGTCAATGCTTCTGAGCATCACTTCTAGCATTTACAAGCGGCTTTTAATTCTTTGCATGGTCCCTTTAAGGGAAAATTTAAAAAATGTCCAATAAGTACCAAGAACAGCGCGAAATAAACAAGGACTAAAGGAAGATACACACAGATAGGCGCTGTCTTCCTTTAGTCCTTGTCTATTCTGCGCTGTTCTTCTTGAACATGGCATAGCAAATTGACCAAGCATCAGTCCTAAAGTACCAAGCTTCTGGTATACAAGACATGTCCTATCCGGGACAGAAGTGCCCAGGACGCAGCTCCGCTGGCCGGACTGCAATGGATGGATGGACAGGAGCGCCCCCTTTGAAACGGGGTGGTGGCAATTGCCACCATGCTCAGCTTTTCTTTATTATTTTTTTTGTTTACTGTGTTGGCAATTCTCATTAAGATTCTCCATCACCTTTGCGTACGGTTTCCTACAATTCTAACCTTATGCCACATCTCTGCTTTTCAGCCACCAATCCTCCAATCGCTTTTTGCTAACTTCCACTGCAGATTTATTTACGTGACCATTGTTATCTTCAAACCCTAGGGCCTCAGGAAGAGTGACTGTGCCTGCATCGACATCCGGATGGATACCATCACAATTGAGTATGAGGTGTTCAATTGTTTCCCCAGATCTACCACACACGGCACATGTGTCATCTTCTTCGTTAAATTTCTTTTTGTAGCTGCGCGTTCTAAGACACCCTGATCTAGCTTCAAAAAGTAGGGCACTGCCTCTTGAGTTATCATAGAAAAATTCTTTCCCGATCTGCCTTTTCCAGTATCGATACAGTTCTACACTATGCTTCTTTTCCATTGAATTCATCCAATTTATAACTTCCACGCTTTTAACCTGTTGTTTAATGCTTTCTCCGTCCTCATGACCGGCATACTTACTGGTTAGTTTTCTAGCAAAAAGCACCGCTGCGCCATCCAGTGGCAGTTCACCTGGTTCGAGATCACGGAGGAGCTTGCGTGTAAGCATGCACTGACGGTGCCCTCACACGAGTTGCTCTCCGCCCGGCAGTCTGCCGCCAGATGCCGCTATATGGGCATCACTGTGATCGTCTGCTGGGCTAGAATGACAAGGCACTTGTCATGTCTTTCACCCATCAGACACAGCATTCTCTTGAACACATGTGCACTGAACGGCAGGCTGTTTTTATTCTTATTGTTTCGCACAGCGGCTCCCTTCTCCGCTCTGGGACGTTGAAGCTTCATGGCGAGTGTCGGTTCTATGTGGCATGAGTAAAAACGCACGCAGATTCTCAATGATTGTCACTACAACAACAACAACGTCAGCTAGCAACAAAATACGGTGTGACATCGAGGCTTCGCCATTCGCCCCGCTGACGAGGAGCGCAGCATCGTGTGTGGGCGTCAGCGATCCGTGGTACTTGTGTCGCTGCGACACTGGCGCCCTCCCTTGTTAGTTAAAGTAACTGACATGGCTAAGGAGGGTGCATCACGGGAAAGCGAACCACAGGGGACGGTTGAGGGTGGATTGCGGGGAAGCGAACAACAAGGGATGAATAAAGCTCGTCCCCACAATGCCAATGAGTATGGAGTGCAATCAGGTCCCAAGTAACGGGAGTAAGCGAGTCCCTCTGCACCTCCAACAAGAGATGAGTCTTTCGGCAGTGTCAGAACTGACCGACAAAGATGTTGACCAGGTCCCGTTGCAGCTTCAGCAGTCCGATCTCGGCTAGCATGCGCAGTGGTCCCAGCCCCTCCATGGCCAGCTGTGGTCGGAAGTGTGGGCCCATGTTTCGCAATATTCCTCCGATCATCGTGACATTCTTGGGGAGCACCTGCAGGCAAAGAGGCAGTGTTCCCCACACCAGGGAGGGCCTCTTTGGGCGGCTTACCATTGGTTTGATCTCCCCGGCTTGCACTGCACGGAATACCATGTTCAAGCCTTCCTTGAGCTCCTGGTAGTTTGCACAGCCTGTGGAGCAAGACGGCACCACTGTTGCATGCAACCACACACTCTGCTGGCAAGTCCTCAAACAGCAGCTACTACCTCTTTTCTTTTATGGAATCCTTATTACTGCACCCAAATCAGGGTGGTTCGAGCAATTGCTGACATTGCGCTCATAAGGCGCGATTGTCCCAAGTTCCAATCTTCATTTCACACATTTTTTCACACATGGGCTGACGTTTAAGTTCCCGGGAGCGCATGCCAGCCCCCACCAGGGCGCACAAAGGCAGAGCGTGATGCGACGGTCCAGGGCTGCCAAACTGGGCTACTTTTTGCTCGAGTTGGCGTCTCCCTCTGGGCTACATTCTATTTCCGGTATTTCTCAGCGATCGAAGCGTCTGCACAGAGGCTTTGTTGACAGCAAACTTTGCGTGAAACATTGTGTCCTGTGTGGGCAGCCCAACAGCCTTTACACAAAAATTAAGGCAGCAAATGCACCCTTTTAAAGCGCGTGCGCACCATTTCCCAGAGCTAGCCTGTAATCTGGTGATTGACATCGACTGGCTTGTATATAGTGTACTACAATTCTTGTACACAAATCGATCACACATTTTCCAAAAAAAGAAAAGGCGACAAGAGAAATGAATGTCGTCTCATAGCCCGACGTAACGGCAGCAATGCTCTGGCGGCTTAGCATGAATCGTAAAGCAATGGGCTGCACTGGAAGCCTACCATATTTTCCGGTGTACAAGATGCGGCTTTTTTCCAAAAATCTTGCTGGTGCGTCTTATACGCGAATTTTTCGGTTTTTTTTTCGAGTTCAGAAATTAGCCAGGTTTATGTTCAAGCTTTTTTCACCGAAAAAATATCACTACCAATAACGCAGTTGTAACACGGTTACTACTTAAATACGAGGACCGCCGTGCACAACTTTTTTAGTTGAACTTTATCATGAAACAGCAGGGATGACGACTTTCGGGATCATAAACACACGCCCGTTTCGGAGGCCCCAAGCAAAAGTGATGTGAAATGCCAAAAGATGGCGACAATAGCGCTTCTCGCCATTGTAAAGACAAGACAAGCCGGCGTTTCTTTTTTTTTGCCATCCTTTGCAACTTTGTTTGCTCCGTGTACGTAGTGCGAAGAGAATGTTTCAGCCGCGTTGCCTCCAGAAATGGGCAAACATTTTGATAGTGCATCTGAAGATGAAGACTTCGGATGCACGAAGATGAAGTAAAAATAAAATGCTGTTATGGACATAAGGAGAGTTCTTTCGCGTTTCTTTCTTTTTGCTAGAACGTGGGCAGGTATGGCGCGAGTGTTGCCTTTTTCGACCACTCAGCGTCACAGGTACGGTGCATTTCGTGATGGTTGCACAAGCATGTTTAATCAAGCCTCACTGGCCTAACTGGGTAAATTGGGGTGCGTCTTATATACCAACTTCTCCAATGACAGCCTGCATATATGGCAGGTGCATCTTATACACTGGAAAATACGGTACTTTGAAGTAATGAAAAAGCACAGCAAAATGTACACTGATGAGCAAAATTTACTTTCTGTTGAATTTTTAAGCCCAGTTATCGGTGAATGTGAGCCCAGCTTCTCCAGTGCGAGGAGGCCTCTGACGGGCTGGAGGCGCCACAGGCAACGCCTGCAGAACCGAATGGGGGAGAAGTCAGGGCGTGCTCTGAGAAACCTCTCCACCAGTCCAGCTGTGTCGGCTGCCTGCAGAGCAAGGTTGCGCCGTCTTCGCCATGTTTTGCAAACGCTAAAAGCTTGGCCATGCCCTACCAACTTGCCCCAACAGCCCAATGGTACAGCCAAGGGAATGCAGCAAACGCTGCTACTTATTAAGGCGGAAGCCTTTAATGCCTTATCGTTGTAAGCAGGAGTTGTCGACAGAAATGTCACACTTTTCAGTTGGTCGAAATGGCCGTGACGTCAAAGTGCGCGAATTTCAAACGGGGCCAATTGTACTTTGGCTAGTGACCCTGCAACCAATTAAAGGGATGGTATAGTGATGCTCCAACTAAGTGGGAGTGAGTTTAGTTCATTGCTTAATTAACCAACTAGCTTAATTAAGCTCTCTAGTCACACCAGATAAATAAATAAAACCGAGAAGGAATTTGGTACAGTTTGGGAATCAAACCAGGGTCTCCGGAGTGGAGACGAGCACAGTAACCACTCCGCCATGCCAGCTGGACGGTTTGGAATGAACAAAGGCACGTCCAGTGAATACGGCGTCTTCCTTCACTCCCATTTTCCTCCCTTCCCTTACGGCGAGGTTCAGGTGTCCACCGAGATATGCGAGACAGATACATTTCCTTTCCACAAAAACTAATTTACCCACAAGCAAGGCGTGGAGCCGAACGGGCGATGGCTTTCTGTGGACTCCCTGGCAGCGTTGCAAGACGCTGTCGCGTTCCACACTTAGAGGCGAAGCTTAACATTGTAACCACACATCAGTGACTCTAGCAGCAACACCGCGCTTAAGGCTTTTGCCTCTCCGCGTTTTTAGGTCCACAAAGCGCCCCCCTGAATTTTTACCTGGCATGATATCGGGGAAATACTGCTACACAAACTGTTAATTTAGTTTACCCTGCAGGCTTGGAAGAAGAAGCTTCCAGCTGTGTTGTGTAAACAGTGCTTCCCATCAGCAGAGGAATTCTCACTAACAAACAAAACACCAATAAAAAGGCAAACACACAAACTCTGTCTATGCAGTGTATACAAATGAGGCAAAACCCACTGCGGCTGTATAGCTGATTAAAAATCATCTATGCTGCACAGACTGATCATACATTTTTGCCCCCAGTGAAAAATGCAGCAGGTGTAACTTACCAAGCTGAAAAATCTGTTGTGTAAGCACTCCCCGTCAGAACAACATTTGTGTGCAGCCCTCGTGTTCTGTTCACACCTGCCTGTACACTTGTGTTACTCATTATTACCTGATGTCCCATACTGAGACCACATTACTTGCTGTTCATTCCTTAATGTAGCAAATTTGTTTACATTGTGTTTTAGGCTTTGTGTAACCATTTCGATTTTGTTATGTTTGCCTTCAGTTAGCTTTCTTTTGTGGTGCATTTTTTCATGCAGCATATTTCTTTTTATTACCACCAGCCATTCATTATCTAACGTCTTTTCGTTACCCAGTAATAGTGGGTCTGCAAGAGTTTATGCGTGACCGTGTATACAGCTAATTTGGTCAAAAAGCCGTTGGCACTGTAGTTGTTGGCACTGCATGTCAGAAAAAACCATATCATGCCATCTTTCTCAGTGTTCACATCAGGGCACAATGTAATTGGTGAGGAAGCCCATAACATTTAAAAACAGTACACCTGGACACCTCGCGTCTGTATAATGATGCCAGTCGGCACATCTCAAAAAAATTCGAACCAAAAAGTTAAAAAAAAAAAAGCACAAGACATAAAAATGCAGTGACCTAGTCTTTCAATATCCCCTTCAGGTGCCAATTAAAACTGCCGAAAGGAAACACCTTTTTTTTTTTGCATAAATTGGGTGGTTGGGAAGCGCAAAAAATTACCCAAGAATTTTCACATCTGAGTGCATTTTATTCAGGCCCACATATGTGGACATACCGCCTCAAAGCTGCTGCATAACGTGAGCACTGCAACACTTTTCTTGCCCTTTCTGACCAATCGTTCAAACATGAATAAATGTTTCACTCAAAGGTTATACGCTTCAGAGAATTATTTTTGAGTCCCTGACTATTGAAGCACATAAAAACAGTTGCTCTGTGATGACAGGAAGAGAAGAATTCTGCCTTTCCGGCATCAAATGTGGCGTTTGAATTTTCAGCCTTCCCATCTGCATACTTGTGAATGTAATGTGATCAGAAGCTGGGGTTGCTTCCATCACAGCCAGTGCTGAATAAAGTCCGGCTCCATCAAAGGGGTCCCTAGCGGCCTGGGCACAGGTGGAGAGAGGCAGTGGGTTATGGCCAGTTTTCACAAAGGGAGGAGATCATTCTTAAAGGCCACTGCTTGCTCAGTTTAGGTCAGCGGAGACCTTTAAACAGCTGTTGAGCAGCCCTGGAGCTGTGTGGCCAGCTCTCAACTGACCCATGGTGTGGGAGTATGGGCTTTGCCCTCTTTCATCCCCCCCCCCCTTTGTGTAGTGCTCCCAACTTTGCATTTTTCTCCACCTCGGGTTTGATAAAACATGTTAACGATTCTTGCTGAAAACCACAGTGATATTTTCAAAACACCACCACTGACAAGAAGCATAAAATATGGTTGGTTGCTTCGGATCCCCCTTCAATATTGATGGGGAAGGGGGGGGGGGGGGGCCTGAGACCCTCTGAGACCCGCCTCAATTTATGCACTGATCGTAGCGCACGGTTTGTAGGCAGAGGCTGAGCATTGTAGGGACCATGAAATGCCATGCCACTCACCGGTCATGCTGTGTTCGGTCAGCTATTACAAATATTCCTGTTACCAAGGTGACGATGTCTGCCTCTTAGCAGTGTCATGGACCCCCCCTCAATCCTGAAACAGTGGGAGTATACATCTGGCGCATTTTGGCAGCTCAGGCCCCATGACGAAGCCTCAGGAGGAAACGCTGGAACTTGTTTATGTCGCCATTTAAGAGGCGAACCACACGAACATTCTCGAAGGTGTTACGCTCCGCAGCATACATATAGTGCATATTGCAACCACGCAGAACGACGAGGGACGATGAGAGGGAAGAGCTGGACAAGACGCGGAACTTCAGCTAAGGTTTACCACAAGAAAAACCACATTCATGCAAGGTTCGTAATCACACCTGATAGACAGCAGGCACCATCACATCATACAGGCACGTGGGCGCGCGTGGCACAAGTTAGCATCGAGATAGTTGAATTCTTTCTTGAATAACGATACTGAAGTGGAGCTTATGAAGCTTATTAAAAGGGGAACAGCAAAAAACTGCCTGCACGCTGCTCTTGACAAGTCTTGCCCACATGAAATGCAGGATAGCGTGCGATTTCAGTGACAACGACTGAGTAGTGCTGGTGTCCCTCCTGAGATGGTGACCCTTGCCAAGGAAGCTCGTTGCCCACCTGAGACCCGTGGCTATGCCGTACTTCCACCAGATCTCCCATCGCCTCAAAAAAGTGGCCATGAAATGCAATGTCCCGGTGGTCTTCATGGCGCCCAAAAAGCTTTCGGGCATGTGCAGTAGGGTGCAGGGAAGTGGAAGAAAGAATGAGTGCCACACTAAGCACGTAGACAGGTTCGTTCCCTGCAAATCGGGGGTGGTGTACCAAATTCCCCTCACATGTGGGAATTGCTACATAGGGCAAACTGGACGTTGCCTGAATGTCAGACTTCAGGAGAACCGCGCAGCCGTTGAATCATTGGCGGGGGACGGTTAACTGGAAAAACATTGTTGCCATTGTAGTAACTGCACGCCCAGGTTCCGCGACACAATTGTCTTAAAAAAATTGACGACCCAGCTTAGCAGGGAAATTTTTGAAGCCTAGTGCATAAAAAAAGAAAATGACCGTTGCACAAGCACCACTTCAGTATCCTTATCCAAGAAAGAAATCTAGATGATAACTAGTAATGGTGTCTGCTGTCTATCACATGTGATTACGAATCTTGTATAAATGTTGTTTTCCCTGTAGTAAACCTTAGCTGAAGTTGTGCGCTTTGTCCTGTGCTTTCCTCTCTTCGTCCCTTGTTGTCTTGCGCAGTTGCAATATGCACTCCATCGTCAACCACCAACTAGCCTGCCTTCACTTGTTACATACATATAGGCTTGCAGAATGAAATGCAGACTGTAACTAAATGCGCACAAGAACTTGAGCTTAAAAACCTGACTAGTCCTGACTTGCAAACCTAAATGCAAGTGTTTAATAGAACAAGCGGAACAACTTGAACTTAAAAATCCTTTAACGCCTATATCAGTCGCTTCCACAAGTTGTACTCGCGATGTGTCCAGCATTCACGCAGAAACTGGCAATCTGGAAAACTGATCCCACCGGTCCAACGACGTTCCTGACAGGGCGGAAACTTGGAATGACTCTGAGCGTCTTGTTCCCACAGACTTGGCCTCAGTGCGTCATCGATAGGCAGGGGCCGTTTTTCAGCGGACGAAATACCACCAATTATTGCTGAACTCCTCAACGAAAAAGAAGTCGAATCTGTGATGAGTCGGGGCTACAAGCTCCTCCAAAATACGGACTTGAGCATTTCACGTGATTACTCTCAAACTGTTTGCGAGAAACGTCGTCCACTGCTCAAGTATGCGAAATCAGTAAACAACAAAGAAGGTGACGTTTGCTTTTTGATAGACTGCACATCCAAAGGAGTGACGCATTCCTTCCAGTCCTCAAACTACACAGCTGCACAGATCTGTACAGTAGGAAGAAAATAGGAAGTGTTCTTTCTGCAAACGTGGCTCTACTTGACACGATTCTGACAACTGCAGCTCCCTCTTCTGAGACGACTCCGAAGAGAACACATTTTGCAGTGATCGTGCAAGGGCGCACTTCTTGCCATTACAAAGAGGGGTCACACTGTACCTGCAGTCAAGTGTGGCTTCGTGTGATATGTGGCCCCACAGATGTCATTTACCACCCTCCTGACATGAGCATTTTATTCTCAAGTGAATTCTGTACAATGTTGAACGGAGTTATTCTTCCATTTCCTAACTCAAGCTTACTACTACTCAGTGATTTGAACTTTCCAGAAATTAGTTTGTCCTCACTAACAGCGCCAGCTAATGATCCTGAAGCTCAGGCTTTCCTCCAGTCTTGCCTTGTTTTATCACTGCAACATATTTCTGAACCAATCACGTCGTTCTGCCAATGTTCTTGACCTTATCCTAACCAGTAAACCTCTGTTCAAATATTACGCTCTTAGAAAGCCTCACTAATAATTGCATAATCACAGGAAGGCTTGATTTCAAGCCCCACTCACAAAAAGAAATCAGGTGTTACAACCGAGCAAAACTGAGCGAAAAAAATTGACTGTCTAAAGTGCGCAGAGGCGAAAACATTTCCCGCACCACTCTGACTGCCTCTGTGGCACTGAATGACGTCACACCTAATTAAGTAATAATGCCTAATTAATGACGCTGAAGCTTCCCCTTTAGAAGTGGAATGCGACAGCATGCTGCAGCACTGCCAGGGAACCACTGGAAACACCTCTGAACAAAGCGCAGTAATTCTCTTCTGTCATCTGGGTGGACAGGAAGGGAGGAGGAAGTGGGAGTGAGAGAAGAAAGAGGGGCCGTAATGAAGAAAATGAAAGTTGTATCTGAGGAATATGTCTCGGCAGACACCCATCATCCATTTGATTGACAGCTACAGTGTAACAGCATTCTGGTCGACAGTACCAGCCATTAATAGCTTTCGTCTGAACAAACGCTGAGCTGACAGCTTTTTGCTGAGCACTTCTCAATTTTTCAACTATTCACCCTGTCATTTCAGCATGGATTAAAGATTTCCTCTCTTCCAGTTTACCACTTAATTTGTCTTTCAGTGAAGCACATTCTGGTGTCCCACAAGGAAGTGTGCTTGGCCCCTTGCTTTTCCGAATATTTATTAACGATTTCATCATCATCATCATCATTGTGGGCCTGATTATGTCCACTGCAGGGCAAAGGTCTCTCCCATGTCTCTCCAATTAACCCTGTCCTGTGCCACTGTGTTCCCACAAACTTCTTAATCTCATCTGCCCACTTAACTTTTTGCCGCCCCCTGCTACGTTTGTTTTCTCTTGGAATCCACCCCGTTACCCTTAAGGACCAGCGGTTATCTTGCCTTCGCATTACATGCCCTGCCCAAGCCCATTTCTTCCTCTTGATTTCAACTAGGATATCATTAACCCGCGTTTATTCCCTCACCCGCTCCGCCCTCTTCCGATCTCTTAACGTTACACCCATCATTTTCCTTTCCGTAGCTCGCTGCGTTGTCCTTAACTTAAGCTGAACCCTCTTTGTTAGCCTCCATGTTTCTGCCCCATAGGTGAGTACCGGTAAGATACAGTCAAACCCGAATATAATGAACTGGGATAGAGCGAATTATTCCTTATAACGAACGAAGTTGTGATATCATTATCCATGTAAATTGTACTTTTGACAACAAACTACACATTGGATGTAGCGAACTCTCAGCACGTGCAAACGCTCGCCCAACGTGCCTCTGTGCCTGCATGCAGTATCTCGGGGCAGCCATTGCTGGACCGCAATACTCATATAGCGTGTGCATTTGGTCGTCAAACGACCGCCAACGCGCTACTGCGCTGATTCCAGGTCACGGCCTTTCCAGGCTGTCTCCCATGAAATGCGGCGGGGCAATGGGGGGAGGCCCTTTCTGCTGTGGCTTCTTCCAGGAGGGGCTCCCCTCCACTGCGCATGCGTGGCCCTGCGTCTTCTTTGCTTTCTTTGCTCACGTTTACAAGTCGTGCTGCTCGGTTCAGGACGTCCGTACGCTGCTGCTGACTTACATTCCGCCGCTACATCCTGCAAGATGATGACGAAGCAGCAGCGCGCCCTGCCGCTTTCCGACAAACTTGAGATGATTCTCTGCATTGGGCGCGGCAAAAGAAAGGCTGACACTGCGTTGTTCGAGGCCTGGCTGCTTGACTGGGATTAGGAACTTGCAACGAGCGGTCGCAAATTTTGCCCCCTCCTCGAAACTGTTCTGCGCACCACTGCAGCAGCATCTAGCTCAAGAGCATCAACCTTTGTTTCCTGCCACCCAATGCGACAGTGGTTTTGCAGCTGCTCGATCGAGGGATCATCCACGCTTTCAAGCTGGGCTACAGGAACCGCGTCGTTGAGCGGCTGTTGGTGAAATTGCGCGTTAACGAAGAGCTCGAGATTAATTTGCTGGCCGCAATAGAAATGATGGGTCATGCCTTGCAAGAAATGACGCAACCCTGCTGGACTGTGTCAAGAGGATGCTGAAGCTGCCAGTGCAAGATGACAGTGGCACGCTGTGGGGAGAACTGGCTGATGTTTTGGACACGGTGCCTAAAAACATTGACCTCGAGGATTTTCTGGCTGTTGATGACAACGTAGCAGTGACAGCGAGCCCGTTGGACTCTGAAATTGTTGATGGCGCCCGGTCACAACAAGGAGCCGGAAGAGGATCGCCCCCGCCCGATGTTGCACAAAGACCTGGCTGCTGCCGATGTACTGCGCCAATACTACTCCGGAATACAGGGAAGCAGACTGGAGTTCGTGGAAATGATGCCGAAAGTGTGATTCTCACTGATGGGGCTAAATGCAGTGTTCAGGCAAAAATCACTGCCTACTGCGAATACGTGGGCATTCCTCTGCAATAAATTTCTTTGAATACCTTACTCATGGTGAGTGACATTTTTTCTTTCGCTAGCGCGTTTTCGCTCTGTCGTTCAGGACATTGTGTGTAACGAATTTGGTACTGAGGTTCGTTAAAAATGGGCTCGGTTATAGCGAAATACTTCATATAACGAACAAATCGCATTGAATCACGCTGTTCGCTATACTAACCGGGTTCTGCCACTCATGATCTGATATGCGCTCCACCCCATCCTTACTCTTCGTTATTTCCCCCTCATGATCCGGATCAGCGGTCACTACCTGCCCTACATACTCCCTTGCCACTTCCAGCACCTCGCCGCCGACTGCGAACTGCTCTTCCCTTGCTAGGCTGTTGAACATTACTTTGGCTTTCTGCATGTTAGTTTAAATTTCATACATGTTGTTAAAACCAGAAGAGAAATATGTTGCGTTCTGCCACGTGCAAGAACAAACTATGGTAAACAGGCGCTACGGTTCACACTGCCTCAACTGTTAAGTAAACATACCGCAAAGGAAAATTACGTCTGCACCTCATCTCCCAGGGCACACTTTGTTAGCAGAACTGAGTAGCTTCAAGTGCTGGTGTTCTGTTGTGTTCGACGGTACTCATGCTGTTATCTTGTTTAAATATTTGTTGCCTTGTAAATTGTTGGTCCTGTTTGCGAACTGACCTGTACAGCACTTTACTGCCTGCGTTATTTCGTACGGGGCCACAGGCATTTTCAAGCTACATAGGCTGTAGCTTTTCATCTGTCGTCCCTCCCCTTTCAGGTGGAAAAAGTTCATTCATATTTGCCATGCTTTCACATACAGGTTTGGACAATAAAAAAATTCAGGGGGCACTTTGGCTCTCTGAAGTGCAGCAAGGCGAGAGCATTTCGCGGCGCACTGTTTTTTTTTATTATTATTTTTCATATTCAATTTTTATTTTTTTTATTTTTGTTTCTTTTCTTATTTTTATTATTTTTTATTTCTTTTATTCTACTTATGAAACCCATGCATTCACTAGCCTTTATTCATGTGCAAACCCTGAGCCTTCGTGGCGAAGTCTACACTTCAAATGGCAAAGGCCCTGGTTCGATTCCCAGCCTCGATGCAGTTTCTTTTTAAGTGGCGACGTCAAAACGCAGACACACTTGCTAACATTCCTTGGTCATGACAGTATGAAAGCCTTAAAATTTATGATTATGCGGGCAATTTTCCTAACATCGTCAGATCTGTATCACTGAGATTCTGCTGTATTCCATTTTAACCACTCTCTCTTCTTTTTCTGCTGCTGTTAGTTGAGCACAACGTGTGACCATATTTGGGCCCACCAAAGGTTGCCCCTGATGTGGAAATAAGCCTGACTGGCACTGAGGGAGGGGCCAGCTGGTTCTGCCAGCGATCCCCCCACATTCTACGCTCCGTTCAAGCACCACACTCGCACTGCCATGAATGAGGGTGAAACACAGTGGCTGCTGGAAATGCAAGCACAGAGTGAAGTCCACTCTCGTCCCTATTTTTGCAATGCTCTCACGAGTGGCTTTCCCCCACGCCAGCCGGGGAGTTCCAACATGCCCCACCTGACATGGCATCCCACATGTCGTCGGTGAAATCCATGTTGTGTCGCTGGCTCATCACCACAGTTTCGATGTAAAGGTCAAAATCCGGAGAGTTCCATCCAATGTCCGGAAACGGCGTTGCAGACTTCCCACCACGAAAGCTTCCTTTGCGAGACCCTGCGCAAGGAGAAACCCCCTGCACCACACCATGGCGCAGCCAAGCTCTTAGAGGAAAAAAAGCAGAATGAAGAAAAAAAAAAAAGAGAGATCCCTGCCAAAACTTTAGAACAAAAAGCCAGAAAAACTTTAAACGTATGCTGTCAGAAAATAGCAGAATAAAAAATCTAGAATATTCGTTTTGTGCCAAAAATGAGTATTCTAAGCGAAATAAACATCACCTGCTCGCATGCGGCCCTTCAGGCAGTACAGGGCCAAGGCCTTGCAAAAAAACACTGGCACGGAATCATTCTGAGAGGCCCAGAAAGCAGTAGCGGAACTGTGAATTCTGTTCAGGGCTCTGTGTTCACGCAAGTTCAACAGGCTTTGAGCATAGTCTAAAAATACTCTCTTAAAAGGCTCAGCAAAAAACCAATTCTGAAGCCTCTTGCACCACAGTCCAGAAGTGGCCCGGATTGCTCAGAACAGGGGCAAAAGGTGTGGGGACGCACTTTGCTCGTCCCCTGTGGCTCACTTCCCCGCAGTGCACCCTCCTTAGCCGTGTAACTAGCAAGGGGTGCTTCAACAAAACTTGGGTAGGGCCTAGTTGGTGTCTTTCTTCGTGGTTCGTCCTTTGATTGCGCATCCTTTACCTTCACATAGCAAGGGGTGGATGTACTACAGCTCTCAAAGCCTTCCAAGCTACCGCTCAAGGGCGCCAAGGCCTTCATCAAGGATCTCTGCTTCCTGCCAACCAAGAAGGTGCATTTACTGTTCTTTCCCTTGAACCATACGAGTCCAAGGACGATGTATCCCCCGTTTTTTTACTGCCATAACGAAATAGATATGTCCAAAGTAAAAGCTAAAGCAAAGAAGCTGTGTGACACCTCAGAAATAGGTGACAGATTCTTTAGACCCATTCTTCAGTGCTAAAACCCATAAACCAGAGACTCTGTTCAGGGTAATCATTCCTGAAACTGGCACATGGCAAAAAGCTGACTCCATGTTCTTACAAGACAAGTTTAATATTTTAAGGATTGGCGACCCTTTCGCTATTAAGAATTATGAAGATATTTTAGTTGAGGCTTTGTCCGAACGCAATCTGATGAAACTATGTGTGCATTTTCAGCAGACATTCAGGACCTCTGTTTGCTCACTGCTGAAGGACAAGGTACCGGAGTGCACGGATGAATTCGGGTGTGTGGCGTCCCAGAACTCCACGCATGTGACAGCTTTTCACAGCTCTTAGCCTTTTACTTGCAGTCGACTTTTATAAACTGGAATGGAAAACCACAGCTTCAGAAAAGATATGCATCAGGTGGTGCATAGCACCGATTATAAGTGACCTGTTTTTATCTAAACGTGACAAAGCTGTTGTCAGTCACCTTGATAGCTTGGACGTAATCAAAATCTTTAGATTTGCTGATGATTTTTTAATCCTTGTTAAAGGCGACGCCAACTCACTAGAGTCAAAGGCTCATGGCATTTTCACCATCGTGGAAAAGTGTTTTAATTCGCTTGTTTTACCAACTGAATTGTCCATAACTAACTCCCTCACATTTTTGGACGTTGGCTTCACCTTTCATCCTAATCACGCTGGGCCTACCAACTGCAACAAACCTGTGCTGCCGTTAAACTGGTTAAAAGGGCCAATCTGTGTTTTCAAAATGCTCTGCAAAAATCATGTGTGAACAGCAACCAAAGAGGTTCAAATACCCTGATTATGTTCAAGTGACTGCTGCAGAAAAGTTGCTCAAACTGGAAAAACAATGTCATCCACACCAGGTTCCTTGTGAACGGAAGCGCTCTGTTGCAATTCCATATCTACACAAGATTTCTCACCATCTAAAGAAAAGTGGTCAACGGGCAAGCACAAATGTAGTGTTCTCGGCCCCAAAGAAACTTATGTTATGCAAATTAGGAAAAACTAACAACACCAAACCATGTGGATGCACAACTAAACATCAGAATTTGTACGTCACGTGTGAGGAAGGTGTCGTCTATCAGATTCCCTTGTCATGCAGGGAAAAGTACATCGGCCAGAAAGGAAGATGCTTTTGTTTTCTTTAATGCGATGTTGATTGCCTCGGCATAAAACGATATGAAATGATAGATGAGGACGCCTAAATAAATGAGAAAAGGTTCGCTGATGTAATGAAATCGAGCAGTGAACGATGATGAGGTTCTTGTGTCCAAGCAGTGTATGAAGCACTGCTGTTCACCGGAAGACCCGCTGCCGCCAGGTGCCAAGTCTTGTCGGCTTCAGCGCCACAGCAGGTGGTGAATGTCGGCCTCAAGATTTCGGTTCTTGCAGACTGGACACCCGGGGCGGGGATATACACCTTGGAATTGGGGCCACTTTCGTGTCCCGGCCGGAGTTGGGGCCACCCCGACCCTGCACGGGTAAGAAGACCACGAGGGAGGGTCACACCGCACACGGAGGGATTGGAGCACGGGTGTTCCTTTCTTGTTAAAAGGAGGGTGGTGCCATCCCGAGTGAGGACTCGAGGCAAAGACGAGCTTGCGGTCACAAGGCAGGTCGCAGAATCTGCACGGCTCTGCGAACTCGGGAGGACCCACTCAATTCGGATTGGCTGTGGGATGCGTGCCACGAGACGATGGATGTCCTGGCAAATGCCTGGGATGCGACTGATGCGTCGTAGTAGGCCTATGACATGAAGGGCGTCGGTGTGGATGACATTGCGAGTTGTAGGGAGTAGGGGAACGGTGGCCACAGTGCCTCTTGAACGGCAAGCACCTCCGTGCAGGAGGAGGCTCTGCTGGGAGGCGGAACCGGGACGTTCTGTTCAGGGCAGGCCTGCAGGGGCAGTGAACTGCAGCAGTGGTTTCGCAAGCCTGGATGCCTGCGTCAACGTATCCACCGATGGAGCCCGACAGGAAGATGCCTCAGTGGCCCGTCAGAAACGGACGAGGAGGAACATTAGTTGATCGCGTTATCCCACGCGAGTCAAAAAATTGCAAGGCACTTTTGAGAAATGTGTCATACAGAAATTTGTCCAATATATTGGACATAAGTTATTAAGCCAGTGCTCCTACACCAAAGCATTAACCTTCGTGAAACCCGGTTGTCCAATACATTGGATAGCAGGTGGTGCCATCGGTGCATTGTTTTTGAAATTAAATTCTTTACTTTCCCGCTAAAACACTTCGGCAATGGCAGCGTTCAGTTGCATGGCATTCTACGCCACCCGCCGAGAACTAAGTATTGTTTCCGCCATTTTTGCCAATTCTCAGGGCATAACCTTGGTCTTATATGAACAAAAACAGAATAGGAAACAAGCAGATATCAGAATTTTAACTCTATACACCTTCACTTTTCTCTGCTTTTAATTTGATTTCGTGTGCCCAATACGTTGTACGCTGGGACGGTTATTTTGATGCTTTTGAGATGGCTTTAGTGGTAACAGTAAATGAATACTGCTGGTATTTAATGACTCGGGACGAAATCATATCTTTTTTTTTCTAGTTGGCAGGCCCCGCATTTCTGATGAGACTGCCGAAGCAGTTTTGCCAAGAATTGCACAAGGCAACAAGTCGGACATAGGCCTATCGGATGACGAGACTATGGTCAATCCAAACTTCAGTGTAACCAAACTTCAGTGTAATGCCTTCTTTACGGCGCTTTGCAATCTTGTTCAACAATGCCACAAAAACCCCGAAAGCTATACCAACAGTTGTGCCGCAGCACAAAACTCACGGTGGAAGAAGCACTGTCTGAATGAGGATGCCGAAAAAGAGCACCTCACCCGCTGAAGCTTCTGCAAGACTGCAAATTTAGACAGCTTAAACATAGACGCGGTGCGATGCAAGAAGACAGCGCCCAGCACACTATCCCACGGTAGCAAGTCAGCGCTGCCAACTGGGTCAACATGCGCTTACTGAGGCCGCTGTGTCCACTCGCGAAACCAATGCGCAAACCTAGGCGCCATTTCTGCAAACAGCAAGGTCACTCCGCCAAAGTTTGCACAGCCAAGCAGCGAAAGAAGCTCTGGGGTTAACTTCACGCACTCGGCATGCACCAAGCAAAGTTGTGCATGCATGGCCACCAAGTTGAAAATAAACTCGGGAGCAGAGGCAGTTTCGCCCTCCTATACTGGATGAAGCAGAGGCCAAGGTCCCGAAAATCTTCGCTTGTGCATACCGGAAACTTTCACTGCCACCTTGGAGTGGCGCAACAGGATCACTGTCCAGACATTGTAGGTCGCCAAGAATCAGACTACCGCATTTTCCGGTGTATAAGATGCAACTTTTTTTTTCAAAAATATTGCTGGTGCGTTCTATACAAGGGTGTGTCTTATACGCGAATTTTTCGTTTTTTTGCGAGTTAAGAAATTACTCAGATTCATGTTCAAGTTTTTTTCACCAAAAAGATATCACTACCAATGACGCGGTTGTAACACGGTGAATACTTCAACACGGGGACCACCGTGTGCAACTTTTTTTAGATGAACTTTATAATGAAACAGCGGGGATGAAGACTTCCGGGATCACAAACCGCAACCGTTTCGGAGGCCCCATGCAAAAGTAATAAGAAATGCCAAAAGACGGCAACAATCGCACTTCTCGCCATTGTCAAGACAAGCCAAGACAAGCCGGCGTTCTTTTTCAGCCACCCTTTGCAACTTTGTTTGCTCCGTGTAATGTTTCAGTCGCGTTGCCTCCAGAAATGAGCGAACTTTTTGATAGCGCATCCGAAGATGAAGACTTTGAAGGTTTTAAGTAAAAATAAAATGTTGTTACGTACATATGGGAGAGTTCTTTCGTGTTTCTTTCTTTTTTGCTAAAACGTGGGCAGGCATGGCGTGAGTGTTGGCTTTTTCGGTCACTTAGCGTTGCTTAAGAATTCCTCACAGGCACGGTCAATTTCGCGATGGTCACGCAAGCGTGTTTAATTAAGCCTCACTAGCCTAACTGGGTAAATTGCGGTGTGTCTTGTATACCAACTTTTTCAATGACAGCGTCTGTACATATGCGGGTGCGTCTTATACATCGGAAAATACGGTACCCACCTTCTTGGACAACCGGCAATCGAAGACTTGGGCGCTGTTCATTTCCAAGGCTCAATAAACAGCGTTCCATCAATCCAACCCAAAATCTTCCATGAACTGGGCAGGAGGAATACCACATTTCCCTCTTTCCTGATGCTTGTTTCAAGGAGCATACCCCTCCCTCTGCTCGAACACGTGAAGAAAGAACTGGACAACATGGCGTCATTTGAAAAGCCAACCGCATGGCGTTTAGGCCCTGTCATAGTGCCGAAGCTGTCAGGAGGGTACAGGCTCTATGTTCACTTGGCAAAGTAACAAGGTCATCCAGCGCGAGCGCTACGTCTTGCCGACAGCTCAAGACATCTTGGGCCAGCTCGGTGGGGCAAGAGCATTGTCCAAGCTCGATGCAAGATCCAGCTTCCACCAAATCAGACTAAGTAGCGAGAGTAAAGAACTGACAACGTTCACCATTCCCTTCGGTAGCTACTACTATCTTCCCTTCGGCACTAGGACAGCACCCAAGTACTCCCAGCACTTAATGCCAAGGCTGCTCAAAGGCATCCCCAGAGTTGTGAATATGATTGATGACACACTAGTTTTCGGTAGAGATCATCAGGAGCATGACCAACGCCTAGCTGATGTCTTGGCTCGTCTAAATCAAGCTGGGGTCACTCTCAACGAAAGGAAGTCTGAATTCCGAGTATCTTCTGTCACGTTCCCAGGAGTCATTATGAAAGTGCAGGGAATTTCACCCGACCCAGATAAGGTCAAGGCCATCAGGGATCTCCCGCTGCCAGTCAATGTCACACGAGTTCGCCGATTGCTTGGAACAGTCAACCATGCAGCGCGTTCGATTCCAAATCTGTCTTGGGGTTACTGCACCCGTTCGTTCACACTTGAAGCAGCACCTAGATTTGGCCTCCCAGCCAAGAAGAAGCTTTCGCTCACATTTTTGTTGCTCAGCTCAGAAACATGCATGGCAACGTACCACCCACATTTCCCGACAACAGTAATGGCTGACACAAGCTCTCGTGGCCTGGTCATGCTCCAGAACCAGCACCCGGGAATTCGACGTGCTGCCACCTACGCATCGAGATCTCTCACTCCTTCAGAGGGACTCAGACGGAGGAGGAGTCTCTGGCCATCATCTCCAGGTTCAACCAGTATCTCCGCGGTTTCAAGTTTCAAGGTCAAGTCGGATCTTCTACTTGTGTCCCTCCTTGCCAGCAAAGACCGGAAATCTTGCCACCTCAGGCACAGCGCATGCAGATAAGCTGATGTGCTATCAGTACACCGTCAAATACGTACCTGGGAAACTCTTAGCTATGGCCAGCAGTGGCACAGCCAGAAATTTTGTTCGGGGGGGGGGGGGGGGGCTTATGTTGCAGCGCGGCCTCTTCACAGAATTTGTGGAGGGATCAAACACAAGAATAATACCGTACGAACGCGTGTAAGGGCCACATCTGAACTTTCCACGACCCAGATGGGAATAGCCTAAATGCACGCGCCGTGGCCTCCGAGATCAGCTCCGGCTGCGAGCAAAAGAGCGCTTGATCGCGGAGACTACACACGCGCACAGGAGCTTCCAAGTGCCGTCCACGGATGGCGCCCGAGGCCGCAGTCATCATCATCATCATCGTAAACTATTTTCACCGTCGCGACCATCGTTGGCCGCGACCTCCCGCTCCCGCCATCCACATCGACCTCAGCAACGCCAGCTCCAGCCTTTTGTTTTAAGCATGAAATGCTTTTAGCTCCCGTTGTCGGCAGTGTGGTGACGTCACGCCGAGACCGAGAGCCATCATACGGGCACTGAATTCCACTCATCCGGGCACTGAAACGAGAGCATCCGGGTACCGTACAAGATTTAACAGACAATCTAAGCCCTCCTACAGGACCGGCATACAAGCGCCAGCGTGGTGTTCCTCCCTTCCTGTACAGTGCGGTTCGGGTGTCCACCGAGATGACAGAGAATTACTGCGCCATTTCCTTTCCTCAAAAAACGTTGTGTTCAAAGGGCAAGGCATCATGCAGCAGGATTGGTGGCCGGGAATGGTGGCCTTCGGGTGGTGGTGTTCCTCCTTCCTCCCTTTCTTTACAGTGTGGTTCGGGTGTCCACCGAGATGACAGAGAATTAGTGCGCCAGGTGGTGGCCTTAGGTGGTGGCTTCCTCCTTCCTTTACAGAGTGATTTGGGTGTCCATCAAGATGACAGAGAATTACTGCGCCATTTCCTTTCATCCCTCCCTTCCTTTACAGTGTGGTTCGGGTGTCCACCGAGATGACAGAGAATTACTGCGCCATTTCCTTTCCTCAAAAAACGTTGTGTTCAAAGGGCAAGGCATCATGCAGCAGGATTGGTGGCCGGGAATGGTGGCCTTCGGGTGGTGGTGTTCCTCCTTCCTCCCTTTCTTTACAGTGTGGTTCGGGTGTCCACCGAGATGACAGAGAATTAGTGCGCCAGGTGGTGGCCTTAGGTGGTGGCTTCCTCCTTCCTTTACAGTGTGGTTTGGGTGTCCACCGAGATGACAGAGAATTACTGCACCATTTCCTTTCATCCCTCCCTTCCTTTACAGTGTGGTTCGGGTGTCCATCGAGATGACAGAGAATTACTGCGCCATTTCCTTTCCTCCCTTCCCTCCTTTACAGCGTGGTTCGGGTGTTCACCGAGATGACAGAGAATTACTGCGCCAGGAGGTGGCTTCCTCCTCCCTAACTTCCTTCACAGTGTGGTTCGGGTGTCCACCGAGATGACACAGAATTACTGCACCAGGTGGTGGCCTTAAGTGGTGGCTTCCTCCTTCCTCCCTTCCTTTACAATGTGGTTCGGGTGTCCACCTAGATGAGAGAGAATTACTGTGCCAGGTGGTGGCCTTAGGTGGTGTCTTCCTCCTTCCCCCTTTCCTTTACAGTGTGGTTCGGGTGTCCACCAAGATGACAGAGAATTACTGTGCCAGGTGGTGGCCTTACATGGTTACTTCCTCATTCCTCCCTTCCCTTTACAGTGTGGCTCGGGTGTCCACCGAGATGACAGAGAATTACTGTGCCAGGTGGTGGCTTCCTCCTCCCTCCCTTCTTTCACAGTGTGGTTCGGGTGTCCACCAAGATGACAGAGAATTACTGCGCCAGGTGGTGGCCTTAGGTGGTGGCTTCCTCGTTCCTCCCTTCCCGTTACAGTGTGGTTAGGGTGTCCACCGAGATGACAGAGAATTACTGTGCCAGGTGGTGGCTTCCTCCTCCCTCCCTTCTTTCACAGTGTGGTTCGGGTGTCCACCAAGATGACAGAGAATTACTGCACCAGGTGGTGGCCTTAAGTGGTGGCTTCCTCCTTCCTCCCTTCCTTTACAGTGTGGTTCGGGTGTCCACCTAGATGAGAGAGAATTACTGTGCCAGGTGGTGGCCTTAGGTGGTGTCTTCCTCCTTCCCCCTTTCCTTTACAGTGTGGTTCGGGTGTCCACCAAGATGACAGAGAATTACTGTGCCAGGTGGTGGCCTTACATGGTTACTTCCTCATTCCTCCCTTCCCTTTACAGTGTGGCTCGGGTGTCCACCGAGATGACAGAGAATTACTGTGCCAGGTGGTGGCTTCCTCCTCCCTCCCTTCTTTCACAGTGTGGTTCGGGTGTCCACCAAGATGACAGAGAATTACTGCGCCAGGTGGTGGCCTTAGGTGGTGGCTTCCTCGTTCCTCCCTTCCCGTTACAGTGTGGTTAGGGTGTCCACCGAGATGACAGAGAATTACTGTGCCAGGTGGTGGCATTAGGTGGTGGCTTCCTCCTTCCTTTACAGTGTGGTTCGTGTGTCCACCAAGATGACAGAGAATTACTGCGCCAGGTGGTGGCTTCCTCGTTCCTCCCTACCCTTTAAAGTGTGGTTCGGGTGTCCACCGAGATGACAGAGAATAGACCCTTTAGAAAATTCAGCGCCATCTGGTGTGTGGTGCTCAAACCTCGGTACCTCCGCCATTACTTGGGCATACGCCTGCCGGTATGCGCTCGGGCCAGATTGAAAAGTACGGCGCCCGGCGAAGCCACAAGCTCAATTTTCTTGTTTCTGTGTCCTAGCCATGTTCCTTGGCATTGGCTCTCTGCACCAAGCTATAGTCGCGATGCCGGCATGCTGCTGTGTGCCTTTCTGCAGCCAGCGCGGCGAAGAGACGCGCACGGAAACAAGCTGTGTTTCCAGAGCACGGAGCGCACAGAGCAGCTACATGCTTCTTTCCTCTCGTCCGTGACCTGTTCGTTTTCACATTAAAATAAATGATATAAGTATTGAAAGAGCAGCGAAAAGTTCCTTTGACCGTGTAGCCGCTCCGCTGTATAGTGAGCACAAAAATAAAGGTGCCACCTTTGGCGCACTCGAGGACATGCATTCCGATGATGGCGACTGTTTCGGCGCGTCACAAAATCAAAATGTAGTTCAAACGCGCTTGTTTTTGATTTTCAAGCATCCACGTCCATTCATAGAGAGTTCCGTGTGCGCGAAAAAGAGCGCGACGATGTGGGGCGGCGAGGAGCGCCGTCGTTCTCTCCGTTGTGAGCATGCAGCAAACGACGGCGACATAGGCGGAGTGCAGCAGCAGCAGCTTTGTGTTTTCGTTCGGTCAGGGCCTATGCACTCTGGCTAAGGCAGGAGACACATGTCCAGCAACACGCTCCGGTCGCCGCTTCCGAACTGGCACACCACAGCAAGCAGGGACACGCAGCGGCAAACACTGCTGCGCCGCTCTGCCCAAGCTCCGCCCAAAACCGGTGGCACTTCGCCGCAGCGCAGCAGTGCCTGAGCGCTGCTTGGCTTGGTGTACAAATATTGCAAGAAAAAATGGCATCGCCTTGTTATCAGAAAGACTGCCAGCTATACTCGAGCGGCGACAAAGCATGCCAGCTGATGTTGCGAGCTTTCGGCAACGGCACCGCTCGCGGGCGCTCCAGGCAAAGAGCTCTGCGGCTGCCTGTCTGCCGTGGTCGTCGCTAGGCCTATAGGCTGCTTCGCATCGAAGCGGCAGGGGCCGGCGCTTCGGAAGTCGCCTGCGCTATGATTGAAGACCTATTCTTCACTCCGCTTTGCTGTCAACAGCATCATCTCACAATAAAATAATAGTATGGTCAATTTCTACGGCGCCTTCAGCAGCGGAGCTAGCGGGAGCCAGTCGAGCCGGACCCCGGCGTCAGGCCAGCGGCAGCTTCGAGGCGGTTCTCGCAACAAATTCGCTCGTACCACAGTTGTCACTTTTACCAGCAACTCGGTATTGACCAATGACCCAGAAAAATGATATATTTTCTCATTTCCCTATCCTAGGGTTTATTATTTACGTCGAGAACCCTCATTAGCTCGTTTTTATGACGCCGGCAGACGGGATCCAGGCTGGCCAGCCGGCAGGCTCGGCTTACTTCACGTTCGCACAAGAAAATACAAAACAGCCATGCTACCAGAAAGGATGCTTGCTAGATTCTAGCAACGACAGCATGCCTGTGCTAGAGTGGAGCTTTCGGCAACGACACCGCCTGCGGCAACGCCGGGCGACGAACTGCGCGCTGGTCCCCGACTGTCCTAGTCGTCGCTAGGCCTAGATGAACAACTACAACGCGACTGATTTCGCACCGACGGACGGCTAGCGCACCGGCACTGCTTATCGAGAGCCCGTATCCGGATCCACACGCATTTCGCCCTGCAGTGCGCCTGCTCGTAGTCAAGTCCGGTCCAAGTGTTGTTAGCCCTCCTTTATCGACAGTAGATTCGACCTGCAGGGTGAGACGGCAACACGCACTGTCGACGGATCGCAGTGATACCGGCTTGTAGCTTCGCTGAGAGGTCCGGCCGGACGATAGGAGTCCAAAAGCCTTTCCGAAAATCCGTCCGGGATGACAGTCAGGTCCCTCGACCACTGCAAATTTTCCGCCATCGCTTTCACAAACGCAACCAGACATGCCACAAGGTGGAAACTAGTGCAAAGGCTGTGCAGAGCGCTATAGCTGCACGTCTTCCAGCCAAAGGTGCCCAAAATATGGCGCACGGCGCCAACGAAAGTTGCTGATGATGATGCCTGCCAAGTTGCCAGACGGAATTTTCTAAAGGGACTATTACAGCGCCAGGTGGTGGCCTTAGTGGCTTCCTCCTTCCTCTACAGTGTGGTTCGGGTGTCCACCGAGATGACAGAGAAATTATTGCGCCAGGTGGTGGCTTCCTCCTCCCTCCCTTTACAGTGTGGTTTGGGTGTCCACCGAGATGACAGAGAATTGCTGCGCCAGGTGGTGGCTACCTCCTCCCTCTCTTCCTTTACAGTGTGGTTTGGGTGTCCACCGAAATGACAGAGAATTACTGTGCCAGGTGGTGGCCTTAGGTGGTGGCTTCCTCCTCCCTCCCTTCCTTTACAGTGTGGTTCGGGTGTCCACCGAGATGACAGAGAACTACTGCGCCAGGTGGTGGCTTCCTCCTTCCTCCCTTCCTTTACAGTGTGGTTCGGGTGTCCACCGAGATGACAGAGAATTACTGCGCCAGGTGGTGGCCTTAGGTGGTGGCTTCCTCCTCCCTCCCTTTACAGTGTGGTTTGGGTGTCCACCGAGATGACAGAGAATTACTGTGCCAGGTGGTGGCCTTAGGTGGTGGCTTCCTCCTCCCTCCCTTCCTTTACAGTGTGGTTTGGGTGTCCACCGAGATGACAGAGAATTACTGTGCCAGGTGGTGGCCTTAGGTGGTGGCTTCCTCCTCCCTCCCTTCCTTTACAGTGTGGTTCGGGTGTCCACCGAGATGACAGAGAATTACTGCGCCAGGTGGTGGCTTCCTCCTTCCTCCCTTCCTTTACAGTGTGGTTCGGGTGTCCACCGAGATGACAGAGAATTACTGCGCCAGGTGGTGGCTTCCTCCTCCCTCCCTTCCTTTACAGTGTGGTTCGGGTGTCCACCGAGATGACAGAGAATTACTGCGCCAGGTGGTGGCTTCCTCCCTCCCTTCCTTTACAGTGTGGTTCGGGTGTCCACCGAGATGACAGAGAATTACTGCGCCAGGTGGTGGCTTCCTCCTTCCTCCCTTCCTTTACAGTGTGGTTTGGGTGTCCACCGAGATGACAGAGAATTACTGTGCCAGGTGGTGGCCTTAGGTGGTGGCTTCCTCCTCCCTCCCTTCCTTTACAGTGTGGTTCGGGTGTCCACCGAGATGACAGAGAATTACTGCGCCAGGTGGTGGCTTCCTCCTTCCTCCCTTCCTTTACAGTGTGGTTCGGGTGTCCACCGAGATGACAGAGAACTACTGCGCCAGGTGGTGGCTTCCTCCTCCCTCCCTTCCTTTATTAAAACTTCCTGTTGGGCGAGTTGGTAGTTCATATTGAATTAGAAATATTATAGCGCAAACAAAGACACGGACAAAAAAGAGAGGAAACACACACACGAGCGCTAACTGTCAACTGAATTTATTCGGTGAAAGCCACACCTTTTTATAGGCCGAAGGATCGTGAGAAAAAAATGACAAAAAACAAAACAAGGGTTGACAGAGAATTACTGCGCCATTTCCTTTCCTCAAAAACCATTTCCTTTCCTCAAAAACTGTGTCCTTTCAGTGGTCCTTCGGGTGTTCCTCCTTCCTCTCTTCCTTTACAGTGTGGTTCGGGTGTCCACCGAGATGACAGAGAATTACTGCGCCATTTCCTTTCCTCGCTCCCTTCCTTTACAGTGTGGTTTGATGTCCACCGAGATGACAGAGAATTACTGCGCCATTTCCTTTCCTCAAAAAGCCTTGTGTTCAAAGGGCATGGTGGTGAATGGTGGTGTGTGGACTGCCTGGCAGCACTAAATACGCTGTCGCGTTCCACTCCTAAAGGCGAAGCTTAAGCGTCATTAATTAGAAGTAAATTAGTATTTAGACATTAATCAGTAATTAGTCACTAATTAGTAATTTGTCATTACTTTGTCATCAATTATGTGTGATGTAATCCAGTGATGACGTCACCAGTGTTACGCAGACAAAGTGGTGCGGAAACGCTTTCACCTCTACGCACTTTAGACAGTTTCGAACACGATGCATATACATTGTTGTCAGGCCTGTGTCTCGTCGTGTCCGCGTACGCTTCATGTTATGCCCGTAAACATTTCAAGGTTACTCTACTCTCGGTTACGGGAGAGGCAGAGATTTTTTGTGGCGTGTTAGCGTGCTCGCCATAGTTGTGGTGGTTGTAGCTTAGCATGCTGCCGCCGAGCTTTGCAGTTTTAGCATGATGGGCAAGCGCCTTAATAGCTACACGGCTGGGAGTTAGCTCTCGAACACGCAAGCGTGCGGCGGGCAGTAAATTCAATGCGGATGAGGAGTGCTTCCAATGATGGTGCAACCACAAGGATGCATTGAGAAACACAAGCTGCAAAACGCCCACTTTCCGAGGCAAGCCGGGCGAGTTTCCCGAAATGGAAGAAGAGCTGGTCTCTTATGTGATAGAAATGCGGAACAACGGCTACGCGTTGACAGGAGACATGCTGCGCGGCTTCTTGTGGGATGAGCGTGCACCAGAGCACAGCACCAGCTCAGAGCCGAAATACTCGGCGAGTGATGATTGGACGCAGAATAAATGCCGTTCATTCTCTGAGTGGTATGTTTTTACTGAAATAAAAATTTTTTTTCGCCAATCGCTTGTATGGACCGCACCCCGAAAATTGGCCCTCGAATTTGAAAAAGTGTGGCCCTTACACGCGTTTATACGGTAACTGGATTGCCATTGAGAATGCAATTGTGTATTAAATAATGCTACGCACTGTCTAGACAAGTAACATATGTATTTTTTTAGATAACAGAATGTATTCGTAAGTCTTAAAAATCGTGGCAGACATAACTGATATCACTGCTCCCATGTTTTTGTATATGTAATAAGTAAAGAAAATATCACACTAAGTCTAGAACTATATCAGTCCGAAACCAGCAAAGCAGCGCTTGCCACTGATATGAAAAACGTAAAGGCCATGAAATGAGCAAGTATACAGGACAAATATTTCAATGAATGTTTGTTGTTCAAGAACCTTTACATTTTTGTACACATGCAATGGCCAGGAAAAAATCTCAATGACGCGGTCCTTCATTCCAGTGTACTGCGCAGCAGCAGCTGTCACCGGTCATGTATTGCGCCTAATTGCACCGAAATTTTAGTCGCAACAGTGCACATGTATAAGTGAGCAGTTCTGCAAACAACACATTAGAAGTGCGAAGATAAATAAAATAAAGGACAAAAAGTGTCCCTCAAAACAAAGTCACTATATATATATACAGAAAACCTCGCAAGAAGATACTTAAGTACACGTATGTCTCCATTAAATCTACATATCTAAGTAAAAGTCACTTTATATAATGCGTCAAAAAAGGCAAATAAACATCTTGCGCAAGCACAGATAGTGAACTGTACACACAGAAAGACAGACGATCCAGGCAAGAACTAAACTGTGATAGCAGAAGTCGCGATATGTACTTGGGCCATGCTGCGGTCGGTGGGCGGGGGGCGTGGGCGGGGGGGGGGGATGAACACCCCCCCCCCCCGCTATGGCCCGGATGGCCAGCACTCTGTCTCATGAGTGCCCAGTGACACACCAGCCATGAATAGGCTGGAAATTTTTTAATTAAATTGAACTGAAACTTTATTCTGCAACAGCGGAATAAAATTTCCTTGAGGGGAAGTCCTCAAGGATTTCCCTCCACCAGTGACAAGTTGACCAGAACATCATCTGGTCAGTGACAAGTTGACCAGACGATGTTCGTTGACATCAGGTTCTTGGTTGAGAGTGCTCCTCAGTGTTAATCTACTGTGAGAGAGGCTGGCCATCCAAGAACAACGTACCGAACCACACAGGACCATACCGGAGGAAGAGATCCAGAACAGCAGAATGCACTTTCAGCCAAGCCCTGTGGTTACACCCAGTGTTCAGGTGATTGCCCTGCTCAACTACCTCTTTCACTGGTCTTGCACTGTCGTCCTTCCTCCTATTTTTTCATATGATTTTATTTTACTGCTCATCCCGTGCATCCACTGCTGCAGGGTGCACTGGAAACGAAATGAAATGCAGAGTGTATGCCAGTACGTCACCTCCCCTTCCCTCTGATAAACCTTTTCCACGGATGCAAACACCGGACAAAGAATGAATGGCACCAACCTTGCAGTAGCGTCCTCACTTTGTCTAGGCAGGATGGGCCGTTGACATCAGGTGCCCATGTTACCTCGCCCGTGCTCAGGCAGTCAACCAGTCTCTGCAGCAAGGATGCACGGCAAAGGCTCGGCTAGCTCCGCACCCACAACAACCACACTGTAATAAGGGAGTAATTACCGACGTCCACCCGAGCACAGCCACACGGTCACAAAGGAAAGCTATACAGCTTTCCCCGACACTTCACAGTTAAAGAAAAATTCGTCCTGGTCCGGGGTTCGAAACCGGGACCCCCGCTTCTCCGGAGCAGTTGCTCTACCAATTGAGCTAATCGGGACGGCAAGCTTATGGTAGGGCGATGGCGAATCGATCAATAACTCGAAGTGGGAACAGTAGTAGACGGTGCAGTCAGCCTTTGCTCTAGTGCTGCTACACTTCCTGAGACACCTGACGGAGACACTGCTGAATCATTCATGCCTCCAGAGGGACGCAGGTTGGTGCAGCTTCACCGAAGATGCTGGAGCATTGCATTGCCTGACATAGAAATGGAAGACATAATCTCAGCAACCTCAGAGTTGGCGAGGTGGCAGGACCTGTTAAGACTGCTAGAAAAACAACATTGATATGCTAGGAATCCATCTGCTGCATATTTTTAATCATTCGCTGGCAAATGGATTCTATCCGGACGAGCTGACGGTAGCAAAGGTTATATACCTACTAGAGCTGTGCACGGGCTCAGACCAGCCCGAAAGCCCGTACCCGGCCCGGCCCACGGGCAGGACTCGGGCCTTGCGGAAGTTTATTCACCCGGGCCAGGCTTGGGCCACGGTATATCTGTCTCGGCCGGGCTTCGCGATTGCTCCTGCATGGCTCCAGCCGCCCTACTGTTGCAAGGTTCGAAACTAATATCCACATGAGTGGTCTCACGAGCCCAAATGACACTGCACAAAGGAAGGTGAGGTGTGTCGCAAAAGTACCCTCCGCCACGCGTTGACGGGTGGGAGGGGTGGGGGTCATTATCACATGTACGGGATAACAGGATTCTCGCTCGTGTGGCAACAACGAAGTGTTGTGACCATTATCTTCTTGCTCGCCATGGTTACCTGCGTAGGCGCATAGTTTAGTTGCCGTCACGTGAATGCACGGAGGTCGCGCGACTCGATTTGTCACGGAGGACAGCGAAATCGGGCATCAAACATGTCGGTGACGACTCATTGGGGTCGCCCCCTCCGTGACGATTCGAGTGCCTCCGCGAGTCACCAGAGTGAATTAGCCTTTAGTCAAAAGTTTAGAGCTCTGCGGATTTCCGGGTAGTAAGGTTCCTGTAGTATTCATGCAAGTCATACTCATTGAAGGGGGCAGAACTAGGAATTTTACCTCCAGGCTTGGAACTCTAGGAATGCATCACGAGCCACACGGTGTTACTCAGAACCAAACCCCCTGGGCTCTAAACTTTGGACAAAAGCTGTACCTTCTGCGAAAGTGTGGATTTAGCCACGGTGCGCTGGGGCTTTGCAGGCACAGCAGGAAGTGCTTTGTGTTAGCACCATCAAGTAAGGAATGTACTCGGAGGGTAGAAAGTACAAATGCTAACAAAAAGCAAACAAAAGCTAGGTGGGGCTCGAAACGCATTTTCGTTTCTAGCAGGTACCAATGCTGGAGGCCACTAGTTGTGGGAGCCTTGCAGCATGAAGGGTAGTCTGAAGCGAAGGTGAGGCTGCGTACGGCGCACGCGGGGTCGCCCTTGCAACGCATACAATTTAGCCAAGCAGTGGTGGCAAGGGAAGATTTTCTAATGAACTGCGGTATTGCTTGAAGACTGGCAGCACTGGCTGTTGACGGGAGGTTGTCAAACGGAACGTCACTCCCAGCACAAGAGAGGTCCTTGTTTTTTGCAGCAGCGTCCGGGGAAAGGATTAACTTCTTTGACTTGCCGTTGTCGGTATCAAGCGAATGGAAAGATGGGACGTTTTGTCCAATTCTCAGGAAGACGTGGGACGTTTCGCGCTTTTCTCGGGAAGACGATTCGAAACGCACCTAACGCACCGCGGCAGGGATTGCATTCCCTCTTCTACTTCTGACAGAGGCTTGGTTGTAGTGTTTCCCCGTATTTGCTTGCCAGCGAAGCAAACACAGCCCCTTCCTTCCTGTGAACAGCAGAAGCAGGAGCATAGCCACAACGTCGCCGTTTGCAGGAAAAGATGACTGCAGCTTTAGCCCACTTCTGTGCTAAAGATATGCGTCCATTTGACGTAGTCAGTGGCAGTGGCTTTGCAAAAGTAGCACAAGAGTTAATCAGCATTGGTGCTCGCCAAGGCAATGTCGATGTCGGTGACGTCCTTCTGCATTGCACCACTGTCTCCAGAAAAGTAGCCGTCCTATCTACGCAAATTCGAGGCAACTTCATGCCAAATGTTGCCACAGCTATGATCGAGGGTCACTGTGCGATCACTACGGATATGTGGACAGACGATTTTCGCAAAGTGGCGTACACGACGGCTACGGCCCATTACATTGACAGCGAGTGGTGTCTGCACGCCCACATTCTTTTTACTTGTAATTTTTCTGAGGAACGCAAGACTGGGGACAACACTCGGAAAGAGTTGCAACGCTGTTTTTCTAAACTGGGGATTGACACGGATGCTCTGCAGAAAGCTACGTTCGTGACTGACCAGGGTGCGAACATCATGCGTGCTCTCCAGTCCTACAACAGAATGAACTGCTGCGTGCATCTTCTCAATACCGTTCTTCGAAACACATTCTCTGAAGATTTCATTCAAGCTGAAGCCCCATGTGTTAGTGAGACACTGGAAAATGTCAAATCAGTCGTGCAATTTCTGAAACAAAGTGGCCTAGCCAGCCAACTCAATCAAACCGTTCGCCAGCAAGTTCCGACAAGGTGGAATTCTAAACTATCTATGCTGAAATCTATATATGGCCAAATTACAGAAATTGAAGCTCTTCTTGAAGTGAGGTACTCTTCCATCATGGACAGCTCGGACAAGATGGTTCTCAAGGAACTAATCGCATTTCTGGAGCCGTTTTCAGAAGCAGCGAGAGCCCTGGAGGCGGAAAAAACACAAATGTTGCCTTTTGCCTTACTGCACTTTGCCAAACTTGAAAGAATTCTTCATGACCAAGTCCATCCATCAAATGCCACAGAAATGGCGAAAATTCAACAACGTGCCCAACGTTTCCTGAAGAAAACTGTTATCCTGACCATGGAGCACAAGATAGCAACGATGCTCTGCCCACAATTTCGGCACCTCAGGATGCTGTCCGCCGAGGAGCGCGATGAAGTGTACGGGCGCATACAAGAGCTCGTCGCGTCGACACCACAGGAGTTGCCGGAAACTATACAAGAACAACCTCCTGCGAAAAAGCCGTGCATGGATTTGTTCAGCGAGTGGAGCGATGAAATCAGCAATCGGAGTGCCGAAAGAGACGAGAAGAGCAAGTAGTACTTGGCCACAGAGTCGACCCCTTGCTCAGAGTTTGAGCTATCACAGTTTTGGAGAAGCAAGGCAGCGACGTACCCAAAGCTTTCTCTTCTTGCCAAGAAAGTGTTAGCCATTCCGGCTACCAGTTCAAGCAGCGAGAGAGATTTCAGCGCTGCCAGGTTCATTATGCAAAAGCGTCGCACCTGCCTCAAGCCGTCATCAATGGACGATTTGTTGTTTTTACATAATAACTTGGAGTGATGACTCTCTACACGCGCGCTGTGTTTACATATACACACTAATTTTCATCTACACCAAGAGAGCCGAGCATTTTAAAAACACTGAAATACACTGATTTTCCTTAAATTATCTCTTTCTGTTTCATCGTCACTTCAATTTCAGTTTTGCAGGTCGGGCTTAGGTTTTCTTCAGTGTCGGGCCGGGTCGGGCCTCCGTCAGTAGTGTAGGGCTTGGGCCAGGCGCGGGCTGAAATTTGGGGAAAAAAAAAAAACATTTTTACTGCGCGAAAGGGTTAGGACACAAAAGAGACACATTCACGACACTTAGAAGCGCAGACTGACAACTTTCTTTTGTGTCCTAACCCTTTCGCACAGTTAAATTTTTTTTTAGAAATGAAGCAACTAGCCCAGCAAATCCTTTTGAAATTTGCGGCCCGTGCACAGCTATAATACCTACTTTTAAAGGTGGTGAGCAATCCGACCTGCAAAGCCATAGACCGATATCGGTGTTAAATGCAATTACCGTATATTGCCACGTATAATTCGACGTTTTTTTTTTTTTAATGTCCTTCCAAAGCTGAGGGGGTCAACTTATAATCAGAGTCGACGTATATGTGGAGTCTTAGTCGGCCTATATGCGGGGTCAGAAGTAATTTCAACCGATTCACGGATAATATCATGTCCCGTGCGCTCGCAATTCCATAATAGTTGTCAGACACGGTGTGAAAGTGGATCTGCTTAAAAAAATTTGAATTTAATTGAGATATGCACCAAAGGTTTGTTTTAATACGATAGCAGCTTGTTATCACAAGCGACGACGAGTCAGAGATGGCTTCTCGTGAATGAATAAATGTCTCTCCATGACTCGGCCGTCTGAAAAACTCTTTGGGCGAGCTAGGAGTGCAGGGTGCGGCCGTGTTAACCTGAATTCTTTTTTTTTTTTTGCCCACAGGGGCCGCGAGTGGGGGGGCTCGACTTATAATTGGAGTCGACTTATAATCGGCAATATACGGTAATACAGTTTTTGAAAAGGTGCTTTGCAAGCGTACACAGAATTTTGTAAATAAATATAGTATTAGTTGCCATAATCGGCAAGGCTTCAGGCCTCAAAGGTTAAAGTCAACCACAGTTCTTGTTCTTGCACAGCTGATGAATTCTGCACTGCATAATAACAAGCTGGCCATAGTCGTATACTTAGACATATCAAAAGCTTTCCATACGGTTGATTACACAATACTGCAACAGAAAATGGAAACCTATGGTCTAAGACGGAAATTTATGATCTAATTAGAGGGTGCAAACAGTACGTTGTTGTAAACGATTAACTAGGTGTGCCACAGGGTTCATTTCATTTCATTGCCTTACAAGACCCACGAGAGGTGTTACATAACGGGTGGGTGCATATATTTTGGTCAGCAATTGCTGACACAGAGAAACATGACTGGTAACATTATGGGCAAGCACATGATGGCTGCGATGTCGTTGTGTGGGTCGTTCCAGTCTGCTGCAGTACGGGGCAAAAATGATGTGGCACAGGTGGTAGAAGTATGGTGCTTTGTGGTGTGTGTCCTTTCTGTCAGTCCTCATTTCGTTCTCCTGCGCTTGGAAATTTTGAGACGCATATCTCATCGCACTCGTCATCCTTTTCCCGACCTCGTGCGCCTACTACCACCTGTGCCACATCATTTTTGCCCCGTACTGCAGCAGACTGGAACGACCTACCACACGGCATCGCAGCCATCATGTGCTCATCCAACTTTGCCAATAATGTTACCAGTCATGTTTCTCTGTGTCAACACTTGCTGACCAAAATATATGCACCCACCCCTTATGTAACACCCCTCGTGGGTCTTGTAAGGTAATGAAATGAACCCTGTGGCACACCTAGATTAATGCTTTGCAGTAATGAGGTTAAATCGTTTACAACAACGTACTGTTTGCGCTCTTTGATTAGATCATAAATTTCCGTGTTAGACCATAGGTTTCCATTGTCTGCGGCAGTATTGTGTAACCAACCGTATGGAAAGCTTTTGATATGTCTAAGTATACGACTATGGCTAGTTTGTTATTATGTAGTGCAGTATTCATCAGCTGTGCAAGAACAAGAACTGCGGTTGACTTTAACCTTTGAGGCCTGAAGCCTTGCCGATTATGGCAACTAATACCATATTTATTTACAAAATTCTGTGTATGCTTGCAAAGCACCTTTTCAAAAACTGTATTACCGTATATCACCGATTATAAGTCGACTCCAATTATAAGTCGACCCCCCCCCCACTCGCGGCCCCTGTGGGCAAAAAAAAAAAAGAATTCAGGTTAACACTGCCGCACCCTGCACTCCTAGCTCGCCCAAAGAGTTTTTCAGACGGCCGAGTCATGGAGAGACATTTATTCATTCACGAGAAGCCATCTCTGACTCGTCGTCGCTTGTGATAACAAGCTGCTATCGTATTAAAACAAACCTTTGGTGCATATCTCAATTAAATTCAAGTTTTTTTAAGCAGATCCACTTTCACACCGTGTCTGACTATTATGGAATTGTGAGCACACGGGACATATTATCTGTGAATCGGTTGAAATTACTTTTGACCCCGCATATAGGCCGACTAAGACTCCACATATACGTCGACTCTGATTATAAGTTGACCCCCTCAGCTTTGGAAGGACATTAAAAAAAAAAAACGTCTAATTATACGTGGCAATATACGGTAATTGCATTTAACACCGATATCGGTCTATGGCTTTGCAGGTCGGATTGCTCACCACCTTTAAAAGTAGGTATATAACCTTTGCTACCGTCAGTTTGTCCGGATCGATTCCATTTGCCAGCGAATGATTAAAAATATGCAGCAGATGGATTCCTAGCATATCAATGTTGTTTTTCTAGCAGTCTTAACAGGTCCTGCCACCTCGCCAACTCTGAGGTTGCTGAGATTATGTCTTCCATTTCTATGTCAGGCAATGCAATGCTCCAGCATCTTCGGTGAAGCTGCACCAACCTGCGTCCCTCTGGAGGCATGAATGATTCAGCAGTGTCTCCGTCAGGTGTCTCAGGAAGTGTAGCAGCACTAGAGCAAAGGCTGACTGCACCGTCTACTACTGTTCCCACTTCGAGTTATTGATCGATTCGCCATCGCCCTACCATAAGCTTGCCGTCCCGATTAGCTCAATTGGTAGAGCAACTGCTCCGGAGAAGCGGGGGTCCCGGTTTCGAACCCCGGACCAGGACGAATTTTTCTTTAACTGTGAAGTGTCGGGGAAAGCTGTATAGCTTTCCTTTGTAACCGTGTGGCTGCGGTCGGGTGGATGTCAATGAGTAATTACTCCCTTATTACAAATCTACTCCACCTTGGGGGATTCCCCTAAAACACTTGACCACCGTCTACCACGTTCAAATTTTTTTTTTTTTTTTGCATTTCCATGTGCCTTTTTCATGGCATTACACCATTTCAATCAGTTTTCAACTGCAAGAGTTTTGTGTGAGTGATCCATTTAAGGGAGGACGAGGGTCTTAAAACTAACTTTTTTATTTATGGCTAGAATCTCATGAATAATATTGCACACAGAGGCATTTTTCTCTTCTCATTCCAAATATGTAATTATAACTGAGCTCGTTGTCTTAGATCTTACAAAGTCTAGGATGTAATAAAGTAATTTCTTACGCAGCTTTAATGAATTTTCTCATTACATTTTGTTGCTTTTATTTACATGATTTGATAGCCAGAGAGTTCCCATACTCGATGACATTCTTACTTTTTCTCTAAAGGCATGTCATCCTGATATGCTACGTCGAGAGTAAAAGGTGGCAGTATCTGACACTGCAACTCATTAAGCTAATTGTAAATTGCTATTTACATGTGGCCTAAAGAAAAAAAGTAAGAATGTCATCGGGTATGGGAATCTGCTGGCTATCAATTCATGTAATTAAAAGCAACAAAATGCAATGAGAAAGTTCACTAAAGCTGCGTAAGAAATTACCTAATTACACTTTAATATTTAAGATAACTTTTGATCTAAGACCACCAGCTCAATTACGACTACGAAATCAAAGAGAAAAAGGCATCTGTGTGGGAAATTTCATGAGATTCTAGGCAGAAATAAAAAGGTCAGTTTTAAGACCCTTGCCCCCCTTAACGCTTCCGCATTTAAATGTCATACTCAGCAGCGCAAAAAACGAGGACCAAAGCGAACGAGGAGACACAGCACAAGCGCAGACTATCAATTGAATTTTTTATTCACGAAAGGGAAGCTTTTAAAGGCGTCAGAAAATACAAAAGCGAAACACAACAACCATTTCTATGCGTGCAAAGGAAACCTATGACACGCCATTCCTGCGTGATATAAGAACACAACAACAACGGGAAAACAATTGCATCAGGCCAAGCCCCCGTGCTGTCTACTCGCACTGAAGAAACTGCGCAGAACAGGAACCTCCTTTTCCTGCACGCTGGCCGACGGTGATGCGGCACACGCGTCTCCTTCTTTCTTAATCAAGTAAGCTTCTATCAGCTCCCAGCAAACCTTATCGCTGTGCCTTATTGGGAGGGGCAATTGTGCGATAGCCCACAGAAAAAGGATCGCAGATTGTGACACAGGTGTTGTATATCGCATTCCGCTTTCCTGTGGTAGGAATTACATCGGCCAGACCAGTCGGTGTATCAATGAGCGTTTATCGGAACACCGGAGATCATTGAAAGGTGCTGTGTCTTCCAACCTCTCCTTGCATTGCAGGGGTTGCAAAGACTGCTTTCCCCACCTATACTCCGTTTCATACATAGCAGGCAACGCTGCCAAAGCTAGCGTGCCTGTGCGCGCAGGCTAAGTACGCGCCCAAAAAATGGTTCGCCACTCAACCAAAGAGAACACAGGCCTATTTCGTTGTGACAAACTATAAGGGCTGTGGCTGGCACCTTCTGGAGTTCGTTTGACCTTTTGCCAGAATTTCGTCCAGCGACTCGTTGAGATTTCGAGAAGCAAGAAGTACACGTGGTGGTATGATACGTGGTTGGTAGGGTGAATCGCTCTTACTCAAAAGTAGTTCACACTCGCTGAAAATTGTAGCCAGAGAGCCCGAACACTGAGTGCCTCACAGCTTCGACTGTGGCTTTCAATGCTACAACTTCGGTTTATATTGCTCTTTGTGTCCATCCAGATGCCGGCATAAGTTTCCAGAAGAATGCATGGTACATAGCAGAGTAATATGGTTACGCGGACACACTATTTCCGCAGCCTGTGCAGCGTTGCCTGCTATGCATGAAACGGAGTAGAGATAGGACAAACATCTTGTTCAGGCACAGCGATAAGGTTTGCCGGGAGCTGATGGAAGCTTACTTGATTAAGAAAGGAGCAGACGCGTGCGCCGCATCACCGTCGGCCAGCCTGCAGGAAAAGGAGGCTCCTTTTCTGCGCAGTTTCTTCAGTGCAAGTAGACAGCACGGGGGCTTGGCCTGATGCAATTGTTGTCCTGTTGTTGTTGTGTTCTTGCATCACGCAGGAATGGCATGTCATAGGTTTCCTTTACGTGCGTGGAAACGGTTGTTGTGTTTCGCTTTTGTATTTCCTGATGCCTTTGAAGGCTTCCCTTTCGTGAATAAAAAATTCAGTCGATAGTCTGCGCCTGTCCTCCTCCGCTTTGGTCCTCGTTTTTTTTGCGCTGCTGAGTATATGAATCCCCACCAGGTAGCCCAACTTTCTGTGCTTATTTCACTGTCTCCCGTCCACCACAGCCCTCCCGCCGAGCGTCTGTTGTCGGCGCTGAACCGTGTGAGCACCAGTGGCGAGCGCACAATGCTTTTCTTCTGGGCTGCTGCAGTCACACATTACGAAAGACACACCAGCTGCGCTTCTACTCACTGCAGTCCTAGACACATCACATCATGGAACTCTGGCATGATTGGGCTAAATTTCAACCAATACCTTCCTTGGCAGCCCGTCGTAAGGTAGCAACACTCTGTCTATTTCATAAACTTTATTATAATTTTCCCCAACTGTGTGAGAACCTAATCAGTATGCCCCCCTTTAAGATCATCGCGATGTCTGTTGTTCCATTGCCGCAGTGTTCAACGCATTCATGGTTCAACCAATACGTACAATTCCTCGTTTTTGCCAGCTGCCATAGTGGAATGTCCTTCCAGGCAGTGTTGTGCATCAAGTTAATTCCCTAAAATTTAGACAGACGTTGATTGATTTATTCCCCTAATAATTCCTGTTGAAGGCCCTTTCTCTTTCTTTTTGTTTTGATTACCTACTCGCCTGCTTTTCTATTGAAGTGTTGACAACCGTATCTACATGTGTCTAAATTTATGCCCCCAACTTTGGTGACTTGTGATTACTGTTCGTCCCCAACCCCCCCTCTGATGTAATGCCCTCTGGGGCCCTTAAAGGGGCCCAGAAACACAATCTTAGTTGACTGTTCTGCCTGTTGGTCGCATACAGTGAGTTATAATGGTGCTATTAGCGTCGGTAAGACCGCGTATATTTCGTTTTTTAATATTTTAATGTCCTCCCAGAAACAAATTCATGGCTCTGATGGTGCCGCCACACAGTGGCGGGTTTGAGCAGCGGATATGACATCACTTGGCACGAGCTTGATGATCGGACAAACAGTAAACATACGCAAATTGTGTGAATAAATAGAGACGCATTTTGTCACCTGTCTGCGTTTTATATTAGATCAACAAAAACAACTTGTTTGTCTTAGATAAAAGCCCTGCAAAGCAAGTAAAATAAAAATACACCACCAGGGGCGCTCTGGCATGGAAACGACGCCGCCAGTCTCAGCAAGAACGAGTTAGAGAGCAGGCAACCATGGAGTACAAACTTCCGCGACGTGCTCTGGCTGGCTGTTTTGATTGGTTGCGCCAGGTACCGTCATTGGGAGAGCGAAATGGGAGTGGGAAGCCCCGCCAAAATCGAGTTGAGGGCAGCGTTTTGTTTGCTTGTATTTTGAAATTTCTTCATTGAATAACTCCCGTTCCTGTGCATCGATTCCTGTAATTCTTTTTAAGTCAGCATCTGTGTGACATAAAGAACCCACCTGAAGTATTGCCAGTATCCCCCCAAGCAGTGTTTCGCAGCCCCTTTAAGGGTAAATAAATGATGATGATGATGATGATGAACACGGCACTTGTTAATGATCAGTCGGTGGGACAAGTTTGTTTCAGTCAGGGCTGAATGCCGCAACACCTGTGTTACGTGGAGTCCGCAAATACGCACACTTTGACTGGGGCAGCACTGGGGAGCTGACAAGCTTGAATTCACTGCACGGATGTTGATTAGATCCAAGTTTAACAGAATCAGTTTTTTTCTTAAAAATGTAGCGTATTGTCAATATTTGTTATTTAAAGTGCACTTCTAATACAGCTTCCAACTTTCTGTCCTGGAAAGCCAAGGAAAAAAACAGTTTTCTTGGTTGCAAGCCATTTGCTAGCACCTATTGTTACAAGAGTAAGGGTGTGCAATATACCGTATTTGCTCGCGTATAACCCGAGCCAAAAATTTAAAAAAGAAAAACAAGTCTAGAAAGTGGGGGTGCAGGTTATCTGCAAATTTTTTCTTTAGGGGGGGGGGGGGGGGGGTCGGCTTCATAGCAATGCGCGGTGGCCTGCCCCGTGTAGTGCGCCATCCCCATCGTCATTGACTCTTGTCAAGCCGATGAGGGGCCAACGAAAGGCATAGCCAATTCCAATCCTGTAAAAGCTTTTGTATTCTTTGTATTGAATTCGTAAACGTTGTTTTGTTGTTGTTAACACGCCTCTGCCTCGTTCACTATGTTTGCTTCCAGGCTATGCCGGGCATCGAACGGCCCCCCCCCCCCCCCCCCCCCCCCCCCCCCCCCCCCCCCGCTGTCAGGACCCTCCGTCCTTGCAAAGACCGCCTCTGTGGCACAGAGAGAGAGCGGGGGGGGGGGGGGGGGGGGGGCCTGTGCAGCCAGGCTGATGATGCAGGACCCACCTTGGCAAACTTGAGCTCCTTGTTCACCCCCCGTGCAGCACTGCGCTCGTTTCCTGGCAGGATCTGTATGCTCTGCAGAGGGACAAGGTGTGGCACGGCAGTGCGAAAAAGGGCAGGGGAAGATGCTGCACTGCTCTGCCACAGCTCGGGAAGAATTCCTGCTCTGGCACTCAAACCCACGACCATCCCTGGCTACGGTCACATGGGGGACACGGTTGCAACCATTTGCAATGTCAAGGAGCTCGGGTGTTGCGGATGGCGTTGTTGATCATGAGCAAAAAATCCACCACAGCTCCCTGGAGCGGCAACCTAGGAGGCAGGTGAGGTTACTCCTCTGGGGATCTCTTGGTCAACAACGCCCACTACGCACGCCAGTGCCAGATTTTCTGCAACACAAGCTCCTCAACACTACTGCGTTGAAACGGTGACCACGTCCTCGCCACTGATGTCAAGTCTGAATCGAGAGACGGAACGACATGTGCGACCTTTAGGTCCCCTTTTCCCACTGGTGCATGTGTCCCAGAAGGACAAGTGGCTCGCTCTGCCCTGCATGTGGGACAAGCCACCAGCTGCACACAAGAGCAGTGCCAAGGCTGTGTGCCATGTCTGTGCCAGACTCCCAATGAAACAGATCTCACGGGGTCAAGTACTTGTATCACCCACAAATCAAACCATCCACAAGTACACAAAATCTATCAAGTATGGGAGCCACACAAATCTGCTTATGGCTGAAGAGGGCCAATGCAAGGGTGCTTGCGAGTGCCATCGCGGCCCCCATGTTCATATCATGTACAGTCGTGGACAAAATTTTGCGAGATGCCTTTTCAAGCTGCCTCTGCGTCACTAGGTGGCGCAGTGGCCACCATCCTGCAGGTCCTGTATTCACCCGCTTGCCAGCTTGATAGCTGGTTTCGCATGAGTAGCTGCTTTTTCCGAGCTTGGCCGCCGGGGTGGCAGCGCTTTTCGCCGCTTGCCCTCGTCTGCCGCCATGTGTGACTGCCGCACTCGGCGTGCAGCCCGGTGACGGCGATGACGGGCGTTTCCACTTCCCCAGTCGCATTTATGGCCCGTTTCTTTAAGGAGAGAAATAAAGCCCTCTTTTTTTTTCTTTAGCTAATCATTTATAAAGTCTTGGCTGCGAATGAGGCCAGGCTTTTTCAAACAATCCCCTATATCGACACCGCTCCTCGCGGAAGAGATTCAGTCCGTGCCCATCAACAGCGAGCTTTACCATGCAACGTAACCACTTCATGACTATTGTGCCTCCCGAGAGTGTGAAGAACCGACAGCACTCTTAAGCAACAAATTTCCGCCATAACTCGACGCGCATCCCGGCAACTGCGATGGCAGTGCACACTCATAGCGGCCATCACATTTATGGCGAGTTTTTTAGGTAACAAATGAAGCACTGCCCAGTTTTTTCCTTTCGCTAGTCATTCCACAATTCCTAGAAAATCTACAAATAGATGCTGTGGAGCTTCGCAAGCGTGATGGCTACTGGCGGTGACTTCTACGAAAGTGGCTTTTGCGATGAATGCCTGGATTGTGTTTTTCCTTATGTCCACTTCTTTCTTTTGTGGCAAAAAATTTGTTGCTTAAGAGTGCTGTCGGTTCTTCACATTTTCGGGTGGCACAATAGTCACAAAGTGATTACGCTGCACAGTAAGGCTCGCCGTTCATGGACACGGACTGAATCTCTTCCTCAAGAAGCGGCTTTCATACAGGGGATTGTTTGCAAAAACCTGGCCTCATTCGCAGGAAAGACTTTGTAGGCAAAAAAAAGAGCGCTTTATTTCTCTCCCCAAAAGAAACAGGGCACAAAATGCGACTGGGGAAGTGGAAACGCCCGTCATCGCAGTCACTGGGCTGCGCGCCGAGTGCAGCGGTCACATGGCGGCAGACGAGGGCAAGCGGCGAAAAGCACTGCCACCCCGGCAGCCAAGCTCGGAAAAAGCAGCTACTCTAGTGACGCAGAGACAGCTTGAAAACGCCGCTCCGACATCTCGCAAAATTTTGTCCCTGACTGTACCCAGTATTGTGCACATGATGCAATTTAACCATCTTCTGAATTATGAACTTGGTACAGTTACTCAACCACTAGATGGCTGAGCACCTTCTGCAGGCGCCCCGACACCGCCTGTCACATTCAGAAACGATGCAGCAGGCAGAGAAGACTTTGCAGAGCTTGGAGTCAGGGGCTTCAATGACTGAAGACCACGTATGCTGGATGCATGCTCCGCGTACGGCTAAGCCCTTGCCGAACTCTGCCTTGAACAGAGGCCGGTTAGTACTCGGATGTCACAGTGGGATGCCTAAGGAGAAAGGCCTGACCAGCCTGCGCTGGAAAGGAAAAAAGCCAGCAGTCATTGCTTATGTTCGCATGGCCTCAAGAAAGCAGGTGCTATGTATGACGCCAGTGCCATCTTTCCAGCAGGAAGGAAGCCCGGCACCATTTGCCACACTGTTCGTAGCCTCAAGGCGTGACTGCGCGATTAATCATCGGCCTCCTCCCCTCGTGCCATGCACAATGAGCACGGTTGAGACGACTCCTGTGGTGTATGGGCCCCAGCCTAAATGAGCGCCTCCTGGAACAGAAGCAAGATGTGAAGCAGGTGCAGCCAACCAGCACCCTCCGCTTGCACCGCCAAGGGCATCCAATATTAGAAGGCCGGCATAAGAACAGGGAGATTTTCGGGCACACCGCGCGTCAGCACTGCCTCCATTGCACTACGGGAGAGCAAAATTCCAATATTAGACAGCCTTGTGTGTCTGAGTTTCTTTTTTCCATATTCCTGCATGCATATACGCGTGAGTATACCTTCAGTTGAAAGATAGTGCTTGTCTTGTCCTCTTCCTTGCTATGATGCACACTTAGAGGTGCGGCAGGGAAGAGGAATCTGAACTCATCTTTCCCCCTCGGGAACTCCATCTACACGTTCCGAGCATCCTTAGAAACTTGGACTTCCTGCCCTGTGCGGCCCATTTCCCTAATTAAATCGGATTAACGTCCAGCTCCCCCGCCTTTTGTTTTTGAATCCTCCCCGTACAGTGGGCGGAGTCGACCAACGCGTGGAGTACCTTTCAGCCAGCTCCATGGAGGCTTGCCGCTCTGCCATCGGCGGAGTAATACGTAGTAATCCGTAGTAGCAAATGGTCCGTATGTATTTTAATTTCTGCGGGTTTATTTTGCGGCTATGTTATCTGCAAATGAAACTATTTATTCACGGAAACCTAAAAAACAAAATACAGCGAAAGCAAAGCCTCCACGGAGCTGGCTGAAACGCACTCTACATGTTGGTCGACTCCGCCCACTGTACGGGGAGAATTTAAAAAAGAAGGCGGGAGCCGGACATTGATCTGATTTAATTAGGGAAATGGGCCACACAGGGTAATAGGTTGAGGTTTCTAAGAGTGCTCGGAACATGTAGATGGAGTTCCCGCGGCAGAAAGAAAGACTGAGTTCCGATTCCTCTTCCCTGCATCCTTGAGAATGTGCAAGAGAGACAGGTGTGAGACACCCACCAGGTGGCAGAGTGCGTCCGCACTAGGCGGCTGCTGCAGGGCGGTGGCCTTGTTCCACGAGCACTCCACCACCATCAGCTCCTCCCGGCTGCCCTGCTGCACCGGTTCGTAGTGGCGCAGGATGTCGTACTTGGCATTCACCTGCATGGTGGTCTGCACCCCCACACACCATGACATCAAGTGCTGAGATGGGAAGCCATTTCATTGAGCACCATGTGTTAGACGCTGGCACAAACACCCTATACTACAAAGTATACAACAGTACACACCCTATACAAACAACAGTACACACCCTATACAACAGTATGCAACAGCTGTATCTTACCGGTGCTCACCTGTGGGGCAGAAACGTGGAGGCTAGCAAAGAGGGTTCAGCTTAAGTTGAGGACAACGCAGCGAGCTATGGGAAGGAAAATGGTAGGTGCAACCTTAAGAGATCGGAAGAGGGCAGAGTCGGTCTGGGAACAAACGCGGGTTAATGACATCCTAGTTGAAGTCAAGAGGAAGAAATGGGCCTGGGCAGGGCATGTAATGCGAAGGCAAGATAACCGCTGGTCCTTAAGGGTAACGGAGTGGATACCAAGAGAAGGCAAGCGTAGCAGGGGGCGGAAGAAAGTTAGGTGGGCGGATGAGATTAAGAAGTATGCAGGGATATGGTGGCTGCAACTGGCAAAGGACAGGGTTAATTAGAGAGACATGGGAGAGGCCCTGCAGTGGGCGTAGTCAGGCTGATGATGATGATGACAAACACCCTACGCACTCCGGGCAGTCCAAGGCAGCAGTCAAAGCTGCACAGCCAGGCTTCATTATTTCCGACAGACCGCCAAGCAAACACGGGGTTGCTACGTGCATGGAAGGTGTCAGCAGCAGTTTCCTCAGGAACGGATACATCAACGCTGTGCCCAAAAGATGAGGCGTGCTATGAGGAAAAGGCAAAGCAGCACGACCCATTCATACTACGCGTGGACTGTGGATGTGGACATGTGGCCGCCAGTCTTCATTGATGAATTTCAAGTTGGGAGAACTACTTCTGTCACTCCGCAGCCAACTAAAGGCCAGGGAAGCTTTTCAAGCAGAACTCTTGCTTGGGCTAGCTGGTTCATGCTTGAAGACGCACTGGAAATGACGCGACACGGAAGGACAAAAGTAGAAAAAGCTGCTGTTTCTGTTCTGCCTTTGTCCTCATTCGTTGTGCCGCTTCCAGTCTTCAAGCTTTTGAAGGGCACAGCACTCACAAGTGGCTGCGTACACAAGCCATGTGTGAATATGGTCACAGCCGACAGGGTGATCCTCAAAGCACAGGCAAGGATACCAATTCCTTTTGTGCCCACTCGCAAAGTACAAAAAAGCAACCTGCAGGGCTGCAGCGACATTCCCTCAGTGCGCGTCAGAAACAGCCGCCCATGGGCAGCCCCAACACCTGGCTTCCAGCCACCGATGGGGTCTAGGTTTGCAACGGTGGCAGCGTGACTGATGCCTTCATTTCAGGGTGCAACGATGCAGGCGCATAAATGGAGTCCGGGTTGCAATCATAGAAAAGTTTCACCTGGAGAATGTACATGCGTAACCACGCTCTGTGTCGACAGCAATTCTAAACTTCCAAGTAAGCTCGAGGTGTATGTGTTAAAAAAACTATGTACACACATCGCCAGGTGTAGAACGCAGGGTCTGCAGCAAGTAAATCAGCTATCAAACTCGCCACAGACACACCTGACACAAGTGCAGGCATGGCCGTCAGTTCCTTTGCCTTCTCGTACCTTCGGTATCCTGAAGAACCTGCAGACCTGTGCTGTTGCAGCCCAACAATATACTATCACGCACACACTGCACGGCCGCATAAACGAGTCGGCACTAACGTGAGTGTGTGACTGGGACAGTCCCCAGAAGTGCTTCCTCTGGATGCAGCCGAAGGTGGGCAGGTCCTCCTTGCTCTCGATGGGGCCCCGGCAGGAGACGACCACCCGCGAGCAGGCGCCCCCGCCGCGGTGGTAGCCCAGGTAGGCCGTGTACTGGGGGTCGGTGCCGTCGCACGCCACCCACACGGGGTCCATCTCCGTCTTGTAGCCACAGCTGCTCAGCATGTTCACCACCGCGTTCAGGAGTGTCCTGGAAGAGACACTGCGCGTCACGCCGCCGCCCCGCCTGCGCGCAACGCAGCAGCCCCACCTTGCCTCGTCGGCGGGCAGCGCCCTCAGCTTGCTCTTGCAGGGCGACCCCGAATTTCGGCTGGAATCTTCGTAGGACGGAGATTCGAGGAGGGAAAAGCTCCGCGGTTCCATCGGCCACTCCAGAGGACATCCGGCGAGTTCCAGCTCACACTCGGAGTCCGAGGCGTCGTCGATGAAAAGGGACGAAGAGGTGGACTTGGACCGAGACATCTTCCTCGACTGATAGCGCTGAACGAGAATGACGGACTTGTCGGAAATCTCCAGCCTCCGCAGCAGTGGGTTTGACATGGCCGTTCGTTCGATCTCGTACTTCTGCGAACAATCAAATCTCACATGAGGATCCCAGGAGCGCCACTGCTGCGGGCGCTCTCCGCTACCTGCAAGAACTGGACGGCATTTCCATCCCACGATCCATTCAGCACCCTGCGCAGGTCGACAGCGGGGGGAGTCAGGGCATGTGCCGTTGGCGCCGGACAGCTTACCTCTTCAGGGCCTCCATATCGCAGTAGTCCCTGTTTCCAGCCATTCGAAAGCCCCCAACTGGTTCTGCGAAAACACTCAGGCCAGGTAGCGCGGCACAGACGACACGGCACACCGAACAACAGAGGAAGGGCAGGAATCACAAGCAGAAAGCCGCAACAGCCATTTTGAATCGATCCAGCGTTGATGACGATGATGATGTCCTCGGGTTTAATCCAGAGCGAAGCGAAGTGCGCTTCTTCTGCCTTTGGCTTCTGATGCCGGCGCTGAAGGCTCACTGAAAGCGGTTGAAAGAAAATACACACCCAAATATTAAAGAATGCAAATGCTTTACACATTTTTAAACAATGCTATTTCAGTTTCGGTTTCGGCAGTTGCTTTCTGGGTGCACAGGGTCGTCTGCGTTACGCTCTAACTTGCACGCAGTGCTTGCGGTGACGGGATTCTGATGTATACACTCAAAAGCTGACTTCGAAAGCGGGCGCGGAGCCCAGCAGTCTAATGGCAGTGTTATAGCGGGACAATCTTTAGGGCCAAGCAACCCTGAGCTACCATGTGTCACGTGTTGGCGGCTTTCCCGCCAGTCTGTACCCTGCCACCAGCAATAAAGGACGTAACATATAATTGGCGACGAGGTAAAAATGGCAACTGCGCTGGGCACGATTGGGGAATTCGTTCCAATTCGTTCCCAGTACCGAATCTGCTTCCTGTGGTGAGGACCGTGAAGCGAGTGCTTCCCTTCAAGTCCAGCGACCACAGCGCCAACGCAGCCGCCCTGCGTATCTGAAGGACTTCGTGACGTAGGGGGGAGGAGTGTTATAGCGGGACAATCTTTAGGGCCAAGCAACCCTGAGCTACCATGTGTCACGTGTTGGCGGCTTTCCCGCCAGTCTGTACCCTGCCACCAGCAATAAAGGACGTAACAGGCAGGCAGGTGCGAGCACTCCTGCGCAAGCGTGAGGTCTCTTCGACTGGGATGCACTGGCTGCGCACTAATAGTTCTTTATCAAAACAGCCGGCAAAGCCCCCCTGATCATTACAGGGGACTTCAACGCTGCGCATAGAGTGGGGATACAATCGGCAAGACCAGAAAGGCAGGCAGCTGTGGGAGGACGCACAGGAACTCGCGCGCACCCTTCACACAGACCCAATCTCTCCCGCGAGAACCGGCAACAGCGTCTCAACAGACACGTCGCCAGATCTCACCTTCACCAAAAATCTGGCCGACCTCAGATGGGAAAACAGCACACGATCCCACACGGCAAGAAACTGGGACATAAAACAGGGGAAACGTCTCACAGACTGGGATAAATTCAGGGAAGAAGCTAGCCCAAGCCTCATCACCCGGCACAATTGTAGACGTCGAAAAACGGACCAAACAAATCCGCACACATCTCAAAAAATTTATAGGGGCTTAACGCAGTTAAATCGAGTAGCTAGCTGTATTTTTCAATTGGAGGAGAGAGAGAGAGAAAGGAATTTTAATGAGGAAAAGGTGGAGAGGTCGGCCGGTGGTAACATTGTCCCTGGCCTGCTACTCCACACAGGGGAAAGAGAAGAGGAGGAAAAGGAAAGTGCGAATGAAGGTTGATGATGGCATAATACAATGAGTTTCGCGGGGTGATGTGTACACACACACACACCACTGACTGGCACTCGCATCGCGGTTAGTAGACTCACATAAAACTGGTGTCTGCAACGCATATATGGCGGCGAGTCTTCATATACCACTACCTGCGCAGTGGATGCGCACACATTCACGGTCGGGGCTTTCGACCGTTCCTCCTCTCCACCGCAAGGGGTGGTTTGACTCGCAGGCCCCACCACAAATTATGCCTCATCCTCTTTCACGCTTGGAGAAATCATTTTTCTGCAGCGAAGAACACATAAGTGCGGAGCCGGTGCGCACCACTGACTCGTACGTATCGAGTTCCTGTAAATATAGAGCCGTCGAGATGGGCTGACCTTGCTCAGCTCGATTCCCTGACTCAAACCACCACTGTCGGGTTCATGCATGGGTTTCATGCAAGCGAGCAGGCTATGGAGTCGCTGATACTGGAACAATGGAGGATGAAGACTAAGAACCGAAACCGGTCCTAGGTCAGTGATTGATCTATGGCCACTTGCTGAGTACAATTAAACGTGCAAATCATTTGCAAACTTTATTTTGCTTCTCACTTTTGCATAAAGCTATTGCATAAGTCTTAAGCGGAGTAATGCATGTGCCGTTACGCCGCGATATTTCGGAACCAGCAAGTCTAATGTTTATGGCAGCAGTAAAAATTAAAATCGGGCAGCTTCACTTTATTTTCCCAACCCCTCTGTCAAGCCGCATAGACGGTGGCGCCAGTTTTTCCTCTGGCCTCTAGGTACTGGAAACTCTCTATCGCTCCATGCTCTATGGCTAGAGCAGCGCACATGGCGACGGCCGTCTCGGCGGCAGCGGCAATGCCGGCCTGCAGCGGCAAGGGGCCTCGCTTGCGGGTACCCGCAGATCATCGGGACACTGCCTGACGAATGCCTCGGCCGGCCCTCTGAGCGACGCATCCGCACCTCCGCCGAGAGCGCGGCTCGAAATGTGAGTGACGCCGGCTGTCTTCCCCACGCGGGAGCCTCTCGTGGTCTGCTGCTGCACAACTGGATGGTCTGTTGAGATCGCATCTTCAGTGAGACTCTCCACTCATTCATTGATTCACTCATTCGCGTACTCCCTCGTAGTCGACCCTCATAAACCAAACCTCCTGAGGAGTTTCCATTTCGCGGCACGGAAAGCGCTAATTTTCCATTTTTTTTTATTAACTTAATCATGGCCGTACATTGCGCCCAGAGTGCATTGCAGTAGGGGGGGTATGTTACAAAATGTGGCATGCAAAACAATCATCACGAACGGCAGGTCGTCCATGTAGCAGCCCCGACGCAGACAACTCACCAGCAGTGCTGGGGAAAAACTCCTCTCGAGAGTCACGAGGCGTGTCGCCGCTTTCATTTCACTCAAGCGAGTTCCTTTCTTCAGCGTCATTGTATAGTTTGCATTGCATAAGGGACAGGTCTGAGGGGGCTACTGGACGGGAATGCATAAGAAAGGTGATCACGTTGTGCACAGATGTTTTCCACTCATGAGCATGTGCCCTCAAACACAAAAGCAGGGTTGGTTTTAATGGGTCGTCAATAATGCCAACAGATATCAGCTGTTTCATCTGTGAAGCCTCCGTGTGCAAAATAGATTGCCGAAACTCTCCTTTTCGCTGGCTCGTGATTAGATGTACTACATGGAAAAAATGTTTTCACTAAATTTAAAGAATAACATTAAAAAAAAATAGTCATATTTGCAGAAAAGTGCATTGTGCTGTGTATTGAGACGAAAATATTGTATTGGTTAATTGGGGTTTAACGCCCAAAGCAACTCAGGCTATGAGAGACGTCGTACTGAAGGGCTCCGGAAATTTCGACCACCTGAGGTTCTTCAACGTGCACTGACATCGCACAGTGCACGGGCCTCTAGAATTTCGCCTTCATCGAAATTTAGTCGCCGTGGCCGGGATCGAACCTGCGTCTTTCGGGTCAGCAGCCGAGCGCTGTAACCACTTAGCCACTGTGTACTGAGGTGCTCACTGCAAAAAATGCAAAATACTGTGCCTCTGTTAGTTTGTTTCATTGTAACATTGGTCAGCAATTTTGATCGAGGTCTTTTTTTGTTTGAGTCGAGAAAAAAAATTTTGTCAGCTGAGTGCCAGAAATGTAATTTAACAATACTGCAGATTGGGCGAGTTGGTTAACATACATCTTGAAAAATTTAGCGCGACACACAAGGACAGAAAGAGTAGACGACACAGCGCTCGTGTCGTCTACTCTTTCTGTCCTTGTGTGTCGCGCTAAATTTTTCAAGATGAGTGCCAGAGTCATGGTTGCCCCGTAGTGCACAACCTCGGCGCTGTTTAGACTGCTGTATTTCCGTGCACATCCGCTTTGAGAGCAGTCGTCATCATACTTCTCGCGTCGTGCTGCATTTACAAAAGCCATGCTCTGCAAAGTGTGAATCAAGTGACTCGAGTCCACATAAGTGAATGTGGAAAACTCCGGTCTACCATGACGGGATTACAATCTAACGAGCTATTAGAGGAATAGTATTTTGCATTTTTGCAGTGAGTACCTTAATATAATATTTTTGTCTGAAAACACAGCACAATGCACTTTTTTGCAACTTGGACATTTTTTTTTCTGAATGTTATTGTTTAATTTTAGTGTAGAAAATTTTTTTCGTGTATAATCAATAGTTCGACGAAAATACGTCTGGTCAGGCATTGAGTTAAAGGAACAGGAATACGGTCACTGACCGAGTCAAGAAATTTCTGAGACGTTTCGGTACCTCGTACGGGTTCCTTGATCACTGAGCGGGACAGGAGCGTGTGGTGCACGTAATCACAAGCCAGTGAAAAGTTCTATATTGTTCCCGAAGGTCGCGTGGTGGACTTTTTAAAGGAAGTTCCAAAATGGAACGTTTTGAGCTGAAAAGAACTAAAAATTGTGCACGCAATGTCTCGAAAAATGATAAAAAATACAACTCATATACACTGTCCACAAAAAATTTGGAGCGCAAAAAGGAAATGAACTTTTCGTTGTGAATATTTTATGGATACCAAGTTCTTCAAGTCTTTTAGAAAATTCAAAGGGTTGTCTCATGACAGGAAAATATTTCTCCTGCTTGATATTAAAGAAGATTGCTTTTGACAGTTGAGTAAAAAACCACTAATTTTTTCAATGAAATTGAAGAGGGTCGAGCGCAAACATTGGTGCATTTGATAAGGAATGGCCCACACTCCAAGCTAGATAGAGACAGGAGGACTGAAGGTGCGTGGAAGCTGAGCATTGGCATGGCCGTGAGCTGTCCCAGGAACGGACGCAAACTATAGACGTGCCTCTGAAAAAAACTTGGTGGGCTCGAATGCACAAGGAAGTTATCCTGCGAAATTCCAGTCCCATCCAGCAGGGCAAAAAGCCCCAGAGAAGCCCCTTCTGGCGGCCTGCCTGTCGCCCATTGTGGGATGGCTGTGTCGTGCTTTGTCATGCACAGCTTCTGCGAACAACTCGGAGATGGAGGACCGATGCCGTTCTGGGCTGCAACAGGCTGCAGTGTCTTCTCCAGACAAGGGACACAGCTCTCCCTTGTGTCTCACAAATGTAGGCGATAGCTGGGGTGTAGGTGTCATTTTTTTCTGCACCAGAGAAACTTAAGGGCTGAGAAATCAGCAGAGCCTCGAGTGGCCTGCAGTATAAAGCACAGGACAAAGTTTTTGCCATGCTCTGAGAGGACTGCGTACAAGATTCCACTATCCTGTAGACAAATATACATTGGCCAGGTAATGTGTAATACACGTCTGAAAGAACGTCAGGATTCTTTAGATTCAACTAAGTCCACTAACTTAGCGTGACCATTACCGCAATTGCAAACGTTTTCCTTCATTACATCGTAGCGACATTTTGCCCAAACACCTTGTCTGATTAACAAGAGAGATCAGCAAAATTTGGTGTGATTATTTGTGTGCACTTCCTCTATGCTCCTTATGTTCCCCTTGTTTGCTCATCCTGACTCTTACCCTCAGCTTCGCCCATTTGGCATAGGAGGCACGCTCTGAACTTTGTTGAAGTTCAGAGCAGAACTGTGGGTCTACAAAATGACAAGCTGAAAGCCAAAGTGACTCTTGAAGTGGAACAGCAGTTCGCAACTGGCTGCGAGGTGCTGGAAGTAGTAAGAGAATGTGTCTACTTAGGGCAGGTAGCGACCGCTGATCCGGATCATGAGAGGGAAATAACGAGAAGAATAAGAATGGGGTGGAGCGCATATGGCAGGTTCTCTCAGATCACGAATAACAGTTTGCCAATATCCCTCAAGAGATACGTATACAACAGCTCTATCTTACCATGGGGCGGAAATGTGGAGGCTAACAAAGAGGGTCCAGCTTAAAGTTGAGAGCAACACAGCGAGCTATGGAAAGAAAAATGATGGGTGTAACGTTAAGAGATCGGAAGCGGGCGGAGTGGGTGAGGGAACAAATGTGGGTTAATGACATTCTAGTCGAAATGAAGAGGAAGAAATGGCCTTGGATAGGACATTTAATGCGAAAGCAAGATAATTGGTGGTCCCTCAAGGGAAGCTGCAACGGTTTTTTGAGAATTCAAGGTTATTAAAAAATTCCAATCTATCAAGATTCTAGATAAAGCATGCCAAGTATTTTTGCACTAGCATTTAAAACGGTGACACAATCGTCGATTAAAACCGCGACAATGTTTAGGCTTCTCCTTACTACGTTGGAGGAGTGCGAGGAAACTCGGCAGTGACGTCATTGTTGACAAAATTTCAGACGTCCGCTGCTTACGCCTGCATGCTGCTGTGCGTCATCAGATGGCGCCAAACAGTGCTTCGTGAGCTTCACCTTCAATGGCGTCGGTTTTCTTCCATGGAATAACCGTTTCTTCACTGGAAACATAGTGCCATCATACGTGACGTCATTATTGGGACCTCTGCCCGTCCCTGTGCACTTCAGAGAAGCTGAACGCTGACGACGACTTTATTCGGCGATTAAGCCATCATTTCAAATGCTAGAACAAAACAATTTCACAGGCTTTACCTGCACATTTTGGACATTCGGCAACCTTAAACTCATCGAATTCTAAAACCGCTTCAGTTGCCCTTTTAGGGTAACGGAGTCGTTTTCAAGTGAAGGCAAGCGTAGCAGGGGGCAGCTGAAAGTTAGGTGGGCGGACGAGATTGAGAACTTTGCTGGAAAACAGTGGCCGCAACTGGCGAAGTACAGGGTTAATTGGAGAGACATGGGAGAGGCCCTTGCCCTGCAATGGGCGTAGTCAGGCTGGGATGATGATGATGTCGCTTTGTCTAGTTTGCTCTATGTCAGAGTATAAACGTGCCTTATAGGTGCAGCCTTTCGTAGTTTTTGTTATGAAACGATGCATTGTAAACATGGATCACAATGTGAAGTTTACCGATGCTTGGTGAATTGATTCTGGTTTCAGCAGTTGAACGGCAGTTCACAAAAAACATGAGGCATAAAAAGAGAGCGACTTTACCTTTTCATTCCCTTGCGCTGCAGTCGTTGTGCTGTAAGCCTCGCCACTGGTGAAGCCGTGTGGCGGGAAGTTCCTGACCAAAGGGGTGGCCAGTGCCATGCTGCAGGTGACGCCCCGGCTCAGCTTCCCGGTGAGCGAAGCCCCGCGCCGGAGCAAGGTCATCATCGCATCAGCCGGCCTGGGCCTCATCCTGCTGGGCGTGCTGACCAGGCAGGTGGCCTTCCTTGGCTCAGATCGTCTTCATTTCTGTCTACTGACACTGCAGGTCAAAAAACTGGCCCTACTGGGAGGGGCAATACAGTGAAAGGTGTGACAATGCAAAACAACGATAAACACTAACGAAGAGTAATCCTGACTGTAGCAGCAATGTTGCTCAGTCAAGTACATTCTGGCACCAGCACAATAACTAACAAAACATGAGGAGCCGCACATGCGAAATAACAACGAGGTGGGCAATTTTTACTCGAAACAACGGAACTGTTTTTGGGGAAAAAAAGGCATCACAGAGTGAAGAAGTTGGGAAAACATAGCAGATTGCGAACACTGCTTTTGTTTCAGTTAGTTTGTAGCGCGCACCAGGTTCGTCCGAGAGGCAAACGAAGAGACAACCTAGAGATTCCGTGCAGACTGGTTTTATTTTCAAACAAGCGTCCGCGGGAAGAAAGGGGAACAACAGGAGAGAGGGAAAGAGAAAGCGGCGAGCCATTTGTTCCTGCCGTGGGGCGAAAGGGAGCGGGTGGCTAAAGACGAGCACACGTGCGAGGCGCATATCCGGCGAGTCAGCGACCCCTCCTCACGGCACCTACGGAGCCGGCTCGACTCTTTCGCCTCGCGCCCCCACAAGTTTAAGGAAGAAAAATGTTTTTCCAGCTCTTCTGCAAAGTGATTGCAGTACCTCGACAGGTATGGCATTCCATTCATGTATAGTACGCGGAAAAAAAACTATTCATATGGAATTTTGTTTTAGAAAATATTGCCATAAGTGAAAGGTTATGTCTGTGTCTTGTCTGGTGTGAACTTCACGCAATGTGAGGTTTCACGCAATGAGGCCGCTGGAGTGCGCTTTTTCCATTTATAATGTTATGAAAAATTGGAGACGAAAAATTGGGAGCCGTGACTCCCGGAGACACAGACAAGGCACAGACATAAACAGACATAACCGCAACTCTGGGAGTCGAAAAAGAGACAGCGAGAAAATATATATAGAAAACTCGGACCTGCCGCCGCGGTGGCTCAGCGGTTATGGTGCTCGGCTGCTGACCCAAAAGACGCGGGTTCAATCCCGGCTGCGGCGGCTAGAATTTCTTTGGGGGAGAAATTCTAGAGGCCCGTGTACTGTGCGATGTCAGTGCATATTAAAGAACCCTTGGTGGTCGAAATTTCCGGAGCCCTCCACTACGGCGTCTCTCATAGCCTTAGTCGCTTTTGGGACGTTAAACCCCATAAACTAAACCAAACCAACCAGAAAACTCGGACCACCCACGCGGCTTCCGTACTCACTCGCTTCGGGCTCGGCAACTCCACGGGCGCTAGGCCTCGCGCTCCCTCGATGCGGACCAAGTGGTTCTCGTGCTGAAGAAACTTGAGAAAACTTGACGAAAACATGCTGAGCATGTCGAAAAGTTCAAACATGCTGCAGCGCAATACACCTCGCACTCAAGAAAGCATGCCGCAGGTCCTAGCGATCAAAATTCACTCTAGGCCTACCACTTGTCAGGTACGGACAAAGAGCGTTCCTCGAACCGAACAGACTGTCGTCCAATGCTCCAAGAGCAGGCCCCACGTTGGGCTGCCAGATGTGGGGTTTTAATTGGAGGAGATAATCCGTTCTCCCCCTTTAACCGTGGCTGACAGAGTTCAAAGCCGCACGGACCCCACCCCGTGGTCGCGTAAGCTACCGAGCGCACGCCGACCACGGCGGGCCTTGCTCTGCGGGAACAAAGGAACGACACTCTGGCTGACACAAACAAGGCATTTATTGCTGCAACAACAATAACGCCAGCTAGCAACAAAATACACTGAGGAATCGAGGATGTCCGACTCACCAGCACGGTTACGAGCGAGCGTTCGCCCACGGTAGGGCAAGAGGGAAGCTCTGAGGCCAGACGGGACGAGCTGAGGGGAACATGTTTCCACACGAGGTTGCCCGCGGCGAAGAGCGGAGCTTTGCGCATGAACGTCCACACGCTTCCTGGTCCCGAGCAAAAGAGAACCGGCTCTCCTCCGCGAGAACGCAGCAAAACGCTATCCGTGGCGCTGGTGTCGCTGCGACGCGAGTGCCCTCCCCTGTTAGTTAAAGTAACCCAACTGAGAAGAGTGCGTTTTGGGGGGAGCTAACCACAGTTGGGGTGCATTGCGGGAAAGCGAACCACGGGGGACGAAGGCGTCCTCACAAGTCACGTGGCTCCTGTTGCTCGAAGAAGATTGGTGGGTCGCAGACAATGGAATTAGTGTCCGAGTGAAGCTTGGAAATGTTGATAACCGGTGATCCCCTCTTTTCGACTGTGGTCGACACGGCGGTCACCTTCCAACCGCGCGCGGCCGATGAAAAAGGCTCGATGAGGCAAGAGGACATCGCCTGTCCGGTCGGGCCGAGCACAGCCGAGGTTCCGAGCGTAAAAAAGACCTGCACGTGCAATAGCAGCGTGAGGCGCATGTCGGCAAGCGTGCCGGCTCCAAATCCATTCGGCTTTTAGAGATGAAACGCTGATATTATACGAGTACAATGCATGAATACATCTAATGGCGCGATTTTGAATTGATTCTAATGCTTCAACGAGATATGCTTGGTGCGGATTCCAAATGGGCGATGCGTATTCGAGTTTCGACGCAACAAGCGATTTATAAGCTAGTAATTTTACATGTTCCGGGGCATTTCGCAAATTACGTTTCAGAAGTCCATAGTCCATAGTTAGCTGTGGAGATAATGTTAGTGACATGTGTGCTCCAAGACAAATCGTGAGAGAGGGTTACACCTAGCTATTTGTAAGACTGCACTAAGAGTGTGTTAAGAATTGTGCAAGGGAAAGAAAAGGGACCTGCGCCAGCGGGAGAAGTACATGCATTTGCATTTGTTGGCATTTGGCGTCATTAGTGAATTGCTGCATCATTCTGAAATGCTGATTAGATCGTTCTGGAGAGCAGTTTGGTCAGATATGTTATTGATTGTGCGTTACATGACGCAGTCTTCTGCGAACATGCGTATATTAGAAGAACTACACTGAGGTAAATCGTTAATGTATATTGAAAACAACAGAGGACCAAGGACAGATCCTTGGGGCATGCTGGTAGTTACTGGAAGGGTCTAGATACATAATTGTTGTCTAAAACCATTTGCGCAGGATTGGACAAAAATTCCTTTATCCACATTATAACGTTAGGGTCCAGGTTCAGCAGTTGGAAGTTTTAGTAGCAAGTGTTGGTGAGTTACTTAATCAAAGGCTTTCGCGAAATCCAGATAGATTGCATCAGTTTGCACTTCAGAGTCCATGTTAGTATTCAAGTTGTCAACGAAAAGAGCTAATTGGGTTTCACAGGAAAAACCTTTGTGGAACCCATGCTACGAGCGGTAAAAAAAGCTGTTACAGTCTAAGACAGAAATAATTTGAGACTAGACATGATCCATGATTTTGCATGGCACGCTTGTTTTTGAGATAGGTCGATAATTTAATGCAGCATTTCTGTTACCTGTTTTGTAGACTGGAACGACCTTTCCCACTTTCCAATTGTCTGGCATGGTTCCTGAAGAAAGTGACTGGGAGAAGAGCAATGACAAGTATGAAGCAACTGTGTGGCTCGTGTTCCTTAGAATATCAGAGTTAATACTATCAGTGCCAAATGATGACGATGGTTTAGTCTTCTGGATTATGGATGAAATTCCTTCTTCACAAAATGTGATGCTTGGCATGGTACCTTCCATATTGAAAAAAAGGAAAAAAAAAGGCCTAATGCAGAATTAAAGCGTCAGGACATTCAGCATCGGTTTCTTGTAAATCATTGGCGAGAGTAATAGCGCGTGTAGGGAGAGGGTTTATTACCGTAATTCCGGAAATTTTTTGACTCGCAGAATTGAACATACTGAAAAGCACCTGTGTGCAGGCCGCACCCTGTTTTCCTGAAGAAATATTAAAAAAACAAAAATCCATGCAAGGGCCGCACCCAAACTTTTCACGACCCATGCACGAATAACCTTTGAAATGCACGTGCCTCGGCCTCCGTGATGAGCTCCGGCTGCGAGCAACGGGCGCTTGATCGCGGAGGCCACACACGGGCACAGGAGCTTCCAAGTGCCGCCCACGGATGGCGCCCGAGGCCAAGCTCATCATCTACTTTTTTCTCCGCCATGAGCTTTCGCTATCAACATTACCTGCTCCTTTTTTTTTTTTTGTGGCTGTCAAAGGCCTGGGATCGGCGGTAACGTGCTAATTCATCGTAGTCGGTGCCCTTTAGCACGACGGGCGAGCACTTTTATAGCTGTGTGGCTGGGAGTTTTTTCTCCAACATGGCCAGCGTGTGGCAGGCCGGGAATTCGACGTGGCCGAAAAGTGCAGGAGTTGTGACTGCGGCGTGCCTAAATTTTCATATGCGACTCCTCTCGCTGGGGTTTTCGTGGGCCAAAGTCGGAAAGGTTTCCGGCTGGAGATGAAGCTTTCCAAACAGACGTTTGAAGTGAGCATCCCTGAAAACTGTGCGACTGTCCCATGCAATGATGTTGTACGTGCTGTGGGTCCGCAGCAGCTGCCACGGCAGCAGCACTAGTGAGGACTAGTAGTCAGTTGAGCAAAAACTTTTTAAGATAAAAATTGAGGGGTGCGGGGGTAGGCGTCGGCTTGCAATCGTTTAATACAGTATTGATCGCTGTGCCAAGTTCGGGGTGCGCCTGTTATGCGCGGAAATAAAAAAATCAGATTTTTCGCGACCAAACTGGGGGTGCACCTCTTTTGCGATTGTGCCTATTATGCGAGTAAATACAGTACTTGCCAAAACTGTCTTGGGTTAGTACGCAACAAATCTGGAAGTGTAGTAGCATAAAATGAACACTTTGTACTGCAGATCGCAGTCAAATATTCATCTTCACCTTCGTAGTAGGTTTGCCATCGAAACGAGTTGTTGTTTTTAGCTGCCCGATAGACATTTTTTATTTTTGCCTTTTTAAGGATTTAGTAAACCATGGTTTTTGGTTGCTGGTGCGAATGTTGACAGTTGGTACGAAATCATTTAAGTTGTTCTTAAACATCGCCAAATTATCCTTTATCGATTGACTGTGGCATGCAGCTTCGAACCTGGGAAAGAAGGTGTCAAACCCATGATTTATCGCGTCATAATTACCTTTTTCGTAAATGGTTATAGTAGTTTTCTTTTGAGTCTTATTTGGTGTTACAGGAAAGGAGAAGGTAGTGTGAATGACATTATGGTCGCTAATTCCTCGAAGATATGCAACGGGAAGGAGAGCATCGGGGTTATTTGTCAGAATAAGATCCAGAATTGTTTCGGATTCAGGCGTGACGTGTGTTGGCTGTGAAATTAATTCTGTTCAGTTAAAGTTCAAACAGACGTCAACGAAGTTCCTTTTCTCGGGGGTCGAACCTGTTATTGAAGATGGGAGGTTGCACCAGTCAGTGTTTGGGAAGTCCCCGAAAAGGACGATGAAAGCATTTGGGCACATGGTGACACACAGCGCAAGAGACCATGGGACCAGAGTAAAGAGAGACACAGGACAGGCGCTGACTCTCAACTGAAGGCTTTATGTGCTAAAACTTTCTTATACGAAGGAAACAGGCACAAAGATACACCACAAAACACACACAAAAACCAGAACTAAAAACAGCTTTGAAAATGCGCACCACAATCAAACGTTCTGAAGAAAATCCATCTCCTTATCAATTAAGGAAACTGATGGTTTGCTGGCGCAATTATGCTTGTCATTTTCAATGTGGAAGGCCTCAACCACTTCCCGTGTAGTCTGATCATTGTGCTTGTACAGCACTCGTGCGCAATGAAACAAAGCAGTGGAATTTTTCTTTTTCATCTCTTCACATCCTAGACAATGTTTGACCAGATCTGATAGGGTGTCCCGATTTCTTAACTTGTTCCTGTGCTCTTGTAGGCGCTTGTTTAGGCACCCTCCGGTCTGGTAGCTTATTGTGAGTTGGATTAAATTATTACTGAGTCCGTTGCAAAAGTCGGATGGGGAGGCCTGTAGCTGACTCCCAGTAGCACTGTTTTTGGTGATGCTCGACGCAGTAACCAGAGTATTTCAAGCTTTGAATTGATATTTACCACAGTACATAAAATTTGGGGATGAACTGCTCTGAGAACACCACCGCCCCTGGATCCTTCACGGTCAGTTTGACAAACTTGGAAGTCAGGTATCAGTGGCGTCATTGTTTAGCCAGATTTCTGGTAGAATGAGCAAATTGCTGCCTGTTGATGACATGATGTTGGACACGAGCTCGCTTTGGAAGAAAACTGCGAATGTTAGTGCAAATTGTGGAAAATGAAAGGTCACATCTGGACGTGGGTCCTGGTTTGTTCTTCACTACTAAGGGACGAGATGATTGCTGCTCAATTCTGTGACACAGTTCGATGTCTCGCCAAAAATGGTACTTTCTTGGGCTGATGCACGAGGTTTCTTTTTAACTCGGAGAAGAATAAGGTACTGATTTGGATTTGGCAAAGGTTGGTAGGTGTTTTCTCTCCTCAGGGCGAGTGAAATCTTTGCCGATGCTGTATTTTGCTCCTCTCAGCATTCGGCCATTTGGTGGAAGAGCGTCCTTAGTTTTCCAGTGCATGAATTTTGCTATTGGGTGATTCCAATCATCTGAGTGTTTCCGTAAACTATATGCCCGTTCGGTATCTGTAGGTTCAATATCAGCTTGTAAGTTTTCATGACAAATCTGGATGACTAGTTCTTCAGACTGAGCATATGTCTCATTAGTAGTGGTATCAGGGATTCCATAGAAGATCAGATTACAAAGGCGTGAACGGTTTTCAGCAACTCTGAAACAAGGCGAGTTGTTTCAGTTGAGGTCACTTGCAGGGTTTCTATGTCTTGGTGTAGGGGCATGAGGGTCTGAGAGTGGGCCTCTAAATTGATCATGCGGTTGTTAAGGTCGTTTATTGTTTTGTCTGTTGTTGTCAGCTGTACTCTAAGGTCCTTTATCTCTTCTACAAGAAGCACTTGGCCTGCGATTAGTTTTTGCAATTCGGTCAGGACAGTGTCTAGGTTAGCAGGGCCAGGATTTGTTTGTTTCGTAGCGGCACAACACTGTGGGCTCGGGAGCTGTACCAAGAAGTAATTGCTTGATTTTTTAGCACAGAGTTCGTATGTTTGACTGACCTGCATGGCGAAAGGGAAGCAAACTGCGCCGTGGCACAGTCTCCGCCCACGAAGCTGTGTCGACAGTGGCTCTTCTTTTATAGCTGGCTGCTGTTGATGGTGATGAGTCTTTCCAGGGTTGTTCGAGGACAGGCATAAATGGCGATGAGTTGAAACCAGGAAGGGGGTGGCACGTAAAACTTGGTGCTGGGCTAGTTGGTTATACATTCTCTGAGATAGGTAAGCGCCAATAAAAGACGCTCGCATCTGGCTGTCCCATCTTCGTGGGGCCCGTCCTGACGACGCACCTGGACCAGCCAGGGCAGAAATTAGCAGCTTGCTGATTAGACACGACAATCTGCATGGCGAAAGTTAAGTGGTTAGCAAACTGGCACAGTCTCCAAGCCCAGCGGCGGTCGTCGTCGAACAGAATGCCCGCCGCGCTCGGCCGTGCTCTATTTAAAGCTGATAGCTAACTTTCGAGATTAAGCGTGCAAAGTTAGAGAACATTCTGGAACAACATAGAATCGGCTCCGCCTGGATGCGATCAATCGAGATAAATCTGGTCATTTCTTGCATCACAAAGCGATAAAGCGGCATTTAAGAATGAACTAACAAACGCTTCAAAGATTCACGGCAATATGGTCTATTGTCAAGTATCCTTTATGAAAATCCTGCCTGATCATTTGCTTGATTGAAGTCTAAGGTTTTCCTAATTCTGTTTGCGATTACCTTAGTAAATACCTTGTAGGCAACGGACAATAAGCTGATCGGTCTGTAATTCTTCAAGTGGGCGCGGCGAAGCGATTGGCATCATGTCGCTTACCACGAAATTCTTTTTCACAACACAGGTTCTCCTGTGTGTGATCGCCGATTCATCAACTGTCAACGGCATGTGTACATGGCCAAAGGTTTCAAGCTGCGCTGTGGACACTGCCTTTTCTGCGCATCCTCCGTTCCTGGCCAGCAAACCGGATACTTTTCTACCCGACATTCGCACATCCGTTACGTCGACACTGAACCCAGCTATAAAAGAGCCTCCACAGCAGTTCTTCGGCAGTGGGCGCGGCGAAGCGATTGGCATCATGTCGCTTACCACGAAATTCTTTTTCACAACACAGGTTCTCCTGTGTGTGATCGCCGATTCATCAACTGTCAACGGCATGTGTACATGGCCAAAGGTTTCAAGCTGCGCTGTGGACACTGCCTTTTCTGCGCATCCTCCGTTCCTGGCCAGCAAACCGGATACTTTTCTACCCGACATTCGCACATCCGTTACGTCGACACTGAACCCAGCTATAAAAGAGCCTCCACAGCAGTTCTTCGGCAGTGGGCGCGGCGAAGCGATTGGCATCATGTCGCTTACCACGAAATTCTTTTTCACAACACAGGTTAGTTGTTCCTTTTCAAAAGTTCGTTCTGGCAACGAAATTTTTCTTGTTGTTGTGCCGTGCCCACGCACTTATATGAACCTGGTGTATGAATTTTACTTCATGTGCAAAATGCTACTCTGCGGCGATGTTGAGCAAAACCCTGGATCTTCAGTCGAAGATATGTTTCAGTGTATTTTGGAAGGTCAGACTCGAATCTTTAAAGAGCTTGAATCCATTAAAACCTGTGTGTCAGAAAACGAGCAACTGTTGCGTGATGTCGATTCTCGGTTGCGTTCTTTAGATGGACAGCTGAAACAAATGCATGTAAAGTCCCCTGAGATTGCTACTTTAGAAAATTCTACCGCTTCCCTTCAGAGCATTATTACTTGGCAAAAGGACAATTTAACGGATCTTGAGGACCGCAGTCGTCGCTCTAACGTTGTTGTGTATGGCATTGATGAATCCCCGGGTGAAAGTGAAGAAACACTGAGAACTAAGGTGATTTCGGATGTATTTGGTGTAAAACTGGGCGTCCAGTGCACGTCCGTCGCTCGCATTCACCGTCTTGGGCTCAGCGGAACTCGCAGACCAGTCATTGCGTACTTCCAAGATTTTAATGAAAAACAAGCCGTCTGGCGGAACGTAAGCAAGCTCAAAGGTAGCAATATATACCTGCAAAACGATTACAGCCAGCACACGCTGCGCAAACGCAAACTGCTTTGGGAAAGCTCGAAGGCAGAAAGAGATAATAAACAAAAGGTGTATCTTGTTTATGATAAGTTGAAAATTGACGGTAACCTGTTCGTTTGGGACGAAGTTAATAACACACGCGTCGCGCTTCCTTCTCGGAACGCCGTAGAGACACGACGGAATGCATCCACTGCGCCCAAAGAGTTACGGGTAGTGAACTTGAATGCACAGAGTATTGCCAATAAAGTTGACCAGCTTGAGTTTCTCATTTTGGCCCATGATCCCCACATAATGATAATTACCGAAACTTGGTTGCATGACGGCATTACTGACAGTGTTATCGTCCCCGCGTCACATAAAATGTTCCGAAGAGACCGACCTACCCGTGGTGGGGGCGTAGCCGTCATAATAAAAAACTGTTTGAATGGCACTGTTCTTAACCAGATAGATGACCATGAGAGTTTATTTGTTAGGGTAAACTGCAGGGGTAGTTTGTTCACAGTCTGCGCAGTGTACAGACCACCATCTGCCTCCCCCGATTTCTTGGTTGAGCTGTATGATCATATGTCTTTGTTCAAAGATGACCGCCTTATTCTCGCTGGTGATTTCAACCTTCCTTTACTTGATTGGGCTAACCCTGATTGTGTTTTTAATGATTCAACCAACCCTCTTTTGAATATTATGCTGATGTGTGATTTGGTGCAGACTGTCTCTGATTTCACTAGAAAAGTGGGTAACGCTCGTTCAATTCTTGATTTGGTATTTGTCAGCGCTAGTTTATCTGAATACAGTGTGCATGTTGACACGGCTATCTCTGATCACAAAAGCGTTCATTTGTCTTTGCTGCTTGATGCCCAGAAAAACCATAAGATAGCGAACAATAACACTGTAAAAAATTTTTCACGTGCCGATGATCTTGCGATCCTAGACAAACTCTGGGATTTATGTGATAACCTGCCTAGCGACGTCACAGCAATATGGACTACACTTAAGGACACTATTCACTTTTGCATTGAAAATTTTGTTCCCAACCAGCGTGTACGTACAAATAAGCCTAATCCGTGGATTACTAGAGAAATCATTCATTTGCATCGCAAAATTAAACGCGCTAAACGAAGCGTTCATAAAACTACCTGTTTTCGCACGCTGAAAACTCAGCTAGCTTCTAAGCTTTCCGAAGCAAAAAAAAACTACTTTTCTCAGGCACTGCCCAACTTCTTAAGAGAGAGCCCTGAGAAGTTTTGGCGTTACCTACGTGATTCTAAAGATGAGGTAAATCAGCTATCTATTGACGGCATGGTCTCGGAGATTCCTGTGGATATTGCAAATCACTTCAATAGTTTCTTTCATTCTGTCTTTGCCTCTAGTGATCCAGATTTGGAACTTCAGGTATCTGGATCTGATATATCAGGTGACTTTATAAGCTATGAAGGCGTACTAAACATGCTGCTAAACTTAAAAACGAAATCGGCAGTGGGGCCTGATGATATCCCTAATGAGTTTCTGCGCCGTTATTCCGAACCATTAGCCCACATTTTAACTCGCCTCTTCGAACTTTCATTAAAAGATTCTGTTGTCCCTGATGACTGGCGCTTAGCTCGCGTTGTTCCAATTTTTAAGAAAGGTGATCGTTTGAACGTTAACAATTACCGTCCCATATCGCTAACTTCAGGTACCTGCAAGCTTATGGAGCATGTTATATCTAAATATCTTATGTCATTTCTGGAAAAAAATAACATCCTGTCTCCCTTTCAACATGGTTTTAGAAGAGGCTTATCTACGGTTACTCAGCTCGTCACTACAGTTCATGAATTCGCTTCATCGATTGACAATGCTGGACAGGTTGACGTCATTTTTTTAGATTTCAGCAAGGCGTTTGATCGCGTCATGCACAATAAGCTCATCTTTAAACTTCAGCATCTTGGTCTTCCAACAGCACTTGTCAAATGGATTAAAACCTATCTTTCCAACAGAAAACAGTTCGTCGATGTTAAAAAATCTCATTCACGTATTTTACCCGTTACCTCTGGTGTGCCTCAAGGCAGCGTACTTGGGCCTCTTTTATTCCTTATTTATATCAATGATTTGGTTAACTCCGTAAATACGTCCGAAGTCAGTATTAGACTATTCGCAGATGACTGCATTCTGTTTAAGAAAATTAGCAGCACTACCGACCAAGAATGCTTGCAGTCAAATCTTAATAATGTCCTAGAGTGGTGCACCCTTTAGTCCATGAAAATAAATAGCGACAAATCGGTTCTTCTTCAGGTTACTAACAAGAAAGCGCCATACAGTTTTAATTACGCAATAAACAATCTTCCACTGCTACAGGTGAGCGAATACAAATATCTTGGAGTCACCATTACAAATCGCCTTTCATGGTCCAGCCACATTAATAGCATTTGCTCGTCTGCTTCAAGGAACCTCGGCCTTCTAAGACACAAATTAAAACACGCTCCCTCTGAACTTAAACAACTTGCCTTCAACACACTAATTCGTCCGAAACTTGAGTATGCTTCCGTCGTATGGGATCCGCACTTAAAAAAGGATATAAAGAAACTTGAAATGATCCAAAGAAAAGCCGTCCGTTTCATTTTTAACGCTTACCATAGCTCTATCTCGCCATCTGTTCTGATGTCTACGAAGAACATATCCACTCTAGAAAGAAGGAGAGCACTCGCAAGGCTTAAATTTCTGTACTCATTTTACTCTAGTCAATTTAATATTAATGCTGCTCCCTATATATCCCCCCGTTCTACACGACAGACACGCAATAGCCACAACCATAACCTTACCCCGTACTTTGCACGCACAAATACGTTCAAAAACTCATTTTTTCCCCGAACAATCACAACATGGAACTCACTGCCAGCAAATGTCTTTTCGGCTCAGGATGCCGCTGCTTTTGAAAAGAGTGTCTTATTGTATGTGTAAACTTAACAATATCATTGCCCTCTGTTTGGTTTTCTTCTTTTATTGTTGCCGGAACGCTGGATTTGCGTAGTGTTTGATATTATTTTTGCTTTTTGAATGTTGCCCCCCTGCTTGGTCTCTATGACTGCAGTATGTGTAAATAAATAAAATAAAGTCCTTGACGTCTCCTTTCTTATGAATTAAGATAATGTTAGCGTTCTTCCAAGCTTCTGGTACTCTCGAGGTCACAAGGCATTGCGTATACAGGGTGGCTAGTTTTTGTAGCACAATCTCTCCTCCGTCCTTCAACCAATCTGTTGTTACCTGATCCTCACCAGCTGCTTTCCCTCTTTGCATTGCTCCTAACGCTTTCTTTACTCCCTCCTTCGTTACTGGCGGAATGTCCCACTCCTGTGCTCTACTGCTTAATTGACGTTCTGATCGCATTCGCTTCTGTATAAAGTTGTGTAGAACTCTTTGGCTACTTTAACTGTCTTATCTATTGCTAATGACATTGTCCTCTTTTTCTCTTAATGCATACATCTGGTTTTTACCTATGCCTAGTTTTATCTTCACTGCTTTTAGGCTGCCGCCATTCTTTAGAGCATGCTCGATTTTCTCCATGTTAAACTTCCTTATGTCAGCTATCTTGCACTTATTTATTAACTTTGATAGCTCTGCCAGTTTTATTATGTTTGTTTGGTTAGACGCTTTCATGCTCTGGTGTTTCTTAATCACATTTTTCGTCTCCTGAGGTAGCTTGCCGGTATCCTGTCAATCCATCATAACGCCTACTTCTACTGCACACTCCGTAATGATAGCTGTTAGGTTATCGTTCATCTTTCAACATTAAAATATCGCTGCCGCGGTGGCTCTGTGGTTACGGCGCTCGGCTGCTGGCCCAAAAGACGCGTGTTCGATCCCGGTCACGGCGGCCGAATTTCGATGGAGGCGAAATTCCAGAGGCCCGTTTACTGTGCGATGTCAGTGCACGTCGAACAAACCCCAGGTGGTCGAAATTTCTGGAGCCCTTCACTGCGGCCGAATTTCGATGGAGGCGAAATTCCAGAGGCCCGTTTACTGTGCGATGTCAGTGCACGTCGAACAAACCCCAGGTGGTCGAAATTTCTGGAGCCCTTCACTGCGGCGTCCCTCATAGCCTGAGGCTCTTTGTGACGTTAAACCCCTTAGAAACCATAGAAACCATAGAAACCATCAGCATTAAGATCGTCATCCTCACTTAAAGCCAAATGTCCATTCTATAGCGAAATCCTGAATTCCTCTGCTTTCCCTCTTACAGCTAACTCGTTAATGGGCTTCCACTTCACTAATTTCTTCCGTTCCCATTCTCAGGTCTAAGCTAATTCGGCACCTTACCATTCTGTGGTCGCTGCAACGAACCTTTCCAAGGACCTCCACATCCTGCACTATACCAGGGTGAGCGCACAGTATGAAGTTTATTTCATTTTTAGTTTCTACGTCCACTTCCTGTTCTTTTGTTTCCGGATGAAGGTATCCATGATCTGTAAATTATTTCTCTCTGCAAACTCCGCTAATAACTCACTCCTGCTATTCCTGGAACCTATGCCATAGTCACCTACCGCCTTGTCTTCAGCCTGCTTCTTGCCTACCTTCGCATTGAATTCGCCCATCAGTGCAGTGTACTGTGATTTTACTTTGGTCTTTGCTGATTCCACGTCTTCACAGAAGCTTTCATTGATCTGGTCATCATGGCTGGATGTAGGCGATTTGGCCTGCACCACCTTCAGCTTGTACCTCTTATTAAGCCTAATTATGACAGCTTCTGCTTTCTCATTAATTCTGCAGAATTCCTCTCTGTTGCCACCTTTATCCTGATTGATGAGGAATTCCACGATCTAGTTCTCGCCTATCTGCTAATGCACGTTTGCATAGTATGTGCCTGCGCTTTACCACTGTATAAGCATCATCTGTCCTCCTAACCTCGCTGAGCCCTATGACATCCCATTTAATACCCGCTAATTCCTTCCAACAGCACTGCTAAGCTAGCCTCACAGGATAAGGTTGTGGTGTTAAACGCTGCCAGGTTCAGTTTCCATTGGCGGCCTGTCCAGAGCCAGAGATTCCTATCACCCTCTGCTGCGTCACACTTCTGACCGCCATCTTGGTCACTTGCTCTGCAGCCGCTGGGGACTGAGGGCTGAGGGTTAATTGGTTTGTTCATAGAAGGTTGCGGCCAAGTGCTACACCAGGGCGGCCAAATCCTCCTCTGGTGAGGGAGTGCGTTCTCGGTTCTGGTCACCGAAATCAGGCCGCACCCCTGGCCTGGTTGTGCAATTCCATCGACACGTGGATTTTTTTTTTTAATTTATTTAAACCTGGTGGAGAATTGCGCAGCAGTGGGATTCGAACCCTGGTCCTCTTGCACGTGAAGCGGATGCTCTACCTCTACGCCCTCATCAGAATGGGCCATGACAGAGTGGACTCTCTTTAAGCAAAACCTCAAGTAATCGGTGTTCCACTTATCAGGAGCTCCGTTGAGAGAGAGAGTGGTGTTAGCATAGTGCGATTCGCAGGCGCTCTACACTGTGAGCACGAACTTTATTGCACAAAAATAAGCAGTGAATAAATTTTTTTTCGAATACTGTTGGCATTGCAAAGAAAAGAAGGTCAATAGTTCAATCACTCATTCTGCCTGTAATATACAGTGGGAGCGGCCATTTATTCACCGGTGAAGAACGATTTTATACTTGTTTGCTTTAGCTCACGTAACCATTTTCTTTGGATGGTGCCGGCAGTACTTGAGAGGCTGTGCAGGAACAGGTCTGAACTTTCCCCTCGTTCAAAGAAGTTCTTCAGCAACTGGACGGCTGATTCTGCCTGCGAAAGTGTTACAGCATGGTCAGAGTCGACCTCGTTTTTGGGTTCATTTTCCTGCTCATTTTCATTTTCCTCATGGTGAACATTGTGGGAATCCTGGCCTTCCGCCGTTGCCTTTGCGCGGCTGGGCCGGCTTCCCGCGTTGTTTCTCCTCTTTCCCTTGCTCCCGCCTCAGGCGGTGGAGAGGTGGCTAGGTGACTAATCACTGTCATTTGGCCACAGCTCCGCCCCGGCTCCCAAACGGCCTTTGCCATTGGTGCCTTTTGGCGGGATTTCGGGACCCGCTTTGGCGGCCGTGCACGGCGCGACCGTCCGAGCGGGGCCCAGAGAGAGATCCCTCCGAGACAGCGTAAGGTGCGTACGCTACTGTTTGTCCCTGCCGGCCTTTGCCGTTCGGACCAGTGCATATACTCGAGCTCGCCCGCACGTGTCCTCTGACCTGCAGCGGCTCGAGCCTGTCCAGCGGGGTCCAGCGACCTCCGACAGGCGTACCTTGCGTTTATTCCCCACTCTCTCTCGCAACCGGCCCAACTGTCGACACGAGAGGTAGATCACAGCACTGCCGCGGGGACATTCTCCTGCAGCGGCGTGCTAGCGGCGCGCATTGCTCGAGTCACTTCGTGCGCGCAGCGGAGGCTTGCTCCTCGCGCGCCCCCGGGACGGGGTGACTATTGAGTGTGTGTGTATCAGCTGGAGGATGATGTGAATAAACGTCTCCTTTGTGAACTTGGAGGCCTATTTCTTTGAGGCGAATCGCTCTCCTCCCAGCGGAGGTTGAGTGCACCACATCGGTGTCCCAGTGGTGTGTGGTGACGGCTGATCGGGGCCCTTGGCTCGCGCGAAGCTCGAACCCGTGGTGGTTGGTGGCCTGTGTCCACTCAGGAACCCACAACATCCGCAACAATGCTTTGCGCAGTATTTTCTGGGCATGTTGCCACATCACTGTCAATCTTAACATAGTCACCAAATTGCATTCCCAGCAAATCTTCCCCGGCTGCATTGTGGACATCAGGCTCATCCTGTGCGCATGGTTTTTCAGCAGTTGCGGCGAACCCTGCATGACTCTACTCTAGCAATTTCCAAACCTTGTTGCACTGACCTGCCTCCAGGCACCATCGAGCAGGTGTGCTGCACATCCACCTTGCACTCTTTCCCTTGGTCCACGCACAGCAGCATTTTGCAGAAGCACGCCTTGAAAGCTTGAATCACGCACGCCTATGGTCTGTGGGCTACGGCAGTGCCGTAGTGTGCACTGGAAGAAATTCAAGCATTACGAATTTCAGACCTGAAACTGTCCATGTACAGGGTAGTTGTCGACGAGGAGCAAAACTTTTGTATTCTCTCGCGAGAAGTGTGCATCCTCGCGATGAATCCATTCACTGAATGTGGCTTGCGTCATCCACTCCCTGCCATTGACTTGATAAGAAACGGGCAAGGTCCTGACATTTTTGAAACACCGAAGATGCTTCAATTCTCCTGTCACTAGCGGCTTCAATTTGTTACTGCCCGTCATGTTGGCACCGACGAGACCGCTCCTTACTACGCTTCACCTCGGTGCACTGCTTTCTTTTGAATGAGACAGATTTTGAGGTAAGCATTTTGAAAAACAGGGCCGTTTCATCTGCACTGAAGAAGCCCTCTGAATCGTGCTCCGGCAGAATTTCTGGCAGCTGTTTTGCTCGCCAGTCTCCACATGACATCAAGTCGGCAGCAACAGCTTCCCCTGAAACGGCAGATGAGTCCATTCCGTTCCTTGAATGTGGTCAGCCACCCTTCGATGCCAAGCTGAAAGCGAATTCCTCTGCTTTCGCACGGATGATTGGCCCGCTGATGGGGATGTTTTCACTCTGGGATCTTTGTAGCAGAAGCACCAGGCACTTATCCGAATCTTCAATGGTTAGCCAGTCGCAGTCTTTTCCTCTCCGGACCAAAATGAGGCGTTTGGAAGGCCTCCTGCAGCTTCTTCTTGACCTGAAGTATTCTCGTCAGGTTGCTCTTGAGGATGGCGTACTTCGTTGCAAGCGCTGTTTTCGTGAAGCGACCACTCTCGAAGTAGTTGATGATTTTAATGTTCCTTTCTAACTCAAGTGCATTGTGCAGTCGCTTCTGGGCTGCCATCGGAAATGCTTATCAACTTTGCACATGTCACATACAGCACTTGACTTATGTCACATACAGCACTTGACTCAACAAAGTATTAAGCTTAAGACTATGGTGTCTTCAACTGGTTGCTTTAGAGCGCTCTGCTCTGACACGAGTCTTCCTATTGGGCTGGTCAATACCAGGTGCTCTTTTTATATTCGGCTGGTTCTTTCGGAGCACTCTCATATGCTCCAAGAAAGAAGTCAGAGCGACCGGGCACTCTGGGTCTCTTGAGTACTTACCAATCTTGTGTCACCGGCACGCTGGTGGTACATGACGGCGCAGGCGCCTGTCGCTTTGTTTCGGGCGGCAATGTGGCTATGTGACAGTGTTTTGATGTCCTGCTGAAATTCCGCACTTGCTTAAATCCAATGAAATGGATCAGTATGTCGAGCCTCAGAATTTGTTCACGGTGCATGGCAGCAACGACCAAAGCAGTAACGTCAATGAGCGCACCAGTGGTGTTAGAAATTACAGAAAAGGCTTAGCTCGGAGTGCCTTGTACGTTGTTATGCGCTGGTATTTTGGACGATACATCTTTGCGGCTATGTTTATGCTGTGCAAATGTGACGTTGGAGGTTATTAGTGCACTCAGTGCAAAAGTGCACGGCAAAAGTGGAACGTGTTCATGGATGTCAGCTAGCGAACTTTTTTGGTGATGACCACACGATCAAGCTCAGATGTCATGTTGCGGCACCGACCAGGCCCCTCACTGTGAGTGAGTGCACTAAGGATAGACTATGGATGTGCTTTGATGCAAAGGTACGATGAGTAAATAAAACGTTGCTATCAGTCAGTCCCAGCCAAAAGGCTCTCAGGGTCTGCTTCATTCACGTGACCACTCTGAAAGTGCCTGGCTTACTTGGCCAGGCATATTCAGAGTTTGCTACCGATCTGCATGCCCTCAGTCAGAGGATCTAGGCGATCAGTCTTAGACAGCAAGCGCTGTGATGCGGGTGCGGCATCTGAGAAAAGTCAGACAACTAGAAACGACTGGTGACGGAAATTAGAGGACAGTGATGCATACCACGATGGCGCTGCGCTTTACCAACTAGTTGTGGTCTCTGGCCTGTTTTGAGTTCCGTTTATGCGGTGATCGGAAAATTTGAGTTCTGATTAGCGAGTTTTTTTTTACATTGCCTGAATATAAAACCAATCAATTGCGTGACTTTTCCGTTTAAACGGCTGTTCCGTTTAACCGATTTCTGTTTATCGAGCGCAGCCATATGGCTGCAAAGGAAAGCTATACAGGTTTCTCAGAGACTTTGTAGTTAAAGAAAAATTCATCCTGGTCCGGGGTTCGAACCCGGGACCCCCGCTTCACCGGAGCATCGCTCTACCAACTCAGCTAACCGGGATGGCAAGCTTATGGTAAGACGAGAGCGAATTGATCAATAACTCGAAGTGTTATTGGTCACATCGAGTTATTGATCAATTCGCTCTCGCTCCACCATAAGCTTGCCATCCCGGTTAGCTGAGTTGGTAGAGTGACTGCTCCAGTGAAGCGGGGGTCCCGGTTTCGAACCCCGGACCAGGACGAATTTTTCTTTAACTGCGAAGTTTCTGAGAAAGCTGTATAGCTTTCCTTTGTAGCCGTATGGCTGCGCTCGGGTGGATGCCAATGAGTAATTACTCCCTTATTGCACAACTTTTTAAGGGCCCATTCCATGCAGAGGGAAGCAATGCCTCTTTTCACAACTTTGGAGTGCTCAGATTTGTGCGGCAAAAGTTCCTTTTCTGCACGAGGTTGGTCAGACCAGCATCCATGTCGTACGCAGAGCTCTAGTGTAAGGTCCAGGAACTGCAAAGCATTCTTGTGGGGTAACTCGTGAGTACAACCAAGTCCTTGTCCGTATTGCTTAAAAACACCTAAAACTTCATCAGTCGTATCCTGGTTGGAAGAGTCACCCGCTAAAAACACTAAAAAGCCGTCAACGTACCTAAAAACATTTAAAACCTTTCCCTTGCTAAAAACATCGTCTAAGGAATGGTCAATACTAGATAATCGCAGAGAACTGTGGCAACGCAGGACCCAATACAAATGCCATTCCACTGTAAAAACAGCTGGTCATTAAAAACGATAAAAGTGACCTTAAGATAATATTCCAAAAGATTTAAGAAATTCCCCACAGAAAGTCCCACGGCGTTCTGGAACATGAGCTCGCCATTTTCCTCAGTGCATGGTTTCACTGCAAACAAAAGTTCACGCTGTGGCACTGAATAGAATAAATCTTATACATCTACTGAAAAAGCGCACCCAACAGTAACATGTACCAACCAGGCCCAACCGAGGTTTTATTGTACTAATTTAATGCCCACTTGGTTCACGACTTCATTGCATTAGGCTCTTTTGTGTTCCAAAATATCATACTGTATACTTATTTGGGGAACCACTGGATCTGCTAACTTTAATAGGTTGCTTGTTCTCCCAAGGAACAAGCCCTTAGAACCATTCAAGGCTATTATGGGAGACCGCAGGATTTGCCTATAGAGCCCGTATAGAAAAAATGTGCCATTTTACCAGCACAGTGTATTTATTATCTCCGTTTACTGCAGTATATTCACTGTAACAGATTGTATGTCAGTCTACCTGACTGGAAGAGCAAGGCTCCGGGCTGGTTGGTAATGCACTTGAAAGGAAGAAACGACCCACACCCGAGCGCTGACTCACAACTGGACAGAGGCCTGGATAGAAAGCATGAGGGGGTGGGTGGCAGTCAGTGTGATCCCAGATACCACAACAGGGAACAAAAGAGACGGTGTAAAGGGCCGCGAAACCGTCCCGTGTGTCGCTGTCCCTGTGTGTAGCAGTGATAAAACAAAAACTGTAATTTGACACGGTCAGTTGCTGGGCGAGTTGGTTCCGATATTCCATGGGACAAGAAGATAGAGCAGGGCTGTGTTGGGTCCCTGTCTGTGTCTATCTTCTTGTCCCGTTCGTTGGGCTGTAGTCATGGAATATGGGAGAAACTGTGAACTGCCAACCAATCTCTCTCACAAGTGTAATATGCAAATCATTAAAACACATTCAAAGTAACTTTTTTCCCCCACTCAGCATAGTTCTAGAAAGGGATTTTCTTTTGATACGCAGTTGATAGAATTTCAGTTCACAGTGGTGATCAGGTTGACTGTGTTTTCTTTTTCTTTCAAAGAGATTGATTCGGTTGCACACAATTTACTGCTACTGAAGTTGTTTACTCTCAAAGTTCCTTCTGCGTGTCCTGCTGACATGGCCTGAAGCACATCTTGTTGGGGGAAAGCAACGCATCATTATCTTATGGGGTGCCTCCAAGAATCAGTTTTGGGCCGTCTTCTTTTTTTGGTATTTATAAATGATAAAGCTGACCAGGTTTCTAGTTGTGTCAGACTGTATGCTGACGACTGTGGCATCTACAGTGAACGACTCCTGTCAGTTGCAGTGTGACCTCAACTCTCTCTTAGCATGGTGCAATGCATGGAAGGTGACACAGAACTTTTCAAAATGAAATTTTCTTCAATTTGCAAACAAAAGGCAACCTATAGCTACCCAACATTTTCTAGGTAACAGAAACATCTCAGTTGTTAAAAATTACTAGTACTCGGCTGTAATCTTCACTGGCAGTCTTTCCTGGAATGACCACGTTAACCAAATTGCTGCTAAAGCTAGCCATGTATTAAATTTTGTAAAGCTCAATTTCAGGCAGGCACCCTCTAAATTGAAAGAAGTGCTTTTTTTGACATATCCCAGCTTAGAACATGGCCTCGCAAATTGGGATCCTGAAGCAAGAAACACGGATCAGCGAACTTGAACGGATGTGGCAGGAATGGTATCTGCGAACTGCGATTCTACCCACAGCTTCTCCCAGATCTGGGGTGGCTTCTGTTGCAACGGCTGCAGCTGTTCCACAACATCTTAATGGGTGGACCACGCTTGGTAGTGCATTAAAGATCCCAGCTATGTATCCTCCTGTTTAGGCCACACTAAGGAAGTTGAAGGCGTGTGTCGTATAAATACGAGGGTCAGCTCAAAATTAATGTCTCCAGCTCTTTTATGAATTGAAAGAAATGTTTATTTTAAGCAGTTTAAAAAAATCACTTAAAAGGCAGACCATTCTTCTACTGTTCTACGTAATCGCCGTTGCAGTCTATGCTATTTTGCAGACGTTGGGGCAGTTTTTGTGTGCCATGTCATACCAGCTCGCTGTTGTTGAGGGAACGTTTGGCCGCATCTTTCACTTAGTCATCATCGGTGAAGTGCCTTCCAGCGAGATGTTCTTTTAGCTTTGAAAGCAAGTGGTGCCAAGTCCGGACTGTGGGGTGGCTGATGGCATCCCTTCCACACTGTTGCAGGCAGCGTGGGGGCGAGCATGGCGGATACTCGCGCCCTGGCTGCCTTCTGCAATTTTGAATCGCCCGTCTCAGTTTCTTAAAGGGTCTCACAATATCTGTCCGCGTTTACCGTGGTGCCATGAGGTCAATCCCCTTTTCGATCCCACAACACAGTTGCCATGGCTGTGTTCGCTTGAATTTTTGAGGCTTGGGCGAAGAGGACGTGATTCTTGTCTGGTCCCAGGTGTGGAGTGGAAGGCCCAGGTTTTGTCACCCCTTAACAATGGTCTCCTTTTCATCTCCATAACCCCGGAGAAGTTCGCGGGAGGAGACAAGGCGTTGCCGTTGATGGTCGGCTGTGAGCATTCGCGAAACCCATCTTGCGCACACCTTCCGATATTTCAACTTTGCTGTCGAAATCCTATGAATAGTGCTTCTGGAAACGCCAGGAACCAAAATGCAGAGTGTGATCCTCCAATCTTGCCGCATCGTTTCTTCAACCTTTGCGACTGTCGCATCAGAAATTTCTTCGTCGTGAATTTCAGCTGCGAACTGCCTGCACCCCTTGCAGTTAACATCCATGCACGACTCTCTCCGTACACTTCCGTCAACTGGCGATGAATTTCAATTGGTTGAACCATTCAAAAATCGTATAACTGCACGAACTTTGTACCTGGCAGTAGGGACAAACGAGAGCTCAAATGGCTGCCTTGCCAAGACTGAATCATGGCTTGTTTGGAAGATGGGGAACAATGAACGCAGCAGTATGGCGAGCAACCACGCAAATAGCTTCCCTGTTGCCGCAGCCCTTTGGAGACTTTATTTGTGGGATTACCCTCGTGTGTTTAAAGACTCATGACTGGAACAAATTGCCGGAGGAGGTTGTGTCAGCCCCGCCATCTTCTTTTGGAAATACTTTGGCGTGTTTTTTTTGTTAAAGTAATATTTCTGCCACTGCTATGTGTTTTGTCTTGTGAAATTTCTAAGCGCAGTTTTTATTTGCGAGCAACGTAGTATGTTCCCGTTTGTAGTTGACTGTTTTCGGATATGTCTGTACTATGTTTGAGTTTTAATACGCAGTGTGCTGGCTGTATGGCAATCTCGTTTTACAATGTCTTCCTGTGTTGTTTACTGTTCGTTAGTACTCATTCGTTTTCTGATTAGGGTGTTTTGCTTTCTGATTAGGATGCGTTGCATTCGATTTTTTGTTTGTATTGTTATTTTTACTTGTTGTGTTCTTTTTCTGTATAGTGTGTCATCTCTGAAAATGTATTTTTCCGTTTGTATCCTCCCCACAATAATGCCCTCGACGAGCGCTGTAGGGATCAGAATAAATGAATAAATAAATAAATTATCTGCAGCAACCCTTCCTGCCTTTGATAATTAACATCACCGTGCTGCAAGATACTGGGGCATAGTGTAGCTAACTTTAATTTTAAGTGATAACAGTGGCCTCTCACCTGTGTGGCATGGTCTATGAAAAAGTTTTCACACCGTAACCCAATTAACACCGGAAATTTATTCCTGTGTGAATATCCTAGGTAAGTCCAGCCAGGTAGACGCAATATTTTTAGATTTGAGTAAAGCATTTGACCTCATTTCACGCTCTAAACTGAATGAAAAGCTTTGATTAATTAATTAATCTTGCTTGTTTCATTATTAACTCTGTTCTTGAGTACCTCACTAACCGCTAACAGTTTGTTAGTATCGAAGCTCACCATTCCCATGAATTGCCAGTGACCTCAGGGCAGTGTTTTATGGCATGTATTGTTTTTGATGTATATTAATGAGACTGTAAGCATAGTTACCAATCAAATAACCCTGAATAGTAATCTTCAAAAATGTTCTTTCTTGGGGCATTCGTTAGGATGTAGAAAACTACCAAGAAAATTAATAATCTCTCGTTTCCTTACACTTACACTCTCGTTTCCTTACACCACAAAATAAAAAAATTAATTAAACATCCCCTATGCCCCTTGGTTTCTGCGGCTGTTGGCTTCTTTCATATTTATAACGAGCCCCTCATTCCCCTTCCCTTGTTTGCTTAATTGCTTAGCGAGGGCCTCGGTTCTGGCAGCCTTGACACCATAGGAAGCATAAGAGGGTTCTCACGCAGCTTCCACCCTCTCCGTTCGATGACGTTCTACGTCACACCTGCGGTAACTCAGGACGTTCTACGTCTGCCGCTCTTGAACGTGGGTGGCGCTGATGAACACTCTCAAGGTTAGGTTACTTGTAAAACATAAATACCCCGAAAGCAGAAGATTTGACAGCCGTCGCCGTAGCTCAGCGGTAGAGCACCGGACGCGTAATTCGGAGGTCGTGGGTTCGGATCCCACCGGCGGCAGTGGTTGTTTTTTCTTCTGCTTTTCTAATCAATTAGCTTTAAGCGATAACATGTTCAGTAATATCTAAATTGATCAACACCACAAAATAAAAAAATTAATTAAACATCCCCTGTGCCCCTTGGCTTCTGTGGCTGTTGGCTTCTTTCACTCTGGTTACTGAACATTTAACAGAGGTGAGGAAATTCAAATATCTGGACTCACGCTGACAAATAGCCTAACCTGGAACACTCACTTTACTAACTTATGTGGCTCAGATTTTCGTAAACTTTGCCTTCTATGCCACACAGAAGCTCCCACTGAAACTAAACTTTTAGCCTACACCTCACTAATTAGACCAAGACTGGAATACGCATGCATAGTATGGGACCTTATGCTAAAACTAACACTGATGCACTTGAAAGAATCCAGGGTGTAGCTGTAAAATTTATTTTCTCGAAGTGCTGCATCACTGGTTCCCGACAGCGCTTATGATACAACAGCATGGTATCCAGACACTAGAAATGAGAAGAGAAACACATTGACCAAAATTTCTTTTTGTTCTCCCTGCTCCCGAGCTTTATGTAGCGCCATTAGCCCAACACGACATAGTCACGCTCAACTCCCTATAATGTGAGAACTCGTCATCATCATCAGCGGTTTTAAATATTCTTTTTCCCACACGCCATTTTAGAATGGACTCGGTCGGTACTAACCACTACTGATTCCATTGAGGTTTTGAATTGTTGACATGTTTGTTTTCTTGTGAAATGAGCCAAGTTGTGCCTTGTTCCTTTGCTTCGCTCACACTGTCTGTACTCATGGCTCAGTGTCATGTGTGTCCTTGGTTTCTCATCATTTTGGGCATTTCTTCATTGCCAGAGAGAGAGCCTCTGCCCTGTTGTGTGCTCTCGGAGACGGCACTGCTGTGCAATCGATCTTTTACCTGTGCCCCTTGGGCCACGCCAAGGCCTGCAGCACTGTGTGCTGGTACTGATGCCGGTCACAAGGGAAATGGTTCAAGTAAAAAAGTTGGTTCATCTTTGGACGGGCACATACTTGCGCAAAGAAGAAGACGGGACACAACAGAGGATGTCGTGTGCGTTCCTTTGTTGAGTCCCGTCTTCTTCTTTGCGCAAGTACGTGCCCGTTGCTGATCAAGTGAGCGTCATCCCTTATTTCCGGTGGTCTGCTACAGCAGGTCAAGTCCATGGAGGGTGATGTCAAGGCATTAAAATGGCTGCTGTCCGACAGGTTGCGCATACTGCCGGAGCATCGTCCTCGAAGTCAGTTGGTTGCTACCTCAGTCCGGGCCTCTGCTTCCCATGCTGCACTTCTTGTGGCAGTGTCTGGCTTCAGTGGCCTTCTTCCATTTTTGTGGCTGCACTGGGGGGGTCTCACCATGGATGGCGTGTGAGTGCACCATCGTATTGTTTCAGGGAAGGGGCCCGAGCTTTTATTGACGCCTCTCAGTTCTGTCCTACGCCCCCCAGCACCAACCATAAGCACTTGGTGGTGGAATAGAGCAGCCGTTTAGGCAAAGAACTTTGGCAAAAAAACAGAGAACAACACCACCTGCACTGACTTGCAACTGAAGTTTAATGGAAAAAAAAAACAAAGTATTGCAACGACAAAGAAGTTCCTATTCAGGCGAAGACGATGACAGACTTCTGACCGTTGTGTTGAGTGGCATTGCCATCGCTTTGTGTGTGTGCTCTCGGTGCTCGACCTCTGTGTCTACGGACTGCCGTCGCCCAGTACCCATCTTACATTTGGTGAAGGTGCTGGTGGTCATACAGAAACCACCCGAGATGGCACACGTCAAAACCGCGTGGGTTGACTCGTGTGGCAAGAACAAGGTAATCAAATACGAGCAGAGTGCAGCCAAATAGCAGAATCTCAAAAAGGGCCGGTTAGCATTTTTTCTGAGGCTTGAACGACCTGGTCTTCATGGTGGAGAAGAACAGTAGTTCTCGAAAAGTAGGCTGTGCATTTACAAACGTGCAGCCAACGAGGGAATTGCAGTGCTCGAAAAGCCTCGCATTCACACAGCGTGGCTGATATACCACAGGCCGTTGGTACACGACCGCATTCCTGCAAATGATGGAAGGGGATGTGCGCCTAGTTGTGCGCTTCTCCTGACCTTGTGGCTTCCAGCCCGCAATTTTCTGTTTACTACTTGTGGGGAGATTGCAGCCTTCTTTGGAGCCGATAACACCTTCCTGACATTGTACCTCTTGGCCGGGGGACAGCCTGTGAGTGCAGGGGACGACAGCCGGCCTACGGTGTTTTTCGTCAAAGTGTGTGCTGTTTTTGGCCGCAATGGTGTTTGGTGGAAGCAGAGTCTCTCTTCCTTTGTCTCAACACCCTGGTGAAATTGCAGCTGGGAATTCGCTCTGAGGTGGAGACAGCTGTTCTCACTTTCGTCTCTGCACAGCACATTTGGTCCATCTCACACCTTTTCTTGGTGTTGAATGGTAATTGAGGTTGCAGAAAAATTGCCTCCAAACGATCCTCCATAGCCTGCCGGTGGGAAAACTTGACCTGCTGTTCACAACGTATTTTAGCCCTGTACGTACGTTACAACACCATTGTTTCAAAACAGCTGTTAAACAGAAGCAGATGCACTGAAATGAAAGAAAGAAATGAAGAAGAAAGAAAGTGTATTTGTTTAGCATAAAACATGAAGTACAAACACACAACTTCAGGGACCCAACAAAATTTGTTTAAGGGTCCCAACCACTATAAGCTAATACATGTGATGTAGACAACTGCAACAAGTAACGCAACTATATGGCAACAAGCATGTTACAGCAGTGGGCACTCGGTACTAGTGAAAACATCAAGTAAGCATGTTATCTTGAGACATAAAACACAAACCAAAGGACTAAAGAATGTAGACTAGGATGGATACATTTTTTTTTGCGACTCACCACATTTCTGCAGTGAGGAAACAGGAAAGAAAATGAGCAGTGTTCCTGCTGGGGGGGGGCAGCAGCATACCTTCTGAGGTGGGAGTTGCCACGAGGCATTTATTTGGTTGCCAGACATCTTCAGATATTGCTGCCATTGTTTTCCAGCTCAGTGCAGGAGCTCATAAAGGCTTTCTCACGAATTCGCGGCTCTCGGGTGGATTTTATTTTCTTACATTTTTGAAAAGTTCTTTATTTAGATGCTCACAATGTGCTACCTCTGCGGAAGTTTTCACTTTTAAATGTTCCTGCTGCACTCGTGGAAAGAAAGCAGTGCGTAGTTTAGGACGGCATCAGGGGTTCAGTCTTGGGCCCTTGTCTTTCTCTGACGTGTTTACTAGTGGAAGGAAGAAGATGATCATGTGCCAACGACGACAAAGCTCTTGACGCTCATAGCTGTGCAGGAGTCTTCCCACGTCCATGTAAACCAGTGGCAACATTTCAAGTATCATCCTCTGAAGTATCATACTGCAGCTCCACGTTCTCTGGGCGGAAAAGATGGAGCATGACATCTCTCCTAATGTAATCTGGTCCAGTTTACAGAAAGAAACAATTCCTCCAGGCCGACCATTTCCTTGGGAGCACCGATGTATTCAATACTTTGGAGTCTTTTTCCGCTTACCTGTCGTGGATTGCGTGTGTAAATCGTGTCTTGGCTTCCTCCGATGCCTACTGATTGAGACGTGCCCCACGTACCTATTCAATGCTTGCGCCGTTTGGGACCTGTATGCAAGGCGTCCGAAACGGCTTTCTGCTGGGGTGACCATTACTTGAAGATATTTGAGTCTGTCTTTCTTTTATAATGAAACCAGCATTGGAAATATATAAGTGAGCCCAGCTACATTTCCGCCCGCACTGTCACTCTAACAAAACTTCGTGCTGGCCTAGTTGGTAGGACAGAGCTGAAACTTGGCTGAGCGCAAAAGACGAACACAAAGAAAGGAAACGACACATGCGGAGCACTCGTGTGTGTCGTTTGATCACTCGTGGATCATGCGTTAGCTGTTGCGTTCCGCTTAGTTGCCGTCTCCTCTGGGGTCCACGCGTGGGGCACCTGTTGTGGAATCACTTGAAGGCACCGTGCAGCCTCAGGATTTGCGCGCTTGGCAGTCACCTGTGTCGTGACGCTTTGAACAGCCGGCCGTAGCTGGGGCCAAGAGTGGCCCTTTGCGCAGGGCACCACCTTTGGGGAGAAGGTGCAGTGGCTGGGTTTTTTTTGTTTTTTTTTTGCGTCCTCCTCAGTGAGGAGATGCAAAGCTTTGTTTTTCATACTCTCATTATATTTGTGTGCTGTAAACGTGGCACTTTCACAGATAAATAAGTAATTTCGGCCTTAATTTCGGCCTTAATTGATAAATTCCCATTCATTCACACGTTCTGTCAGGATTTCAAAACTGCTCGTTGATTTAAAAGTGTTATTAAACTTTACCATCTTTCAACTGTTAGTATTTAAAGCGGTTTTCTTATTCCCTGTTTGCTCGATTCGTTATGTTTAAGGCCTTGTCCACTGTGTAGTGTTTCATGCAATGCGTGCCTCATGCTTCAGTGGATGAATTCATTTCCTTTTTTTTGTGTTGATGCTTCTTTTTAAACATCGCCCCACAGTGTTGCTGCTGTAAACTTATATCTGTGCTAGTTTTTTTTTTTTTTTTTTGCTTGGGGCCTGAGGCCTCGTCAGGTAGAATTTATCTGCCTTTAGCTCCGGGCTCCAGGATTTTTGGCAATCCGAAATAAAACTCAATTCAGTTAGGGAGATTAGGAGTCTCCCTTTACAAACCAACGTGCCATCACCAACTCATGTAGTGAATATTTTTCCTGGACTTTGCTGCCAGCAGGGGCCTGCACCAGAATGAGCGGATGCACGCTGCTGCTGCTGCAAATGAAACCTGGGGCTTTGTGGCAGTCGTTCAGTGCCGCTGTAGTCAGTCTTTTCTGCACTCTCCACCTTTCAACTTTATTTTCTCGCAAGAGGCCAATAGCCGGTGTTTTAATTTCTAATGTCACCACATGTCTGACTGCTGCTTTTGCTTTCCAGGTACCTGAGGAGACGGTTCGTCGACTTCAAATCTGCCGTTGCCAACGGAGGCAAGTGAGGCGTTTGCAATTTTTCACACATTCAGGTTTATCCGTCAAATTTCTGTTCTTACTTTATTACGGTAATTTGAACATATCAAGAGAAGCATACCTCCAGGAACCATTTCGTCACTCTTCGAGAACAAACCACGAGAAAGCACTTCATCAACCCGTAAGCCATATTATTGCTCATAAATATTCTTTGTTTCCATCGGCTATATCTAGCTGGAACAAACTACCCTCGGCTGCTGTGAACTGCAACTCAGTTGAATCATTCATAGAGCATGTCAATAGCATTGATTGATCAGTAATGCCACTGTGATAAAACTATGATGCTGACTTTCATTTTTTGTAACTGTACTTGTTTCCGTGCTGAACCCGCTATTTTCGTTTCTCTGAATTGGCATCATTACCACCGCGATGCCGCTATGATGATGAATTCTCATTTCGTATTACGTGCGTACCCAACTTGTTCCCCTGTATTGTCTCCTTTGTATCCACTCCTGCATGGGCAGTGTTTGTGAATAAATGAAGCAAATAAATGAAAGGCGGGAAGACAGATGACACGAGTGCTGCTGGCAAGGTGGACTGCATTCATGACTGAGCAGACAAGGGGGGGCAGACACACACTGAACACGTGTGGGGGGGGGGCAGTCACAGCCTCTCTGACCACAGAAATTTATAATGCATGAATGGAAGCGCACAAATATTTGCACAAATTGAGGTTCATAATTTGTGGGCAGCATTCCTGTCCAAAAGCTTGCCAGATGAGAATACGCCAGTGTGGTAGAAGGCATGTATATGTGTGTATGCAGAGTGCATTAGTGTGTGAGACGCTTTGCGGCACTCAGTTTTGTCATCCGCAGTGCCATCTCTCAACTACCGATCACAAAACACATTATAATCTTGGTATCTATTTTTTCAATCAAGAGGAAGAAATGGGCCTGGGCAGGGCATGTAATGCAAAGGCAAGATAACCGCTGGTCCTTATAAGGGTAACAGAGTGGATTCCAAGAGAAGGCAAGCATAGCGGGGGGCGGCAGAAAGTCGGGTGGGCGGATGAGATTAAGAATTTCGCGGGGATATACAGGGTGGCCGCAACTGGCAAAGAAGGACAGGGTTAGTTGGAGAGACATGGGAGGGGCCCTGCAGTGGGCGTAGTCAGGCTGGTGATTTTTTTCTTCCTTGTAGTGCTCTAAAAGCCTGTCATGAATTGGATATTTTGGAGTGAGAAGCCTGTTTGACTCTCTTCTTGGCCTTGCTCGCACGTGAATGTCAGATGTAATCCTTCTGCTGTCGGCCACTAAAACAGCTGACTTGGGGACGACGCTTAACAAGAGCACGCATGCCCTCCTTCTCCGGTTGTGGCTACACGGAATACCTTTTTTTTTTTTTCGTGTTTGTATTCTGCTGGCTGTAGGGCCAGGTAAAGGTCATGTGACCAATCACAGTGGCAGCGGGTGGGCCACCTGGGGGAGCTAGTGCAGAGGTGCCCTTTCAGGTGCCATTTTTTGTTTTATTGAAATCAGTTATTTTTTCACCTAAGTAGTACATTCAGACCTCAAGAAAGGAAGTTTGTTAGTTTTTGAGTGTGAAAGACGAGCGGGTAAGTTTTTACAATGATATGGAGAATTCCGTACAAAGTGTCAGATTCATTAGAAATAGTACCATCGAGATGTTCTCGTGTCTCGGGTAAGCACCCCAGGGGTCGTGGAATCGCTTTGTGTTTCGAAAGTGCACATTACGCCCGAAATTGAGCAAAAGCAATCAATGTTTTCACTTGTAACGAAATCCGTCTGCACAAAAATGGTGGACCTAGTGCACTGTTGAGTGAAATATTATTTACTGCGTTCACTACATGGCGCAAAAAAACAACTTGAAGGGTGCTCAATTCGACTGGAACAATGAAATCACTGCTAGGGGCACCAGTCTCTGAAAAAGCTGTGAGTTTGCCGTTTACGCAGTTGTGTACAAAGCGCCTGAAAGGGTTAAAACACTGCTTTGCTTGAGGGGTGGTATCCACCACCTGGATTGGGGCGTTACGCAAGGCTTATGTCGGTCCTCCCCCGCATGCCGAGCGAGAGGGGTGCTGCTGCTCTCCCCAGTCGGCCCAGGGAGGGGCGCACAGGGGCCGGGAAGCTGTCTTCGCCGGCCGTGGGGTGTGTGTGAATAGGCACATTGATATTCGGCTCACATTTGAGAGAGTGATATTTGAATGCTTTCAAGTGTTTGGCAGTGATCGATAAGGTTGACCATGGCAGTGTGTGGGCAAATTATCCGATGATGGAGTTTAAAAGTGCCAGGAAAACAATACCCTCTGGGCTTTCTGCTCTGGCGTTTATCAAAGCGTAGTCTAATCACATTCGGCCGTTGCCAGGCTTCACCTCGTGCGAAATTCCGGCTTTCCCACATACCACGCATGGTGTTGAGCAAAATGGCCGACCACCCTCCTCGAGCAATCGCTGTGAGGAAATGTGCAGTTTTCTTTGTGACCCTTCCGTAATGTGTCTCGTACTTGATGCCTACACCCATGGGATTCGTGCTGTGGTCTTGTAACTCTCCTATCGCAAGTTCTGCCATCTCGTTTTGGTCAGCTGTGTAATGTGGGAAAGCCCACTTGCGCAAATTGGCATGAGGCTCCCACAGGGGCGAGTCCAAGAGGGCAAGCGGTTGCTTAAAGATCCTGCCTATTGCATGATGCACCTCTTAGGGCGCCTAACAATAGGAGAGCCTCCTGTCGCGAGGCCCCCAAAAAAAAAAAGGCCTGGCCCCCTGTACCTTCGGTTTCTGTTGGCCCAACTTCTTTTTTTCTTTTCAGAAGCAGTTGCGATGCCAGTCTGTATTCTCTCACTTAAGTTATCCCAGCACGCCTGAACTATGCACTCCTCACAGGCTTTTCGCTGTTTGTGCCATTAAACCTCTTTGTAAGGCTTCACCACATTTTCGCATTGTCTTTTTCCGGGTTTACGGGCCATTTTTAAAATGACCTTTGGATAATCTTGGCATTTCTTCCGGTCTCTGGAAATCCGAATAGTAAGTTTTTACTACATATCGTGTTATTTTTACTTGCCGATAATGTGTAATTTCATGAATTTCATTTTGCGTGACCACATTACAGGTGCCATACTCTTATGCTGTCTAATTATACATTTGTGTGCACATCACGTTTTCTTATATTCTTATATGGCGCTGAGTCAGTCTAGTTTTTGTTGCGGTTGCAAAGACTACACACTATTCTAATAAAAAAAAAGTCAATATCATTTGTGTGTTTATCTTTTTCTGGAATATTTTTTTCTTAGTAAACAGATATTAGATTCGATATTCAGTTATCTTTTCTGCATATTCGTATTAAATCAATATTTGCATACCCCTAGTAATCGCTAATAGAGTAGTGAGGACAACCTCAGACTTGTATCAACCGAATGATGAGGCAGGTAAAGGCAATAGACAATATTTTCGAGTAGCCATTTTCGTGGTCAAGAATACCTATGTTGTCACACTCCTCCTCTGAGCTTAGCAGTCAGTTTGGGATGTTAAACCCCCCACCTAGTGCTTTGGTCTCATCTGGGTGCAGTTTACTCCAGGTTGTAGTACAGCGTCAGAAACTGTTACACTGTCGGATGGTGACTGTTTCCCAAAAAGGTTTTCCAGCTTATCCTGGCTTAATCTGGGTGTTGAAAGGTACTTGAAGCCCACGGTCGATGTCAGGTAGGACAACTCTTAGTCGAGCAGTTATGCAAGAAAACCACCATTTAGGAACCCTTTAGGAACCATTTAGGAAGCCTTTCAGAATTTGCAGATTTGAACTATCAGGCGTTCTCGCTTGTTCGCAATGTCATCACATGCATCATTTCTGTCACAAAATCCTATGTCAGGATGCCCTATAATGAGAAGTCCTTTGACGAGCTGAAATGCGATGTCCCCTTTCAGTTTCTGTAAGCATTGTGGACTAATATGTGCATTCGTTAGGCTTGGCATCACTTTTAGTGCAACATTTTCCCAATCCACTTGGAAGGCTGCTCTACAACCAGTCCAGTTGGTGTCAGGTACTCTTTTGCAACAAATCCATGTCTCACATTCTCCACCAAGTGTCTCAAACCTGACAGAAATTAGAGCTGCCTCTTAGGATTCACACGGTTTTTGGTGCTGCTTCCCAGCATGGCTTGGAGAAGCTTTCAAGACGAAAAAAAAAAAGCTTGCTGTCAGTTACTTAATCACAACGTGTAAACAGCTGCACCAGCACCACACTGTAAACAATTTTGTATGAAATTACAGCCTATTCCAAACAGCTATGCTCCTGGTCACATGTTTAGGGAAATCCCCAAAGGTGGAGTAGATTTGTAATAAGGGGAGTAATTACTCATTGACATCCACCGGAGGGCAGCCATATGGCTACAAAGGAAAACTGGAAACCCCGGACCAGGACGAATTTCTCTTTAACTGTGAAGTGTCGGGGAAAGCTGTATAGCTTTCCTTTGTAGCCGCATGGCTGCGCTCCGGTGGATGTCAATGAGTGATTACTCCCCTTATTAGCTATGCTCCTATTCCAGCTGTCGCATGTTGTGCAATCCACAAACAGACCAGCAAGGACAGTGGCTTCCACAGTGCCCTTTGAGGCAGAATCTGTCACAGATAAAGTGGCGAAGTACCAAGGGAGCTGAATGGCTGAAGCAGCACAGTCATCGGCCAGCAGCGGGTGTATGACCTGAAACAAACATCACCCTGGGAAGTAGCGCGGCCAGTTGGTTCATTTTTCTACTTTAAAACAGTGCGCAGGGACAGGACACAGTCGAGAAACACACAGACACAGCACTGATGTAGAATTTCTTCTACATCAGTGCTGTGTCTGTGTGTTTCTCGACTGTCCCTGCGCACTGTTTCAAAGTAGAAAACATCACCCATCAGAATAAGTGCTAAACCATGATTGAATAAATGCACCGTGGGGAAATTCACAACACCAGATTTTGCTTGTACAGTAAAAGATCGCTGATTCATACTTCACTGAAAATGTTTCAACTATCCAAAAGTTCCAATTATCCAATGACCCCGAAAAAAACTGACAACTTGCATCATTATTTGGTTACTTGCTTTTGGATGAGAACGGCACGAGAGTGACTATTTTTAGAGGTGGTGCACTAACTGCCAACGGCATGTGACAAGCGAGCAGTTTCGGTGGACTGGAAGAACCGCAGGAACACTTGACGCAGCAAGAAATGAAAGGTGGGCTGGGAAGACTGGGTCTGGTCGGCTGGCTAGTGCAGTTTGGCACAAATTTCAGAAAAAGCAAAACACAAATCATGCTGTTGAGCACAAGGGGGAGGAGGCGCGCAAGTGATTCTACAGGCAGCATGGAATGGGGCCGGTATTTGGACGTGTGCCTGTTCGAATCGACCATGGCATCCGGCTTAGGGAGCATTGGCTGCGGTGTGAATTATGCAGATTTTCAGATTAGCAGGGCTCGAACTAAAGAGCTTTTACTGTACACACAGTACGTTCCCTGCATTCAGTGAACCTATACTCAGCGGCTGATTTCCCACTTAGGTGCCCCCAAAGCTTTGTTTCGTCAGTGACGAGGCCACTGTGACGGCTGTAAGAATCCGTGGTCTTTGTCTTGTCATTTATAGCACTGAAGACCTTAGTAAGACCTTAGTAAATCGGATCAACGTCCGGCTCCTGCCTTTTTTTTAAATTCTGCCCGTACGGTGGGCGGAGTCAACCATCGCGTGGAGTGCCTTTCAGCCAGCTCTGTGGAGGCTTGCCGCTCTGCCATCGGCGGAGTAATACGTAGCAATCCGTAGTAGCAAATCGTCCGCACGTATTTTTATTTCTGCAGGCTTATTTTGCGTCTGTGTTATCTGCGAATGAAACTATTTATTCATGGAAACCTAAAAAACAAAATACAGCGAAAGCAAAGCCTCCACGGAGCTGGCTGAAAGGCACTCCACGTGTTGGTCGACTCCGCCCACTGTACGGGGAGAATTAAAAAAAAAAAAAAAAAGGCGGGAGCCGGACGTTGATCCGACTCAATTAGGGAAATGGGCCGCACAGGGCAATAGGTCGAGGTTTCCAAGAGTGCTGGGAACGTGCAGACTGAGTTCCTGCGGCAGAAAGAAAGCCGAGTTGAGACTGCTCTTCCCTGCGAGTCAAGGCTGGAGCATCCCAGTTGACGCGGGTGGTGTGTGTGCCTTGCAGAGGTGACCCATGTGGTGTGGTGCAGCCGGTGTGGCCGAGGAGGGCGGGCAGCCCTTCTTCCCCTGGGCTCCGCCATGGATCGAGCAGCAGCAGCAGCACAGCCCCAGCAGCTGGCCACCATGGGTCAGTCACCCCCTCCTTCCTCTGGTCAGCCGCAGCGGGCCACACTTGGCACCAGGATTGCATGCTGGAATTTGCTTTAGATTGTTTTAGTACAGCGTACGTAGACATACGTAAGGGCACAGCAAACGCTATGAAATAGCGTCAGTTGTACTCCAAATGCGCCAGAAACACTATTTCAAACCGAGGTTTTGTGTGCGTTCGCATTGTGTACGCTATTTTTCAAATTTAGTGTGCGTGCTTTTGCTTACACCAGAAAAAATAGCGTTATCAACATGGCGGCGCCCACATCACCCGCTTCGGAGAGAAATTGTCAATGTTATTGGGTTTTTAGGCATATTCATTGCTCTTAAATGGAACGTGTGATATTCGCTTTGCCTCCTCTCGTCGACAGCAGTGCGAATGAGTGATAAGCCTGCCCTATTTTGGATCCTGCATAACGATTCTGCCGTTCCTAACCCTAACAAAACACCGCCGACTGTGGATTGGCTTGATTTGGATTTTTGCGCCAAGGTAGTCATAGCCTTGCTGAAAGTAGCCATTTTGGCGGTCAGCTGGCTCACAACCGGTCGTGGCTGGCCCGTCACAAGGCTCATGGCACGGGTTGGTGCTGGCATCGTCGCAGTGCTCATAGCACAACTCATTTTGGGGCGCCATGCAGCCGGCTATCTATGCGATGCAACTTGGATAAGCTTGGCCAATGCCTTGGCTAAGCGCGAAAAGTAGGACACAAAATGTTTTTACATTATAAAACCAGATGGCGCCTCTGCGGCTTTGGCCATTGTTGCGTTTGGGTTGTTGTACGGTAAACTAAATGTGCTCTTGCGACTTCCACAGTAACCTCCCACTAAATGCTTGCGTACGTAAGCACTCATACGCTATACTAAAAGTCTCTATTACCACAATGGTCTGTCTAACTTTTTTTTCCGCACAAACAGTAGGCACGAGCAGAAGTTTTAAGTTGACTTCTTCTAATGCAAAGAAATATGCACGTCACATTTGTTTGAAAGGGTGGCGAAAAGCCTCACAGCTTGACTGGCCTGACCTCGCAGTATACCTGGCAGAAGGGAGCAATATGTACTTGCACCATGTGAACTTATTGTGCCATGTAACAAAATGAATGTCACAAGCACTGTGCCCAACCAGTGACACTGGTTTATTAGCAGGGCATGCGGCTCTCATGAGCACATGGCTACAACAGAACACTTGTGCGTGGCACACCGGAAACACACCGTAATGGGATGAAGCGGGCTGGAAGTGATACTAGGCTGCATTCCAGCTTCTCATCTCGCCAACTGCTGAGCAAAAGATTGACCATGCGTAGCTGCTCTGCACCTGTACGCGCCTAGAGGACTGGAAGGCAGCGCGCTCAGTTTAAATGGATGAAAAGGCACAGCACACACTAATCATTTCCAGAAAGTGCACGCAAATTCTCTATTGTGATGTAGAATCTCAAAACGTGTGGGATGCTGAGGTCCAAAGTTCGTGAAAGATCTCGGGACATCTGAAAGTTCTGTGTGCCTCATTGAGCGTAAACAAGTGTTATTTTGCACGTTTAACAATGTTCTTCAAGCATGGCCCTTGCGAAGACGTGTGGGCATCATGGGACTGCTTTGCAGTAGCCCATTGCAGAGCATGTTTTTTGCATTAGAACCAGCTAACACAGTGCCTTCTTAGTTCTGTTTCCCCATACTGGATGGCAGTAGCACAAATGCGGTTCAAACAAGGCAGTATAGATTAAGACTAAGAGTAAAAACACACACTTTTTTTAACATACCTAAAGCCTTCCAAAGGTTACTGCAGACCTAATCAGTCCCAAAGCATTAATTCATTAAAAATTACTCCTAGGAATTTGCCTGCAGAAGTGATGTCAGTCACAGAGTGATCTAAGTATAGGCTGTCACCGAGCTTATGTGGGACTGATTTTGAGCAGAATAAGACAGCTGTCATTTTGCGAGAATTTATTCATAATAATTAACCATAAACTGCAGCCAAGAAGAACAGCGACAGTGAAGAAACACATGCCACTGTCCTTGTCTGCGTGTTTCCTCTTTGTCGTTCTTCTCTGCTGCTATTAATAATGTACAGTCTTTGTCAAAAGTAACCAGGCTGCACGTTTTTTTTTTCTCTCAGTCGTATATTAAAGCTATTATGCCAGCCCTCAAGCTCGAAATCTCTGTATGGTAAGAAGAACCCCTGTCCTCACCTTCGAAGAACTTTTTGTTCTTTAGGGAAGCCAAAAGGGCTCTACTGTACGAATGAGAAGCAAACCATGCAGCCTGTTTACTTTTGACAAAGACTGTACCAACTAGCTCAAAGCAGATGCAAAGGGGGAAAGCAGCTGGTGAGGATGAGGTAACAGCAGGTCTGTTGGAGAATGGAGGGGCGATTGTGCTGCAGAAGCAAGCCACCCTATGTACACACTGGTTTGAAAAACAAACAAACAAACAAACTATGCGTGTCGATGGAATTGCACAACCAGGCCAGGGGTGCGGCCTGATCTCGGTGACCAGAACTGACAGTGCACTCCCTCACCAGAACAGAATATGGTCACCCCGGTGTAGTACTTGGCCGCAACCTCCCATACAACTGCACCAATTGACCCCCAGCGGCTGCGGAGCAACTGAGACCTGTGACGCAGTGGAGGCTGCCGCTGGGAACTGAACCTGGCAATGTGTGGCGCTCTAGCCTTATCCTTCATTAAAACTTCCTGTTGGGCGAGTTGGTAGTTCGCATTGAAGCGCAGACGAAACGCACGCACAGGCGCTATGTGTGTGCATAGCGCTTGTGCGTGTGTCTTTGTTTGCGCTATAAACCCTTCTACTTCAATAGCCTTATCCAGTGAGGTAGCAGGGCTGTTCGAGGAACTGGACGGGCATTAAGTGAGATGTCATTGCGCTTATTTATTTTACTTATTTATTTGTTTCAAATACCCTCATGGCCCTGTGGCCATTGTTGAGGGGAGTGGAACAAGGCATACAATAACACAGATGACAAGAAGTGGGAGTACGTTCACGGGTTGCAGCACTGCATATGGTTCACTGCATTGAATATATTACAGATTTCAACAACTGTGCACCTCCATGGAAAGCTAGGAGAGGAGAAAAGAGAATAAAAACCAACAAGACAAGCTACAGATCAGCAACACAGAGTTCAGGTGGCACTACTAACCGAAGGGCACCCATGTCATGAGCAAGAAAAGCAGGCACTCAACTTTTTCTTGAAATGCTCGAGATCGTCGGTGAGTGCCACATCTGCTGGCAAGTGATTCCACTTGTACAATGCAGTTGGAATGAAACAATTTAAGAATTTAGCGAGGTTACGAGGACAGGTGAGGCATATACAGTACTAAAGGGCTGGAACATGCTGTGCTATCGGGGATTAGCGGATAGACGAGAACTAGGTGTGGAATTCCGCTTCACTCAGTATATAGCTGGCACCATAGTGGAGTTCTGTAGTAGCATTAGCGAGAGGGTGGCAGCTATTGTAATCAGGCTTAATTAGAGGTACAAGCTGAATGTGGTGAGGGCTACGCGCCTAGATCCAGCCATGATGACCAGATTGTTGAAAGCTGCTGTGAAGACGTGGGATTGGCCATGACCAAAGTAAAATCACTGTGCACTGTACTGATGGGCGACTTCAATGCGAAGGTAGGCAAGAGGCAGGCTGGAGACCAGGTGGTAGGTGACTATGGCATAGGTTCCAGGAATAGCAGGGGAGAGTTATTAGCGGAGTTTGCAGAAAGAGAAATAATTTACGGATCATGAATACCTTCTTCCGGGAATGAAAGAGTAGGAAGTGGACATGGAAGAGCCCCAGTGGTGAGACTAAAAATGAAATAAACTACGTACTATGCACTCACCCTGGCATCGCAGAGGATGTGGAGGTTCTCGGAAACGTCCGTTGTAGCGACCACAGAATGGTAAGGTCTCGTATTAGCTTAAATTTGAAAAGGGAATGCAGGAAACTAGTGATGCAGAAGGCTATTAACGAGTTAGCATTAAGAGGGAAGGTAGAGGAATTCAGGATTTCGCTACAGAACAGACATTCGGCTTTAACTGAAGAAGACGACCATAGTGTTGAAACAATGAACGATAATCTCACAGCTATTGTTACAGAGTGCGCCGCAGAAGTAGGTGGTTGGATGGTTCGACAGGATACCAACAAGCTATCTCAGGAGACTAAAGATCTAATTAAGAAACGCCAAAGCATGAGGACGTCTAACTCCACAGACAGGATAGAACTAGCAGAGCTATCGAAGTTTATAAATAAACGCTAGGTAGCCGACATAAGAAAGTTTAACATGGAGAAAATCGAGCATGCTCTTAAAAGAGAACAGAGGTAGCCTAAAATCTGAGGAGAGAAAACTAGGCATAGGTAAAAATTAGATGTATGCGATAAGAGACAAAGAGGGCAATGTCATTAGCAATATGGATAAGAGAGTTGAAGTAGCCAAAGAGTTCTTCAGATATCTATACAGTAGCGAATGTAATCAGAATGTTACTGAGAGTGACAGTAGCACACATCAATGGGACATCCCGCCAGTAACGAAGGAGGAAGTAAAGAAAGCCTTAGGAGCAATGCAAAGAGGGAAAGCAGCTGGTGAGGATCAGGCAACAGCAGATTTGTTGAAGGACGGAGGAGAGATTGTGCTAGGAAAACTAGCCACCCGGTATACGCAATGCCTTGTGACCTCTCGCGCACCAGAAGCTTGGAAGAACGCTAACAATGTCTTAATTCATAAGAAATGCACTCCACTCCAAATCAAGCACTCCCCTGCTCGAAGGACCCGCCATACTCGGGAGCACTCCTTACAGCCTCTTTTCGGTAAAACAAACTCATTTAAACACAGTTTCTTCCCTCAAACAATAGCAGATTGGAACGCACTCCCTGAATCGATTTTTAACTCTCCTAACGTAGAACAGGCGCTAAAAACATTTTTGCTTCAGTAAAAAGGAAGTGACTTTCCTGTATTCAATTTTCAGCATGTATTTCTCTTTGTCGTTGCTATGTTCATCTTTTAAGTTCCATTGTTGCTGTGTGTCACATGAAATGTTTTCACGCGGTGTTGTGATTTGTGTTTTCTCATGCCCCTCCTGCTTGGGCCAAAGCTGGCCTGCAGTATTTTGAAATAAAATTAATAATAAATAGAAAGGACTTACAGACCAATCAGCTTATTCTAAGGTAATGCCTAATAGAGTCCAGGCAACCTTAAACTTCAATCAACCAAATGATCAGGCAGGCTTTTGTAAAGGATATTCCACAATACAGACCAGTCAGCTTACTCTCCATTGCCTACAAGGTATTTTCCAAGGTAATGGCTAATAGAGCGGTTTCTAACTGATGACAGTGGCCTATTTTTGTGCATCAGGGTCTTTGCAACGTATGGCCAAGACAGTTTGCCAAATGCTCAAGGTCACGTCACATTTTTCAACCAAGACGGTAACCAGGTGTCCATATTGGCGCATCGCTGTGGAGCGGCGCTCTGAGATTCGCTCGACCTCCTGACTTTTTCTTGATGTTCTCTGCAGCGGGGTGTCAGAACGCCGGCTTCATGCCTCTGCAGTTTTTTTATATTTTGTGTCATAATTGGGGAGATGCCGCTCCCTTTGTGTCACGGCGATGGAAGTGGAGGCCTCTGTGCCTTCTGTGGATCCCGGTGGGTCGGCAACGGCCGCCCAGAGGAAGCGCCTGTACGCCCCGAGTGACTCGAGCAGCCAGGACACCGTTGTGTACGGTGGTGACTACTCGACTGCTCGAAGTGATGACTGCTCGACTGACGATGGGTTCGTACCTGTTGTTAGTAAGAAGGCCAAGCGCAGACTGCGCAGACAAACTGAGTCGACGTCAACGACGTCCTCAAGTAAGGATGCGATCATCAGGGCGCGATCTGCCGAGGCACATACAGCCTTGTTCGTGCCATTGGAGTCTACGGACAACTTGAATCTCTTAAACAGGCAAGCCATCTCTGTGTTTCTTGAGAGCCTCGTACCAGGAGGGATTAAAGACGTTAGAGTAAACCCCCACAAGAACATCATTGCCATTGATGTCATGAAGCGAAGCAAACTAGACAGTTTGGCTGCCATCACCAAACTTGGCAATTTCAGTGTACGTCCTCTTATTCTAAAAGACAGCGGAACCACGGCTGGCGTAATTTACAACGTCGACATCGCCATCCCTGACACCGACTTGCCCATCTTAATCAAGCCGGCAACCAACAGCATTTCCATAATGCAGGTTCAGCGCCTTGGAAGGTCTACATGCATCAAGCTGACGTTCAAGGGTGACTGCATTCCATCATACGTGAAGGTGGGGCACTTTCGTCACCCAGTTCGTGCATTCGTACCTAAGCCGCTACAGTGTAGGAAATGCATGAGGATTGGCCATGTGAGCGGCGTCTGTCACAACTCCATCGTGTGCCCAAGATGCTCTGAGCCACACTGCAGCGACAGTTGCCGCGCGACTGCCTTGAAGTGCGTCAACTGTCGTGGCCCTCACGACTCTTCCTCGAAGGACTGCCCTCGCCTTAAGACCGAGAGGCGGTACTGAAGCAAATGGTGCGTGACCATTCCACCCACAGAGAAGCCACTGCAAAGGTGCGACGACGACGTTCGCGCTGCCGCCGAAGGTCGTTGAAGGAAACAAATACCTTCGAAGAGAAGACCCCAAGCGGCACTGCAGTTTGTCCGCCTCCACCGACAACAAAGCAGGAAAGCCCGGCGATCGGTGACTCGCGACCTGCTGCCTCTGATACCACGTGGCCACCACTACCAAACCCTAGAGCGCGCACTGCGTCAGGTACGTTGCCGCACCCCATGTCTGCGACACCTACGACTGATCTTGGCAAAAGGCATGATTCCGACCATGGCCAAGATATGCAAGTGATTCCAATCCTCACGACACTAATGAATGTCATGCGTGATCTGCTGTCCAGCTTACGCACACCACTAGCACACAACGCATTGCAAGTACTGGACGCGCTACAGCCAGTTCTTGCAGCTCTACAATAGAAGACACCATGGGTCCCCCGGAACTATCTTTTCCGAAGAAAGTCAAGCAAGCTTTTATTTTTCAGTGGAATGCCCGCGGGCTCCAGTCCCGGATTTCAGACACAACCGCTTCCCATTCTGGTGATCTGTGAACCGAATCTGCCCAACATTTTACGATTATCCCCGCCCTTTCACAGAGGCCAAGATCCTCGGCCCGTGGCCACAACAGCCGACTACCATCAAGGCTCACAAGGCACTGTTTTGTCTTTCCGAGAGGCTGCCTTGCTTGCTAGATTGTGACTTTGTCTTTTGTTCCGTCTCTCTTCCCTTTTTATACCGTCATTCCCTTCCCCAGTACAGGGTAGCCAACCGGAAACCTTTCTGGTTAACATCCCTGCCTTTCCCCCTCTCTTTATCTCTCTCTCTCTCTGCAGCGGAGGTGATGAAGACTGTGTACGAAAACACCAATAAGTATACTGGACACTGAAGTCATGCAGTTACCTTGAATGAATCATGCAAATGCGATCTTTCCGTTCTGCCGCTGCCATGGTGACCCAGTGGTTATGGTGCTTGGCTGCTGACCCGAAAGACGCGGGTTCGATCCTGCGGTCGAATTTCGATGGAGGTGGAATTGTAGAGGCCTGTGTGGTGTGCAATGTCAGTGCACATTAAAGAACCCCAGGTGGTCGAAATTTTCAGAGCCCTTCACTAGGGCGTCCCTCATAGCCTGAGTTGCTTTGGGGTGTTAAACCCACAGTGGAAGAATGCACTAGGTGTCTGAACGACAGCGCCTTTCCAGCAGGCGACGTTGACGACCGTCGGCTCGTGTTTTCTGGGAGTGTTGTGAGATGGCGCTAGCAGATTAGGGGGTCAGCGGGCGTGTGGGCGACGTGTGTGCCGGCGACTGCATTTGGAGAAGAGGTAGTGATCGCTGCGCTTGTTTTTGTGCCACGTGTCTTTTTTCGCCCATTATATTTTCTGTCATACACTCCTGTGTATTGTGTGATGGGTAAAAGCTATTTCGTTCCTCTCTGTTGATGACAAGCGTAGCATATTTGTCTTTTTGGATGCTCCACATCTTATGAAGTGTGTGCGCAACCGTCTGCATTCCCAAAAGGTTCTAAACTTTCCTGGTGGCCATGTCCAATGGCACACTATGATAAGCTTTTTGTTCAAGACCAAAAGCAGCCTGGACACCACTTGCGTGTTTGCCACAAGCTCACATGTGCCCATATTAATCCGACGAACACGGAGAAGATGCGCGTAAAACTCGCTACCCAGCTGTTCAGTCGAAGTGTGGCCAGCGGCCCGGAGTTTTACTCGCAAAGGGAAACAGTGGGACTGGAGAATCAAATCAAATCAAATCAAGTTTACTTCATATTTACAGTACATGGTTATGGGGTATATACATCATCATCATCATCATCAGCCTGACTACACCCACTGCAGGGCAAAGGCCTCTCCCATGTCTCTCCAATTAACCCTCTCCTTTGCTAGTTGCCGCCACTGTACCCCCCCCACAAATTTCTTAATCTCATCCGCCCACCTAACTTTCTGCCGCCCCCTGCTACGCTTGCTTTCTCTTGGAATCCACTCCGTTACCCTTAAGGACCAGCGGTTATCTTGCCTTCGCATTACATGCCCTGCCCAAGCCCATTTGTTCCTCTTGATTTCAACTAGGATGTCATTAACCCGCGTTTGTTCCCTCACCCACTCTGCCCTCTTCTGATCTCTTAACGTTACACCTATCATTTTCCTTTCCATAGCTCGCTGCGTTGTTCTTAACTTAAGCTGAACCCTCTTTGTTAGCCTCCACGTTTCTGCCCCATAGGTGAGTACCGGTAGGATACAGCAGTTATATACTTTTCTCTTCAGGGATATTGGTAAGCTACCATTCATGATCTGAGAAAACCTGCCATACGCGCTCCACCCCATTCTTATTCTTCTAGTTATTTCCCTCTCATGATCCGGATCTGCGGTCACTACCTGCCCTAAGTAGACATATTCTGTTACTAGTTCCAGCACCTCGCTACCAATTGCGAACTGCTGTTCCCTTGCAAGGCTATTGAACATTACTTTGGTTTTCTGCATGTTAATTCTTAGCCCCACCGTTCTACTCTGCCTGTCTAGCTGATTGATCATGCTTTGCAATTCTTGTCCTGAGTGGCTTAGCAAGGCAATGTCATCAGCGAATCGCAAATTACTCAGGTATTCTCCATTAACTCTTATCCCCAACTGTTCCCATTCCAGTCCCCGGAATACCTCCTGTAAGCAGGCAGTGAAGAGCATTGGCGAGATCGTGTCTCCCTGCCTGACACCTTTCCATATTGGAATTTTATTGCTGACTTTATGGAGAACTATAGTAGCTGTGCAATCGTTATAAATATCTTCCAATATTTTCACATAGCACTCTTCCACACCCCGATTCCGCAATGCCTGCATGACAGCTGAGGTTTCCACTGAGTCGAATGCTTTCTCGTAATCAATGAAGGCTATATATAGGGGTTGGTTATATTCTGCTCATTTCTCTATCACCTGATTGATAGTGTGAATGTGGTCTATTGTCGAGTATCCTTTACGAAAGCCTGCCTGATCATTTGGTTGACTAAAGTCCAAGGCTGTCCTGACTCTATTAGCGATTACCTTAGTAAATACCTTGTAGGCAATGGACAATAAGCTGATCGGTCTGTAATTCTTCAAGTCCTTGACGTCTCCTTTCTTATGAATTAAGATAATGTTAGCGTTCTTCCAAGCTTCTGGTACTCTCAAGGTCACAAGGCATTGCGTATACAGGGTGGCTAGTTTTTGTAGCACAATCTCTCCTCCGTCCTTCAACAAATCTGCTGTTACCTGATCCTCACCAGCTGCTTTCCCTCTTTGCAGTGCTCCTAAGGCTTTCTTTACTTCCTCGTTCGTTACTGGCAGGATGTCCCATTGCTGTGCTCGACTGCCTCCCTCAGTAACTTGATGATTAGATTCGCTACTGTATAGATTTGTGTAAAACTCTTCGGCTAATTCAACTATCTTATCCATATTGCTGATGACATTGCCCTGTTTGTCTTTTAGCGCATACATCTGGTTTTTACCTATGCCCAGTTTTCTCCTCACTGATTTTAGGCTACCTCCGTTCTTTGGAGCATGCTCGATTTTCTCCATGTTAAACTTTCTTATGTCGGCTACCTTGCGCTTATTTATTAACTTAGATAGCTCTGCTAGTTCTATCCTGTCTGTGGAGTTAGACGTCCGCATGCTTTGACGGTTCTTAATTAGATCTTTAGTCTCCTGAGATAGCTTGTTGGTATCCTGTCGAACCATCCGACCACCTACTTCTGCGGCGCACTCTGTAACAATAGCTGTGAGATTATCATTCATTGTTTCAACACTACGGTCGTCTTCTTCAGTTAAAGCGGAAAATCTGTTCTGCAGCGACAATCTGAATTCCTCTACCTTCTCTCTTAATGCTAACTCGTTAAAGGGTCCCTGAAACGGTGTCCATGTAGGCAAAGAGAAGTCGAAGTATTGATAGACATTGAACGATCCATCATCCTACCGCAAAAATTTTTGATCTACCTTATGTGGAACCAGAGATAATGGCTATTAAAAATGACCACCAGCCTTTTCCCTCTCAACTCGTACACCGGAGCGAACCATAAAAAAATAAAGATCACAGGCCGGGACCATGCTCCGCCCACAAATACGTCATCGACGAGATCGGTTTGTTTACTTCCGGTTGACGAGCTCTTTCGCTCGCTCGCTCGCTTTCCCGCTGTCTGCTGTGTTCACCTGTGTCTCGCAACCGTTGCTGCGGCTTCTCTCGTACTATGGACCCCGAGCTGAAGGAACGACTTTTGCGGATGAGGGCCGAAATGGGATTTCAGCCTTAAGGCGGGGACACATGTGCGAAAAGTGTCTGCGATTCGCTGTGGCGCGCCGTTGTGAACGACGTCGTAACGAATGATCGCAGCTCGTCGCCTGCGTCCAACCTGCTGGATGTCAGTGACGAGCCGCGCGCGGTAAACGCAACGACGGGAAGCGGTAGTCGATACGAGCGCGGAAAGCGGCAGCGTCATGATGCCGTACAGCGCGCTCCTCATGGCGCTCGGGGCCGAGCCACGCCGGGCCGGCCTGCCAGCCTTGATGCCGGCTGCCGGCGACTGAAAAACGCGCTAGTATTGTTTGTTCTCGTCCATACCAAGCCGTGGGATAGATGCATGTCAAAAATGTATCATTTCTGACGATCGCTGGCCAATACCGAGTTGCAGTGATGACTGCGATACAAGCAAATTTCATCCCACAGCCGCTTTGGTGCTGCTGCTTCTTGGTGCGGTTCGCCTGCCGTCTGCTAGCTCCGTTGCTGAAGGCGTTGTGGAAATCGAACATATCTTTTATTATGGGACGAGTTCGCAGTAAAGCGATGTGAATAGTAGGCCTCTTATTATAGCGCAGGCGACTTCCGAAGCGCCATCAGCTGCGGCTTCGGTGCGAAACCAGATAGGCCTAGCGACGACTAGGGCAGCCTGGGACCAGCGCGCAGTTCGTCGCGCGGCGTTGCCACAGGTGGTGTCGTTGCCGAAAGATCCACTTTTGCACAGGCATATTGTCGTTGCTCGAATCTATACTCCGTTTCATACACAGCTGTCAACGCAGCCAAGGCTGCGGCGCCTGTTCGCGCTCCTCGTCCGCATCGTAATGTAGTGCTGAAAGTGAAAGTGAAAATCATAATGAACTCAAAATTAAAGTAAATGTTGCTTGATAATGCAGTACAGTCTAGCCCGTTTATAACGAAGCCACTTATAGTGAAATAGCGGTTATAACGAAGGGTTTTCAATTTCCCATTCCCATTTTTGCATCTTCAATACATTTTGGGTCCGGTTTTAACGAAGTAAATAAGAGCGCGTCAGCGGATATAACGAAGAGATTTAATACCAACCGAAAAATAATCTGCCAATCAACACATTTTCGCGTCCTTGAGGCGATTTTTTCCGCGAAAATAAGAGCAAAATTCGGCTGACGGTGTCCATTGGTGGCGTCGTCTGCTCTCCTGCGGAGCGAAAGGTTGCTTCACTGCATCGCATGGCACGCCGATCTCGTGTTGCGCCGTCCTTGAACGGCGTCACGGCGTAGAGCGGTAGAGCACGCCGCGCAGGGGAAAAATGTAAAAAAGAACAGAGACGATTTTTTTTTTTTTGATGACGTCACAGAGAGCGGCCGTCTTGGCCAATCTCGGTTCTCTATTTCTCCCAGGCAGTCGGCGCCACGGCTGGACTGCAGTCTGCAGGAGGTGTGGCAGCGCGCGCTTTGTTTTATGTCGGTGCCGCGGTGCGCAAGGCAGGGAGAAAGCGCGGCAGCATTGTGCATGTTGGAAGCGTGGCTCATTTTTATCGTTATCGCATTATCGCGGAGTTCGACCAGATCTTTGGTTCGCAGTTGGATGGTATGGAAGCCGCAATCCTGAAGTCCGCACTAGCGAAACGTGTTCAGGGGATGCTGGACGACTTCTTTCAGCGGCAATAAATCGGTATGCCGATGTTTGCATTTTTTTTCGTAGTCCACATATAACGAAATAGCGGATATAGCGAAGTGATTTCCGATTCCCGCCGACTTCGTTATAACCGGGCTAGACTGTATAATGATTACAGTGTTTGATTTTGCAAAAAGATTGCTTTTTCTTTTATGTTCTACAAAACAGAGTGCCTTAGTTTTTTGGAGGTTTTTTTCCGGCCCGTCCTATATCAGGTTTTCGCAGCTAGGCCGGCCGCGCAGGCCGGCCGGTCATGTCGTCTGCTTGAGTGGTTCACCTGAAGCATTTCCTTCCTCTGAGACCTGGTGCGCTGTTCTCTTTTCTGTAAAAATCACCGACTGTACAACCGCTGTAGGCCACTCGCATGATACGCGTGTAGCAAATGTTATATCTACCATTCCATAACCTACAGCACCAGTTTCTGCACTCTTGTGAGTTGTGGCAGCAGTGAAAAACAACGATAGTAGATTACGATCGAGCAAATGGACAACTTTAGTTACAAAGATGATATTTACAAAGATTAAAACATGAGAGCGGATGTCAACAACGTTCACTCACGCTGCGCTTACGTCTCATTGGTGTGTAAGAAGCCCGAATTTTTACTCGTTTATATTGTCACCGCGAGAGGACGACGACGAGCTGCTGTGTGGAGAACGAACAGCGAGCTTCGTCCACCTCTTTGTGCGCCCTATTCAGGAACCACAGAACCTCGTCGTCGGTTTCTCACAATAACAATGTCAACTGCAGCGGTAAGTGCGCTAATATATGACACCACTTGATGCGTTCGATGACCTGTGCAGCGGAATCTCTGCTCAGGGCCCAAATACACAGCTTTCAACAATCCCCATCTCACCGCACTAGCTCACACCCATAACACACCGAATCCGACATCTAATACAAGACATTACTACGAACGGAAGCACTTCAAAAAATTTTCCTTGTGACAACAGCTCAAAAGTGGAGACTTCTCGAATCAGACGACGCTCACTTTAAAGCCGCTGAGTACGCTGATCAATGCCGGGTTGCCGCTAGCCGGAGCTGCTCGGAATAATCGACGCCGCACTGAATTCTATCACCACACAATTAATGATTCATTGTGTGCCGCATGCAAAAGAGTCAGTGAACGCCCGAGAACAGCACTTCACAATCACGTCCGTCGCCAATACACTACACTGCTTTTTCCCTTCGAAACAAGTAAGCAGCGCAAGTAAACAGCGGAGTGTTTTTCAAAGTAGGCAGTAGAGTTTGACAATTTCGACTTTCTACCTAATTATAATTATAAGAAAAATAAAAAAGAAATGAAAAAAAAAAACCAGCCAAGCCGGGAGTTGAGTTGCCCTTTGTAAAATGGACACACAGGCGCGCGCTTCGTACCACTCAGCCACGACGCGAGGCAGACGGATACATTTTGCTTGTTCTTTGCAGCGGACTACTTCCGTACATTTGGCAGCGTTGACAGCTATGTATGAAACGGAGTATAGGAAGCATCCTGTCTGGTATCATGGCTGTTTTGTATTTTCTTGTGCGAACGTGAGGTACGCCGAGCATGCCGGCCGGCCGGCCAGCCTGGCCGTCTGCCGGCATCATAAGAACGAGCTAAAGTGTGTTCTTGACGTAAATAATGAACCCTGGGATAAAAATGTGAAAAATGTGTCATTTTTGAGGATCGCTGACCAATGCTGAGCTGCTGGTAAAGATAACGACTGTGATACGAGCAAATTTCTTGCAACAACCGTCTCGCAGCTGCCGCTGGCCCGACGTGGGGTCCGGCTCGCCTGGCGCCCGCTCGCTTCGCTGCTGAAAGAGTCGCGGAAAGTGACCATACTATTATTTTATTGTGAGATGATGCTGTTGACTGCAAAGCGATGTGTAAAGTAAGCCTTTTATTATAGCTCAGGCGACTTCCGAAGTGCTGGCCGCTGCAGCTTCGATGCCAAAGAGGCAATAGGCCTAGCGACGACCACGGCAGCCAGGCAGCAGCAGAGCTCGTCGCCCGGAGCGCCCGCGAGCGGTGCCGTTGCCAAAAGCTCGCAACATAAGCAGGCATGCTTTGTCGCTGCTCGAGAAGTATTTCTGATAACAAGGCGATCTTGCCTTGTGATATTTGTACACCATCCCAAGCAGCGCTCAGGCATTGATGCACGGCGGCGAAGTGCGACACCGGTTGTGAGCAGAGCTTGGGTAGAGCGGCGCAGCGATGCTCACCGCTCCGTGTGTCCCTGCTTGCAGTGGGGCGGCAGTTCGCAAGCGACGATCGGTGCCGCGCGTCGGCCAAGTTTTTAAGGACACGCCGTTCAGAAATCGGGCGCTTAATCCTGACGACGACGACAGCTCGCTCACTTCCATCTTTCGGCAGACAGTGCCGAAGGGCAACATCTTGCCGAACCCTGGCTTTGCAACCAACGACACAGCGCGGCCGGTCCATTTTGTTTGCGCATGCGACGGAGGTTGCAACAGAAATCAGTAGTGCGGTGACTCCAAATCGCACCTCGGTTCTCGATTCGGTTCGACGGCGGTGCCGGCGGAGTGACACAAGCAGCACGAGCCAGGGTGTCGAACCGGAACCGAACCTGAACCCGAAACCGGAACCGAACCCGAATTTTCACCCGGAACCGGAGCCGAACCGAACCCATATTTTTTTCGCCATCTTGGAACTGAACCCGAACCGGAACGATTCAAAGGAACCGTTCCGAACCGGTTCGGAGCTCGGTTCAGCCCCGCTTTTTTTTGCAACCCGGCACACTTCTTTTTTTTTCAGACAAAATGAGATAGCGTAGCGCGTAGGTTTATCCATCCCAAGCTGTCTGTGCTGGAAAGTGGGAGAATGGCACCCAGTAGATAGACGACAAAATTGAAAGAAGTATGGCGTGTGGAAAGAAACCTAATCGACTCTTCTGTAATGTACTAGCGCCAATTCTAAAGCACTGTAAGTCAGGTTTATGTGAAACCTTGAGTTATTACTTCTCCTTTTCATGTTTGCGTATGATTTTAATCAAATTGTTAGCACTGATCTAAGTCAAGAAAGGACTATAGACACCAAATTTTTCCTTGCGCATTTTCTTCTTTCAAACGATGATTTCGACATTGGTATACATGGAGCACCTCGTGGTATTTGCCTACAGCCAATACATAATTTGTATTCGAATTTCTTCGTGACGTTGTTTTAGTTTCATCAGCAGAACGATGGCTGTTACCTGTAGTTGTATTTAGGTTACATGAGGCACGAAATAAACCGGCAATGTAACTGCTAGTAAGTTGTTTGTTGTAATTATAGCCTTTGACGCAGGCTGGATTATGTGCAGTAGTGAGTCAAAACGAAGTATCAGCGTCTATATCACAGTTTTTGCAGGCCTCAGGTGACAGTTCAACTACAAGTCACAGCATTTGTAGGTTGATGAAACCGAAGCAGCATGGAGAATAAATTCTTTTCTAAATTATTCAGCGGCTGTAGGCGAATACCGTATGGTGATCCACGTATCCCAATATCTAAGCCATCGTTTGAAAGAAGAAAGCACGCAATAAAATTTGTGTGCACAGTCCTTTAAGCACCGATTGAGAATCCCTTCCCTTTATTTGTGTCATTTACCACAAATATATGAAACATTAGCCCAACGACCAAACAACGCTGTGGCAGTGGTTTTTGGGAAAAGGAAATGGCGCAGTAACAGTGTCAAGAGAAGGGGGAAGGTGGGAGTGAAAGAAGAAAGGAAGGAAGAGGTGCAGTTGGGGAGGGCTTCGGAATATTTGGACTTCAACATGCACTGACACCACACAGCACATGGGTGCCTTTTGCGTTTCCCTCCAACGAAACGCCACCGGGTTCGAACCCGGGTACACCGAATAAGTAACCGAGCGTCAAAAACACTGAGCCACCGCAGTGGGTAGAGCAAAATTTACTTTTACAAGCGTTCGTTGTCACCGACAGCAGGTACTAAATAAAACCCTTCACGATAGGTCAGTGGTGCAAAAAAGAAAAAAAAATGCCGCGGTGGCTGTGGAGCTCGGCTGCTGATCCAAGGTTGCGTCGCATCCGAATCACGTGCACAATCACATGACCACGTCTGGTGAAGCGGTAGTCGGAGCAGCGGTGAGCCACGTGGTCTTACGTCACAGCCACACCTCCGGCGCTCCAATCTGCTGAAGGTCAAAACGCAGTACTCGATGACCTTGGCGAAATATGACGTGATAGAGCTCTCGCTCCAAAACTCTGGCTGGTTATGTTAATCTAGAGTCCACCACTACAGCGTCCATCGTATAGAGGCCGTGTATACTCGACACGTCAAACACAAGGTATTATTACTGTTATTACGAAATAAAGGACGGACAGATTGATGCAGCTTTTTTTTTAGAATCCGAATATTCTTTTTTGCACGTGATGGAAAAAAGCAAGGAAAGGCAGGCTCTTGGCAGTGGTGAAGCTACTTATAAGAAAAAAATTAAATACTGGTTACACAAAGGGGCAATGCCGAAATGCATGCGTTCGCTTGCATGTGGTAGTGATTAGGCCCAGAAAGATGCTACTGCAATGCGATGCAACTGCGATGAAATGATTCCGTTACGCCGAACTGTTCTGCTTATAAAAACATGATGCCAGTCGCTAGCAGGCCGCTTCATCACACTGTTCTCGGACTGCTTGATCTTGGATTCTCTGTCTGGCGGCTTATATCTACTTTTCGCTGTCATACTTCCGTTTCTTGGTGTCTGAGACGAGAAGCTTATGCTTGTTGGCGCGCGCGCGCGCGCGCACACACACACACACACACACACACACACACACACACACACACACACACACACACACACACACACACACACACACACACACACACACACACACACACACACACACACACACACACACACACACACACACACACACACACACACACACACACACACACACACACACACACACACACACACACACACACACACACACACACACACACACACACACACACACACACACACACACACACACACACACACACACACACACACACACACACACACACACACACACACACACACACACACACACACACACACACACACACACACACACACACACACACACACACACACACACACACACACACACACACACACACACACACAGTGCGGTTATTTTTGGGAAGGGAGGCTAAACTGCTAACGCAGTAAAAAGGACAACTAAACGAGTATGCACACTCTGAGTTGGATTCGTATCAGTGGCGGCGCAACAGGAAACCTCCGTTTGGAGATGCCTTAGGTTACTCCGCCATCTCCGAGGCCTCTTTTTATCGTTGTTGCATGAAATATTAGGAACCTCTATGACATTCCTCGTGCCTTGCTTGATCTCGTCGAATTCAGAGATCTCAGCATAAGTCCTTACGCCACCATGGCTCCCTTATTCCGCCCGCTCATCGAAATTTCGGAATGAGTCAGGAGATTGAGCTTGAGCAGCATATTCCTTCAGCGGTAAAGAGCACTCTTCTCTGAACAGCAACCTCGTTGAACGCGGGGGATCTGCGTGTTGATTCATCATGCGGGTGTTCCACACGCTAAGCGGTCCTACGAACACGAAGAATTCGCACGGAATTCCGGAGTCTTTCGTCGCAGACAGAAATGTTATTGTGAAGTGCATGATCTCAATGTCCATTTTAAGAGACTGCAGAAGTATGCCCCAAAAAACGCAGCACCACGACAAAAAGAAACAATTATTTTGTTGCTCAGTGATTTCTCGTTGCACTCACGGGTAGCAATTCACTGACCACGGCACAAACGCCTCCTTAGCGCAAAGGTACGTCCTGACACGTAAGATCCACGTTTGAAGCGTAAAAAATGTTTTTGCGGCCGATTGAAACTACAGTAAAGCCCATTTATAACGAACCTGACGGTCACGCGGATTCCGTTCGTTATATCTGATGTTCGTAGTAAGTGTACTCTTCGTATAATAGCCAAAAATACTGAGGCCACTAAAAGTGGCGTTTATTTCTTATAAAACTGCTTAATGCGCGCCTACTTGTGCAAAGCAGATCCTGCAGCGGCTCTTTCCAGGCTATCTAGGGTGGTCAGTTATTCCTCGTGGAGACCATTGCTGCCAACTATCAAATTTAGCGACGGGTGTATAACTAATCGTGGTTGAAGTGTCCACAGCAGCTGGTGGCAGGTCGGCCACATAAAAAAGATTCCTGAGAATACGGCAGGGCTTGTACTTGGTGTTCGTCTTCGTCACAGCCCGCGCTTCTGCAATTTTGTGGTCTACAGGAGCGTAGTTATATATTTATCTAAGGAAACATCTGGCCAGCCATGGATGAACGAAGCGTTGTCACACATCTACATTCGTCCGGTCACGTGTGTTTTCGAGCTGCTTCTGTCGTTCCTGTGCTCATGCAGCGTCGAGAGTAGCGCAGCGCTCGTGGCACAGAATGCATCAGTTGCACTGGCCGCTGTATGACGCTACCTGCACGTGGAAGCAGCGCAAAAGATGGAGCCGTCTGGGCAGGCTATGCATACCACGTTACCAGCCCGTAGGTAGCACGCATGGCTAGCAAGGCTTTAAAAATTCTCAAATCGCTGCTGTTACTTGATCCACGACTATGGTCAGTATAGCTTCGATTTCGACGATGCCCCTTTCTCACGCGCACCGCGCTTCTTCCACTTGAGAGGCTTTGCCCAGCCGACGAACACGCAGGCAGTGATTGCCCTCATTTGCCGTCGACGCGGGCTTGGCCTGCGGTTACTTACTGTTTGAATAGGGAGATATATAGCATATCATTACCGCGTTTACGTTACTGTGTACAGTGTTCCCAGACGCCGGATTTTCCGGTTAGCGCTGCGCACTGCAGTGCCGCCTTTTATCGCATTTTTGGGTCGACATGTTCATTCCGGAGCGGTGTCGTGAAGGTTGAGAGGCGTTCTCTCACTCCACGCTTACTGGAAGCACGACCTCTTCAACTTCGAGGATAGTTTACCGCGCCTCCTCGTTCGCTATAACCGAGTGGTGCGGCAAAAGTTTTTAGTTGTATCTGCGACGAATTGTCTTTGCCCTTATGCATATTTTCTCGGTAACACCGCACCCGTTCGTAATAAGCGAGCGTTCGTTGTATCTTCGGCCGTTGGGCTGGACTACATCAGCTGAATTCGTATCAAGAAAGGTTAGGTAAGGCTGCAGATATACTTGTAGAGGAATTAATGACCGATCTCAAAATTTGTCGTCTGCCTTGTGGAGAGGTCGTACAGGTGTCCCAAGGAAAAGCGGAGAGGGAGAAAACCGAATGGATCAGCACAAAGTTCTCTCACGACCTTGTCCAGAAAAGACAGACGAGCACTGAGCCGCCTATTAAGCACAGCTCCCAGAAAGGGTTTGTTTGTAGTTTAGAAGATAAATGCCCTGAAGCAAGTTGGTGAAAAAATGGTGCACGAGACATTCACCAGACTCTACCAGGTGCAAAAAATTCTGTAGAGGCACAGGCTCCCTTTGATAGCCCCCAGGAAAAATTACAAAAATTCTACGCAGTGCAAGTACACCTTCTTCCTAGCAGAATGCTGCACTTGCAAGAATGTTGAAACTCAACATCCCAACGAAGATGTTACCAATTTGTGTCTGTGCAGAAACGAAGCGCCTCAACCTAACCTATCCAAGCCTGTGTTTTTTTCATCGTACTCTTTCTATCAGAATAAAATAGGTCGACGTCATCATAACAATTCATAGTCGTAATTTCCCACTGCACTAGTAAGAATACACGATTAGCTGTCTTTTTCAAGATACTGAGCTACAGGGGCTCTAGATATATAACGCGAGTCACGAAGGCTATTTCGAAGAGGAGATTTCAATAAGATATGTTTTGGTATGCTCAGTGTGTTAGGGAGAGCTAGTGCTCCCACGAGGCTCTCGTTCGGAGGGGGGGGGGGGTTCTCACATATTTCCGTATCATGTAGGAAAGGGCGGGGGGGGGGGGGGGGGAGGGGAATGACTGGCAAGTCGGTTTCGGGACGACGAAAAGGTGTCTGTCTGTATATAGGAGCCGATGCATGGCAGCTCCGTATCTCAATAGTGCGCGGGAACGCAAAGGCCGGGTGCGGCGGTCATTTCGGCGCCCGCGTAAGTGCACTGCGTACGAAAAATTCCCAACTGACTCGAGCTTCAAAGGAATCAATTTCTCGCACGACGGGGTCCCCGAAATCGCTCAAGCTGGAGAGTTTTGTAGATGCAAAATCCACCGGCTTTTCTCCTCATATATCATCAGATGGATTATAGCATACACATAGCCGTACATTATATTGCGAGTTTATTTAATTTTACGGCTCTTGTCTTAAATTCGTCTTTTTGCCGCGGACAATAAATAAAGTGGGTAAAGTGAGTGAGAAAATCTTTAATTGAACAAATGTTTGCATTTTTTATTCTATATATCGATGCAACAAAAAAAAAGTAAACACCATAACAAGGTTGATTAAAACTCATCTACGTTCTAATTTTTTTTGCCCTGAACCCGTTTGAACCGGTTCGAACCGGTTCAGTATGGTCCGAACCGGTTCGAACCGGAACGGAATGTCGCTCTGGAACCGAACCCGGAACTGAACCCGAAAGGTGTGAACCCGAACCTGAACCGAACCCGAAAAAATTCCGGTTCGACACCCTGGCACGAGCAGACGAAAACGCGAAAACATTGTAAACCGGAAGTACAGTACTAATTTCTGACACACAATAACCGCGTAAATATGCATATAAACGACAACTCTCCTTGCTGAAATGCGAAATGGTTCCGTAAAGAGTAAGAATGTGAAGTATCTAGAGCTTTTAGTTTGTTAAATATGCGATTTCACGTTGGCACCGCGAACCAATGATAGCCCTGCGCTGGTGACGTAAAGAGTACTAAAATGACGTAATGAGTACAGATTCGGGCGGAAGTTCACCGCCGCTGGTCGCCGCAAGGCTCGGGAGCAGCAGTTTTTGAAAATGTATTATGAATTATCTACTCGCTTTTGATGTATTGTACGCGGCATGAACGTTCAGTAGCCTACGCTCTACATAATGCAAGTATTTTTTTGCCAACCTCAGACACCCCTTTCAGGGACCCTTTAATAGCCTTTCGCTTCGCCAGTTTCCTCCGTTCCCTCTTCAAATCTAAGCTAACACGAGACCTTACCATTCTGTGGTCGCTACAACGGACCTTACCGAGGACATCCACATCCTCTACGATGCCAGGGTGTGCACACAGTATGAAGTCTATTTCATTTTTAGTCTCACCATTGGGGCTCTTCCACGTCCACTTCCTGTTTTGCTCGTTTGCGGAAGAAGGTATTCATAATCCATAAATTATTTCTATCTGCGAACTCTACTAATAACTCTCCCCTACTGTTCCTAGAACCTATGCCATAGTCACCTACCGCATTGTCTCCAGCCTGCTTTTTACCTACCTTTGCATTAAAGTCGCCCATCAGTACAGTGTACTGTGATTTTACTTTGGTCATTGCCGATTCCACATCCTCATAGAAGCTTTCAACTATCTGGTCATCATGGCTTGATGTAGGCGCGTAGGCCTGCACCACCTTCAGCTTGTACCTCTTATTAAGCCTAATTACGATAGCTGCCACTCTCTCATTAATACTGTAAAACTCCTCGATGTTGCCAGCTATATCCTGATTTATGAGAAATCCCACACCTAGTTCTCTCCTATCTGCTAATCCACGGTAGCAGAGTACATGCCCGCCCTTCAGTACTGTATACGCCTCATCTGTCCTCCTAACCTCACTAAGCCCTATGACATCCCCTTTAATACCGGCTAATTCCTCCAGCAGCACTGCTAAGCTAGCCTCACTTGATAAGGTTCTTGCGTTAAACGTTGCCAGGTTCAGTTTCCAATGGCGGCCTGTCCGGAGCCAGAGATTCTTAGCACCCTCCGCTGCGTCACAGATCTGACCGCCGCCTTGGTCAGTTGCTCCGCAGCCGCTGGGGACTGAGGGCCGAGGGTTAATTGGTTTGTTCATAGAAGGTTGTGGCCAAGTACTACACCAGGGTGGCCAAATCCTGTTCTGGTGAGGAAGTGCTTTGTCGGTTCTGGTCACCGAAATCAGGCCGCACTCCAAGCCTGGTTATGCAATTCCATCGACATGCTTTTTTTTTTTTTATCCGGTATCTGAAAAGTGTGCTGCAGCCCAAATCTCCTTACTGACCTCTTAATTTAGTCCACTGCGTCTGTAGTTGTAATTGATTCTGCAGTGAATGAAGCTGAGTCAATGCAAAAGAAAGGAGTATGCACCAAGAAGAAAAAATCGCAGTTTTGTGTTATATCTCATGCAATAAGGTTACACTACAAAAATTTTGGTCACAGTTAACATCAGGAGGCCCAAAAGTCGAGACTGCAGATAGGGCCTCCTATGGCTACATGAACACAATACATAAGCCGGCGCATGCACAACAATCCGAGGTAAAAAAAAAGAAAAAAGGAAGGCAAAAAGAGACAAAAAGGAAAGAATTGTACAGCAAATGAATGTTACATAGTGATTGCAAACACAAAAACGTTATTAAACATCTAAGGATTCAAACAAGTGGTGTTTTAACATTTTTTTGAATTTGTACAATGACATAGGGGCTTTCAGTGAAGGGAGCAAGTTATTCCAAGTGGAGATGGCAAAGAACGATGTAGTTTGCTGTCCATAATTAGTCCGTATTTGGCAACAATAAATTGTTCGACAAAGCAAAACGCGTGACGTTATTATTTGTAATTATATTTTCAGGGACAAAATTAACACATACATACTTATTGATGACTTTGAAAAGAAAAACCAGGACCTGAAATTTGTGAAGATGTTCAAGGGGCAGGACATGTAGTGAATGGAACAAAGGTGCAGACGGCTGGGTAAAAGAAGAGAAAGTGATGATTCTAAGTGCTTGTTTTTGCATAGAAATGAGTGTAGAAAGATGAATTCTGTATGTGCTACCCCATGAGGTGATACAGTAATTAATATGGGAGTGTATGAATGCGTAATAGATTGAAAGCAACGTATGTAAGCTGAAGAAGGGCCTTGTTCTGATAAGAGCCCTTATTCCGAAACGAATTTTATTAACAACGCAGGCAACATGATGATTAAACTTTTTGTTCGAGTCAACTATCACACCTAGAAATGTAGCAGAATGTGTTTGTGGTATGGAAACATTATTGATAGATATTGATAAATGTGGAGTAATTTTTCTTTGAGGGGCGTGAAATACCACAAAACTGGTTTTAGGCGGATTAATTTTAATACACTTAGCGTGACTCCAGTTCTCTAAAGATAGCAGCAACGAGTCATGATTTGTGGTTAATTCAGAAGATGTGTTACCAGTTGCCATGATGGTTGTGTCGTCAGCGTACAAGAGACATTGGGTTGTATTTAAGTAAGTCTGAAGGTCATTAATATAGGTTAGAAAAAGGAGGGGACCTAGAATTGAACCTTGGGGCACTCCTTTATTAATTAGTCTATGAGATGACAATATACCTTCAACGCACACGCTCTGGTACCTGTCGGATAAATAACTTTTGATCAGGGTCAACGCCAGGCCTGTAATACCATAGCTTTCGAGTTTAGAAAAAAGAATGCAATGATTAATATTATCGAAGGCTTTGGTATAGTCTTCGTTAAAGGCACGGTAGAATTCACCTTGAAATTTAACGATCTGTTTGACGCATTCAATCGCAATCATCCCAAAGAAGGCATCAGTGCAGGCAGCAAAGATCTCGGCGTTCTCGCCTCCTTCTTGTACTGGCTCAACAAGTGGGAGGGGGAAGTGGTGGCCGGAAGGATATCTCGCGATCATTTTCTGGCAGAGCAGACTGTAGCAGGCTTGCGTGTCACAGTTTTGTCAGCTTTAGAGCTGACAAGATATTTGCTCAAACAGTGTGGCTTCAAGTACGTACTGACTGGAAAATTTAACCAGGATGTATTACAGCGTTTTTTTGGGACAATCCGCCAAGCAGGCGGTCAGAATGACCATCCCTCCTTACCCACATTTCTTCAGCTATATAACATGCTTTCAGTGTATAGCCTGATCAAAAAAAACCAAGCTTGGGAACTGCGAGGCAGAGCAAGCTCGGGAAACACATATGCTTACATTGGCTGATCAAAAGCTTGCGTTCCCAATGGACGGAAAACAAGAGACTCGTCTTCAGCAGCTAAAATGCAAACTGGATGGATTGGTTGCCACGGAGGTTGTGTGTGATGAAGCGTTTGGTGAGGTACTTGCAGAGCCAGAGGCTGCTGACTGCATTGTGTATTACCTGGCTGGGTTTATGTGCAGAAAAATGTTGAAGTGCTCAACCTGCCCCGCATGCCGACAGAGCCTTGTTGAAGAAACTGAGGTCCATGCTCAGCCTGAAGGCACACTTGTGCAATGTAAGACAAGAGGTGGTCTCCTGCACCCAAATCTCAGGATTTTTTCTTTGCTGCAGATCGCTGAAAAAGAATTTCAGCAAAATGCCACACACATGAATGCGTATGAGGTAACAATTGAAGCTATGCTACTAAAGCATACATTCTCGTTCCCATGTGAGGAGCATAAAGAAGACATGATGGCAAATTTGTGGCACTATTACATTGCTATGCGAATGACACAGGCCTGCAAACAGACCAAAATTGACTCGAAAGCGAAAATGCAACGTCTTAGGAAGCTTTCAAAGCTTGTCTAGAATGCCAAACACCTTGAAAAGCACTGCGGTCCTGAATTTAGGTTTGGTTTGGTTTATTGGGGTTTAACGTCCCAAAGCAACTTGGGCTATGAGGGGCGCCGTAGTGAAGGGCTCCGGAAATTTGGATCACCTGGGGTTCTTTAACGTGCACTGACATCACTCAGCACACGAGCCTCTAGAATTTCTCCTCCATCGAAATTCGGCCGCCGATGTGATATTGTGTTGGCAACGTCTGCAAGAATATGAAAAATAAAATCTGTCTTGTTGTGTAGCCGGTTGTTTTATGAGACATTTCGAGAACACAGCCTTCAAACTTTACTTTGTGTGCCTGTACGCTTGTGGCGGCAAAGCAGAGGTCTGGAGGCTGCATCTTTCTTCGGTCTAATCTCCGAAAAGGAAGTGGACTCCACGGGAAGCGTCACGTCATGCTACCAAAGCACCAAGAATAAGTGTATGTGACAAGCCGGGAACATCAACGGTGGGGAATGTCAGTGATGTTGACGGGTGAAGCCCAGGGGCATGAGGAAAATCGGCTCTCTTTGCACTCATGTGACGACGTTCTTCCATGTGCCAGTACCAGCAGCTCTGAGGCGCACAAGCAGGGCAAAGCTAGCAACATTCCTGCAACTGACGTGCAGTCATGCGGTTCCTCGTCTGAACAATGCTTGCTTCACAAACTCTTGAAAGAGAGGCCTCTCAGCTAGAAAGTATTTGTTTCGCGGAACTCAGGAAAGCTTCAGCAACTTCACCAGCTACTGTGATCAAGAGTTTAGAGCTAGCAATGTGTGGAGAGGGGCTGGAAGAAGTAAGTCAGTATGTTTTCGAGTGCGTAGTGAGCAGTAAGGTGTTCAAAGTTCCAAGCCTCCACGACGTCCCAGACATTGCTTGCCACGTTTCATAAAAGCGTTGTCTGCGACGGGGGTCCTGCAATTAGAATGCGCCACAGTTGACAAACTCTGATTCTGGAGGGATGAAAATTGTTCCCTGCTTCTTTGTGCACCTGAAACGCAATGCAGATCATGCAAGTCTTTAGACAACACGCTGCCTGTTCACAAAGCGCGGAAGGGAAAATAAGAGACACGCATAGGACTTCCGGTGAGTCCTTGAAAGAGACCAAAGTTGGAAGCATTGCGAAGGCAGCGTATTGCCTCCTACCGCTCAAAGTTGAGGCCCCAGAAAAGAACGAAGGAACTCATCGATGAACTACTCAAGTATAAAGAGCAAGTTCAAGACCTAGAAGACAACGAAGTGGAATATCTAGCAAAGAAAGCGGAGCTCCCAGAAACGCACTGTATGTTGTCAACGGAGTGCATAGCTGCCACAAAAGCTGCATCAAAACAGGGAGGGCGTTACATGGACAACTGGCTGCTACTGTGCCTACTGCTGCACATTCGCACGCCATCAAGCTGCGAGTTTCTTCGGGAAGACGACATATTGCCTTTGCCCTGTGTTAGGACCGGGAGGAAATACATTGCTGCCGTGGGGCTGAAATGTGGTTTCGACTTGGATTTCTTCGCAGCACTGAAACAGAAATTAGAAGTGAAATCTAACTTCCAAAGGCATGGCATGCTTCTCTTCGACGAGGCGCAGGTGAGGGAAAGAAAATGTGTGGACTCGAAAACGCTAACCTACATCGGCCTCATTGACTACGGTGAGGGTAGGGGTGAAACGTCTGTGCTGGCCAACCACGGACTTGTGTTTATGTTTTGTCCCTTCGGAGAAAATTATGCACAACCTATCGGGGTGTTTGCATCAAGGGGTGCAAGAAAGGGAACTGTTCTGAGCCAGTTGGTGCTGCAAGCGATAGTGATGTTGGAAAACACAGGCGCAATTGTTGATGGCATCGTATGTGATGGTGCCAGTACCAACAGGAAAAATGTGGACTCAGCTTGGTGTCAGGGGACACAGCCAAGCACTTCCTTGAGCACCCGGTGTATGAAGGCAGAAACGTATTTTCCGATGTGCCACACCTCTTTAAGTGCATTAGAAATAGACTATTAAAGCAGCGTTTGCTCAAAGTAGAGGAAAGTGGGTGAAATGGTGGTTCTGTGTAGCTGTTCTCCACTAAGAAGGTCTGAAGAATGCCAGTGGCTTGAAGGTATGCCCCAAAATAACAGACCGCCACGTACACCCCTCAAACATGGACCTCGTGCGTGTCAAACTCGCAACGCAGGTCGTCAGCCGATCCATGGCTTCAGCCGTCAAGTACTGCAGCGAGCGGAACATGCTCATTGCTCTGGAGGCGGCGGGTACTGTGGATTTTACAGAACGTGTCATTGACCTATTTGATGCAGTGAACAGGCAACACCCTGGAGACGCCGTGCGCAAAGAAGCCAAAGACATTCTTGTGATGAAGGAATCTCTGAAATGGCTTAAGGACTGGGAACGCGATCTCAACTCTATCGTCAAAGAAATGTTCCTGACTCCATTAACAGCCGAAGGCCTCCGGGTATCCCTCTTATCTACGTTACACCTGACAGAATATCTGCTAAACGCATGCGGCTTCAAATATGTTCTCACTGCAAAATTCAATTAAGACCCTCTAGAACAATTTTTCGGAAAAGTCCGACAGGCAGCCGGTGAAAACGACCACCCCGACATGCCAACGTTCCTTCAGCTGTACAGAATGCTCGCTGGGTACAGTCTGCTGAAACCGTCTAAGCTTGGCAACTGCGAACCGCGAGAGGAAGCGCCTGTTATTGATTTTGCTGCCTTCCGAGCTGCATTCAAGAACAAGAAATTCGACGGGCCTAACATAGACATGCTCAAAGCAAAGCTCAACGGGCTCATTGCAACTGGAGAATGGGACTGTGGCGACATCTCGCGACATGACTGCCGCAGTGCCAGTTCTGTCGACGCCATCGTTGCCAATGTTCGTCAGCTGGAAAATGACGGAGGTTGCTTCCCTGCGCCAAATGCAGGCAGTCTCTCTCAGCCACAACCACGAGTGGGCACCAGGTGGTCTCACGCACCCCAGCTCCCAATTGTACGAAATGCTTCGCTGTGCTGGAGCGCCCTTGAGCATGTTCTTGACAATTTCACGCTGACCTTTCCCTGCCACGAGCACCAGAATGAGGCCATTGCAAAGATGCTGCAGTATTACGTCGCTATGCGCATGAGACTACAATGCCTCTGCAAAGCCAGGAGCAGTGTGAAAGTCTCGCAGGAGAGAAAAAAAAAAGCTATCGAGGCTGTGCGCTAAAGGAGTGCTTGTGCTGCTATGCACATTTGCGAGTGAACCTCTGTGTGCGTGCGGATGTGTCTATCGTGTGACTTATGCATGTGGTTAAGTAACGTTCATTTAAAGTAATGTGTATAAACTATATTTTGCATGTCTTCTTTGTAATACATGTTGACAGTGCATTTCTGTTGTCCCTAAGGGACACTGATATTCTTTACCCATCTTTACCCAAACTGCAAGTCAAAGCTAATAAGGTACTCGATTTATTTATTTATTTATTTATTTGAAATACCTTACAGGCCCATTGGGCATTGTGTAAGGGGGGCGAAAAAAAAATATAATACAGTGCATTAAAACCAGAGGAAACAAAAGGGAACATATGACCATGATAAAAAAGAAATAAATCTATACAGTGCATTAATAACCTAAGGAAACAAAAGAGAAACATACAGTCATGATAAACAATATATCAACAAATTAGTGGAGAAGAAGAAACAACGCGGAAATAACAACAGGAAAAGATAAAAAGAATACGCGACACAAAATAAATCACTACAATAAAGTATAATGTGCTCACCGAACGCGGGAACAAAATAGCGCGATTAAGGCAAACACGGAAACAAGGCAGGCAAACATAAGTAAGAAAACATCCGAATGGCACGAGTGTAGCAGCAAAGGAAAGAACAAAAAAAAATAATAGACTTGAACATAGGTGTGCTAAATGACGGTTTCAGTGAAATATGTGATGAGTTGAGAATGGAAAGATTCTAGATTAGACGCGGAAGCGATGTTGTCTGGCAGATCATTCCATAATCTGATGGCTCGTGATAGTGCAGATGAATTGAAACAACTGGTGCATTTCAAATTCACTGACTCTTAACACCTCCAAGACAAAAGCCGTATTATTGCGTCCTCGCAACAAGAAAATAGATGCTGATATCAACCTGTATATTGGCTCTAATAACTTAGAGATAACATCACAAGTAAAGAGCATGGGTGTCATTGTCGACTAGAATATGTGTTGGAACTCACAGGTTGCCCATATTCGTTCTAAACTCGCTCGCACAGTCGGCTTGTTGTCCCGACTACGTTTTCTTTTGCCACAAAACATTAAATTGCTACTCTACAATTCCTTGTTTTTTTCCACGCTGAGCTGCTGTTTTCTGATCTGGGGCACTACCACACAAACTAATATTAACATTCTCTTTAGGTTACAGAAAATAGCAATACTTATCAATAATAATGCCAACTTTACACCCACACAAAACCAAACTTTGATGAATTGCAGCTTCTACCCGTCACCGCATTGCAGAATTCAGTGCTTAGTTCATGCTACCGCCGCGGCATATCCAAAAATGACACATACCTCAAAGATCTTGCTTCATTAGCATTGCGAACCAATGTGTACAACACGGGTAGCACTGGGCAGTTCCTCGCACTCGAAGAAATTACGGGCGTCAAATGTTAAAATACTGTTTGCCAACTACTCAACATGAAATGCATCTCCTCACTTTGAAAGAAGATTGCATGTCATTTGTTTTCTCTTTTGTGTTCTTCCGAATTTTTCCTATTGTTTTGTGCTCATTCCTAACGTAGTGATCGTCATAGCGGTTTCTGCCAAGTGTTTGGTAGCAGGGTGTAGGTCTCGTGAAGCCTCCTGAGGGCTTTTTGCCTGGACTCGCAGCATTGCAATGTACGTTGTGATGCTGAAATAAATTTGATTTGATTTCATTTGATTTGTATATTATGACCTGTGCACCTTTTCTTACGTGTACAGTACGCTCAAAAGGCACGAGAAGTGGCGGGCGATACAAAGTGCTTTACACCCTTTCCGTTGCAATTCTACAGTTGTAGCTGCCTTGTCGGCTGCCATGTAGTCATAAACGCTGTGCCGTACGATGCCCGCGTTCTCCTCCAGCAGATGAAACTCAGCGTGTCACATACTCGACGAACGTGGAGGCATGCTTGCCTTCGACGAATGCCAGCAACGCTTATCCAATCAAAGTCATCACGTGGGTGTCAAACAACAGCCCTGCGCACAACCAGAAGCTACAGATCATCTTATAGTGGTCATGGAAAAGAACGCATTTTATTTTTTACTATGCTCAAATGGTTGAAGCGTAGCATCAGTTGCTCTTTGGCCTACCAGCGATAAAGAAGCGCGCGAGAGTGCCCTCAGTAGTGCGCGGCTGAATGGGAGCAACACGCTCGACCGGTTGCCTTGGCGACCGAAACGGCAGTAATCTCTTTCCAGGCCGCCGCAAACAGCAAAGTTTCCACTCCTAAAGGTTTCTTGCTCCATGCCCTGGCGCGTAGTCCGGGTGATTGCCATCTGAAAATGGTCCCCTGTGTTCAATTTACGGTCACACCTACACGGAATGTCGTGCCCAGACTTCTCACAATGAGAGCTCGACAGAACACAAACGAGCGGCAGACGTTGACTCTTCCACTGTTTGTCGCGCAACTGAAGAGCAACCATGCGGAATAAGAGACGCCAACTATCATATTTTGATGCAGAAATGCAATACTAGCCGCACAGCCGATTTGTCGCCAAACTTTTCTCGCTCCACGGCTGCTGCGCATCGTTTTGGCCCATATCTAAATGCGATAAACTTGTGGAAACTTGTGCCGCTGCCTTTTGCGGTTCAACCACCCACACAACTTGCTGGAATATTGAGAAATACGTTCAAAAACGCGCAAGTGTGGCATACCCAAGGTGCATGGTGCTGCCTTTTGCCTGCACTACGAAAATAACTGCTGACTCCAGCGCTGCCGAACCCCCGTGATGTCACGGCCTGACACTTGTCTATACCTCAAATTTGTTATTTCTTTGTCTTCTGCTGCATGCAAAAAACCGGGGTGCTTAACCACACGAGGGTAATCCCCTCCTCAGTAGACGCAGACAGATCACTGTGGCAGGCAAGTCTGGGCTGCTTATGCATCTCCAAGAACTTTTTACGAGCAATAAAACAGAACTGCGACACAACACAGGCCAACTTGAGCTGTATTCGGGATTGTGTGCACATGTGAATAGAACGGGGCTGATGGCAAAGGGCATGCAGAAGTCAAAAAAGTGCGTGCTGAATTTTGTCAAACAGCAAATGGGGAAACTTCAAAGTGTCCACGTATGGCCCAGGCTCGCATAAATTGGTTGTGTCTTCCACCGCAGGGCTGGACTCCCTGGACCAGGCCCTGCACTGCTGGGAGCAGGCCCTGCAGCAGCTGAGGCCTGCAGAGGACCCTGCAGCTGTGAGCATGCACATTATTGGTCGATGTTTGGTTCAGTGTGTGGTGTCTCGGGGGGGAAATAGCATTTCTGGAGCACTCCCCCCTCCATGGCTCCTCCAGTTGGATGCCATGGGAGCTTCCTCCGCTTCATACCGGGCAGTCCGCACTGCCGAGGCGAGCGTTCACGCAGGCCGCCCTACAAGCAGAGTGAATGCAGGCGTTGCGACAGAATGGCAGTCCCCTTTACTTGGTTTTACCTCTTGCCACATTTTCTTGCTTTGAGAATGAGCGGCCTGGCTGGTCGGCTGAATTGCCCTTGCTCCACCTGACAAGTAGTTCACGCTTGGTCAGGATTTTATGGCCAAAGGACTCACAGCCTACTCCCAGAATACTCTCTGGTCCAGGCCGAGAAGGACGAAAGTGTCGGTGTATGAAGCAGACTGTGCGGCTTCAGTGGCAAGGCTGCACGACCATTGTATCAGTGCGCCATCCGTCGCGTTAACCAAGAAGGAACGTTAGACATTGATTCAGCTCGGTGATTGCGAAACTTCTTTTGTCATCTTAGGAGCGCATGAGCGATGTGGGTGTCACGCATCCGGTTGTGCAGAAGCCCTCCTCCTTCTCAATAAACTGAGTTGTGAGTGAGCGCCTGTCTCCAGTCTTGTCCCCTCATTCTGCGCTGTTCCATCTCCAATAAAATATGATGAACACTCCTAAAAGAAAAAAAGCACCTGCGTTTAGAACAAATAAGCAATATTTTATCGAAATAAAGTCACATGGTGGACTAGTGCGATAATGGCAGGTTCCACTGAAAGATGGCTTTTTATGCGATTTTAAATGCCGAATTAAAATCATAAATCCTCATTTCTTTGATATTGCAGTGCTCAATACTTACAGTTTGAGGCACAATCTTTTCATTTCCGCCATAATCTCATGACATGTTTCGGTCTTTGTTCGGTCCCGTTAAGCTCAGGAAAGCTGCCTCAGTCAACAACAAATACAGTGAAAATAGGCAACAAGTCACTTAAAGTCAAACAAAAGACACAACAGCTTTGACACCCCAAAGCTTTTGAAAACCATGAAAGAAGCTGGAACCATCGGAAGAGGTGACGTTGTCTAACAGGAGGTAACAACAGCACCAATTTTACACAGACCACACAGAAAGACGGACAGGATGGCGCTGACTCCAACTGTGTTTATTGAAGGCCGCATGTTGCACATATACGACCAAAAGAAGGTCAATGCATGTGCACTTCCGATTTGGCAAAACAAAACAAAAAACACCAAGCAGACGAAAACTACTCGTTATCGCATATTTTTTAGTAATCTATGTTCACTTGCTCGCAGGGAGATAGAAGCGTTGCGCACGTGTTTGTTAGACAATGCTCCACCGACTAGCCCAGGAAGATGTACTGTTAAATGCCTGATGCAGCTTTCCTGAGCTTAAGCATGGTTTGGTGCAGTTGTGACCTTTTCTCACTGTTTGGTTGGTCAGTGATGTAGACTGGAGTAGAGAGTTTCGTGCTTGCATGCAGATTAGGCTTCTCTGTTGCCATCTGATGGTGGTCGTTTCCCTGTCCAGATCGTGAGGTGTCTGCTTTTGCTGCGTGATTTTCTATGGCTGTCAGCCGAGCTTATGACTGCCACTTTGTATGCTATAGTTTTCCAGCTAGCTTTAATTCTTGCCTGGGCACGTGGCAGTGTTTTTTTCGATTAGCTTGTAAGTGAGAGTATTCCTTCAGGAAGTAAAGTTGTCAGGCTGCTCGTACGTGTGTGCGTCTTTACCTCTTTGCCATCCACGTTTCGTTTGCGCAGATGGACCTTTGCAAATTAGTATTTCAGGAAGGCTGGTTTCTATAGTGCCTTTGAGTGAACTAAAACAACAACTTTGCATTAATTTAAATGAGGCTTAGGTATAGTTGGAAGATTTGTTGGTTGCTGGCCCCGTATGGAGGGAGGTGCACCCTGTCCAAGAGCCCAACTGCTGTCCCCAGGGGGCCCTGGCTGCCAGCCTGCAGTCTCTGCTGGCGGAGGGGAGGCGGCTGCGCAGCCAGGGGCGCCTGCTGGCGGAGGAGGGCACCATCGAGGCTGTGCTGCTGCCGCCGCCGCCGCCCACGGAGGTGCCACCCGGGCCGGCCTCGACCGCTGACACCGAGAGCTTCGTCTCCGCCGAGGGGACCTCCGATGTGAGTGGGGGGTGCAGGGGCTGGCCACTCATGTGGCGACAAGTATGATGGAAACATTGAAGAGACGGGCTTGGGCAGGGTGTGTATTTTCTTTTCTTCAAATTTAAGCAGCGCTAACTTTTACGAGGAATACACAGAGGTCATGACAGGACGGGCGCTGACTCCAGCTGTGTTTATTGAACACGTTTTTCGTGGAACACACCAGAAAAGACGACCGTGAGCGCATGCGCATCTGCGTCTGACCACAGAAGGAAAAGCCATGAAAACGGGACGGGGGGGCAAGAGTAAAGTGAGGTCGCTTTTTTCCTTCTCAACGATGACAGCAAAGGTAGGTTAAGGTGAGCAGAACGCATTTCGTCCCTTATTTTCCAGCAGTCTGAATTCGCTGGCATGCAGGGAGACAGAGGTGGTGCTGACGCACATGTCGCCTCTTGCCTTGGTAGAAAGTGCTTTGTAGTCAGCACCCGTCCTGTCATGTCCCCTGTGTATTTGTCTTAAAAGTTAGCGCTGCTTAAATTTGAACGAAAGAAAATGCATAACCAACTAGCCCCGCAGTGGGTGTTGTCAGGGTGTGTAGTTTATTTATTTTGAAGGGGTTTTACCGTATTTACTCGCATAATAGGCGCACTTTTTTTCCAGAAAATCCGGCTCAAAGTTCGGGGTGCGCCTACTACGCGGGGTAAAATTTCCGGAAATTTTTCGACTCTCAAAATTGAACACACCGCGTAAACGCACTCGTGTACGGGCCGCTCCCCGTTTTCGCGAAGAAAATGTTAAAAACAAAAAGGTCCGTGTATCGGCCGCACCGAAACTTTCGGAATACACGCGCCGAGGCCTCCGCGATCGGCTCCAGCTGCGCGCAACGGGCGCTTGATCGCGGAGGCCACACACGCGCACAGGAGCTTCCAGACGCCGCCCACGGAGGGCGCCCAAGGCCAAGCTCATCATCGTTTTCCTCCGCCGCGAGCTTTCGCTATCTATATCGCCATCAGCATCTCCAGCTCGTTTTTTTTTTGTTGTTGTTGTTGCTGTCAAGTGCCGGGATTTGCGGTAGCGAGATAGTTATCGTGGTTTATGGCTTTGCCGCGGAGCTTTGATGTTTTAGCTCTACGGGCAAGCACCTTAACAGCTACACGGCTGGGAGTTTGCTCTCCAACGCGGCAAGCGTGCGGCAGGTCGGAAAATACGACGTGGCCGAGAAGTGCGGCAGTTGCGACTGCGGCGTCCCTAAATTTTCGTACACGACTCCAAGCGCCGAGGTTTTCGCGGGCCTAAGTCGGGAACGTTTCCGGCTGGAGATGAAGCTTTCCAAACAGACGTTTAAAGTGAGCATCCCTGAAAACTGTGTGCGGCTGTTCTACGCGATGTCGTTGTACGTGCTGTGGGTCCGCAGCAGCTGCTGCTAAATAAAGATTGGGAAGCGGGGGGTGGTGAGGCGTCGGCTTGCAATCGTGTAAATACAGAAATACAGTATTGATCACAGTGCCAAGTTCGGGGTGCGCCTATTATGCGCGGAAATAAAAAAATCTGATTTTTCGCGCCCTAACTAGGGGTGCGCCTATTATGCGAGTGCGCCTATTACGCGAGTAAATACGGTATTCGCAAATAAAATGGGGAGGGAATTTTCCGGAAACTGAACGGCGGGCAATGCAAAAGAGAGCCAGTCTAACCACTGAAGCGATCTCGAGCAGTGCGGCAGCACTTCTTCTGCCATCTTCTTGAGTGGCATCAAGTACAGCCACCCAGGTGCCCTGTGGGGAAGCCAAGAGGAGCACGTCATAGTTGTTCTTGAGGCAGCTGACACGGACAGTTTCTCAGCCATCTGGCACAAGTCCAGTGAGGGGGTCCACGGTGTAATTTGCCACACAATGCATTTGGTACGAACTTTTGAAGGCAGTCCTGGTGGTGTGCCTCGAACCCAGTAGCAAACGAGTGGTCCAGTAGGGAAAACGTGTGGCATCTGGTCTTAATCGTGCTGAGGCTCCTGGCAGCCTTGGGATTCTGAATTGAAAGAACAGGCAATATTTCTCCGTATGCTTTGCAACGTGTGAAAGGGGCTTCCACTCGGAGGCATCGGGAGTGTGAGGTAAGTTGGTGCCTATCGTGGACGATTCCTCACGCCCGTACAGCAGGATGAAAGGGGTAATCGACTGCGTGGCGGGAAAGGAAGGACAAGCGTGATCTGCTGTGACTTACATCATGCACATATCTTCAAGGGTACGATTAGAGCGCTCATTTGGGGGGGGGGGGGGGGTAAGCAGTAGTGGTGCAGTGCGAGCAGAGCTTCAGCGATGTGGGAAGGGAAGACGCGGCAGCTCACATGGCATGCCGCTGCAAAGAACAAAATGATGCAGCAGTAACAGAGTACCGTATTTACTTGCATAATAGGCGCACCCCTAGTTTGGTTGCAAAACATCAGATTTTTTATTTCCGTGCATAATAGGCGCACCCCGAACTTGGCACTGTGATCAATACTGTATTTACGCGATTGCAAGCCGACGCCCCCCCCCCCCCCCCATTGTTTATTTTAACAAAGTTTTTGCTGAACTGAGTACTAGTACTCACTAGTGTTGCTGCCGTCGCAGCTGCTGCGGACCCACAACGTGTACAACGACATCGTGTAGAACAGCCGCACACAGTTTTCAGGGGTGTTCACTTTAAACGTCTGTTCGGAAAGCTTCATCTCCGGCCGGAAACGTTCCCCACTTAGGCCCGCGAAAACCTCGGCGCTTGGAGTCGCTTATGAAAATATAGGCACGCCGCAGTCGCAACTGCCGCAATTCTCGGCCACATCGAATTTCCGACCTGCCGGAAACTCCCAGCCGTGTAGCTATTAAGGTGCTTGCCCGTCGAGCTAAAACAGCAATGCTCGGCGGCAGAGCCACAACCTCGATGAACTAACGCGCTACCGCAGATCCTGGCAGTTGACAGCAACAAAAAAGGGCTGGAGCTGGTGATGCTGATGGCGGTATAGATAGCGAAAGCTCGCGGCAGAGGAAAACGATGATGATGATAATGAGCTTGGCCTTGGGCGCCCTCCGCGGGTGGCGTCTGGAAGCTCCTGTGCGCGTGTGTCGCCTCCGTGATCAAGTGCTCGTAGCGCGCAGCCCGAGCTGATCGCTGAGACCTCGGCGCGTGCATTTCGAAGGTTATTCCCACGTAGGTCGTGGAAAGTTTCGGTGCGGCCCTTACACGGATATTTTTTTAAAAAATATTTTCCTCGGGAAAACAGGGTGTGGCCCGTACACGGGTACGTTTATGCAGTATTTTCAATTTTGTGAGTTGAAAAATTTCCGGAAATTTTACCCCACGTAACAGGCACACCCCGAACTTTGAGCCGGATTTTCTGGAAAAAAGTGCGCCTATTATGCGAGTAAATACGGTAACTTCGTGGGCAATAGTGGAAGGCAGTCTCGGCATACCGGGTGAGGCGGTAGACGCCGGCGATTATCCAGCGGTTCCCAGAGGCAGTGCAGGGTAGCAGCACGTAGAGGTCGGCGCCAACACAATCGAAGGGACATGCCAGGAATGGGAGTGGTTGGGGCCAGTTGCACGGGGTGCGGATGACTTGCGCCTCTGACAGGCAGTACGGGAGTGGACACATGCTGCAGGAATAGTAATGTTGAGAGATTTTTTAAAGGTTTTCAGCACACAACTGTGGGCACACTGAGTGTCGACATGCAAAGAGGTGCACACTTTCAATCTTAGATTTCAATTTCAATTAATTTATTTCACCACATATATACATGGTTGGAGCTCTTGGGCAAAAAGCTGCTCGGGGCAGCTTGACGAGGCCCAAGAGACCGTAACAAGGTAGAGAGAGCAGTGCTGATACATGATTGAAATATGACAATAGAAAAGACAACATTATATGCAATATTATATACAAGGAAAACACGGCTAGTGTTACAATACAAAAACTGACTCTGAATATCACGTACTGAAACATACTACATGTTCAAAAAGACCATCGTTAGCGACATAATTATGCAATGGATGTCAGTATTTGATAAAAAAATACAATGTGATCAAATGATGGACAGATATTTAGGATTTTATTGTGCGTTTATAAACTGTTCCCGCAAGTCGCTTCTTGTGGGCCTAGCGTCAAATTTGTACTTGTTTCGCAGTGAGGGGAGGTTATGTTTCAATGACTGGCTTTTATAATTTGTTCGGAAATGAGGAAAGTGCCAGTTTTCTGTGTTTTGTGTAGATACTATTGGTTCGTGACGTTGTAGTGAAGCGGCGGCAATTAAAAAGTCACGAAATGAATTAGACAAGGAGAAGTATGGCGGGGAAGCGCGAGAAGCCACCTCCGGCCACCAGGCATGTAGTTGCAGCAGTGCAGAAGGCGGACGGCAGAAGGCAGTGCTTGATGGCATAAAGTTCAAGAAGGCGCAACGTTTGGAGATGTGAACACGATGAGGGACACCAGCCACGGGTCTTTCCGCTGCTTCGCGGGCACACCGTGGGCCTCTTAGAGTGGCTGCACTAGTTTTGTCAAGTCCTGCGGCAGTGCCACCCGCGTGCAGTGGCAATTCAAGCGCAGCCAGGTGCTTCCAAAACGAATGGTCGAGTGTAGGCCTGGTCGTCTGCTAGCCTTGGCGTCGTCACCAAACTGGTGAACTGTGTGTCGCTGGCATCAATGGGCTCCCTGCACCACGTGGAGAGTTGTCGGGCAGGAGATTCCATAGAAGTGTTGCCACGCATCAGCTTCAGGAAGTGTTCGTTTCACAAAAAAAAAAAAAAAAGTTGTTGAATGTATACACACAGGCGATTTACGAATATGTGCTTGAATACTGCCCATGCGGCTCGACTTGACTGCTTAGGTTTACAGCTATGGCACCACAAACTGTTACTCACCTCCTCCTCTCAAGAAAGAACTGCCATCATTTCATTAAGGTATAGTATTCTAGTTCACTATACTACTGTAGGCTGTAGTCGCGCTGATGATGATGATGATACTACTGTCATGTCTGCTTGGCTCCTCCGCCATGGGCGCTGCCATATTGCCGCACTGCAGTTGCACTTCCACTTCGGAGAGTGCAAGCCAGCCAGCCAAGAACCCGTGCCGCATGCGGTGGCTGGGCTTGGTGGCTGCACTGCTATGCGCTCGTATGAGGAGGCTTGCAGCAGCTGGCACATGTCTTGTGCCGGTATTCGTATGTCCTGTTGGCATCTCAGCATGGTGTCCGAAGTAGTGCAATTCCTGCACTGGGCTTACGAGCGTTTCTACACAGCTTCCGATCTCTGCAACAAGTCAGGGTCACACAAAGTCGACACGCTCCTTGTCTAACTCAGGCACTTTAACGAGATAGGCTTAGCGTGGCCTTTTTTATTTGGGAAAAACGAGAGCCTCCGGAGTTTAAAAAGATACCACGTGGCCGCGCGCTCCGAGAGCCCGGATGCGCTCCGATTACAGTGCTCTCATCCGTGGTTTGTAAAAAAACATCGCTCGCTTTGCGCCTTTTGTGCTGCCCAAGACAGAGCTTCGCGCTGTGCTTGGTTCCAAGATAAGTGCCAGTGGGTTTGGGTGGCAGTTGAAAGAAAGCGCGGCTCCCGTTTTCCAGCGTAATTCACACGACGTTATCAAGCTTGTTATAATGCGTCTTTGCTTGTTGGGGTCTTGCTCTCAAATTTGAGCTCATGAGATTGTCATTCTTCCTTCACATGCATTCTGCTAATGTCAGAGCGCAATTATCGCCACAGAAATGGGAGCCGCGCTTTCTTTCAACTGCCACCCAAACCCACTGGCGCTTATCGTGGAACCAAGCACAACGCGAAGCTCTGTCTTGGGCAGCACAAAAGGTGCAAAGCGAGCGATGTTTTTTTACAAACCACTGAATCGCGGCGCATTTGGGCGCACGGAGTGCGCTGTCACGTGGTATAACTCTGCAGGCTTTTGTTTTTCCCAAAGAAAACGGCCACGCTAAGTTTATCTCATTAGAAGTGCCTGGGTTGGGCAATATTTATGGAGCTCCACAACATTCCTGTTGACGCCTGAACGATTCAAGCTATATTTAAAGAGTTAATTTATTTATGTCGACTAATTATTCAAGTAGGACATGCAAAAAATGGTACTGGAACTTTAAATACACCCTAGCAACATCTGCACGATTTCAGTTCTGAACAATGCTTAGGTTTTTTCAGTATCTTGCTCCAGGTTAGCTGGGACGCCCTTTATATGCACTCGTGTTAGACTGTATGACACTTCTGGCCAGTTAGATGTCTTGTTTCTGGATTTCTGTAAGACAAAGTACCTCATGGTAAATTATTGTTCAAGTTGCAGCGCCTTGGTCTTCCGTCAGACATAATAGGATGGATTTATGCTTATCTTAAAGACAGGCAACAATTTGTTCAAATGAAGAATTATTCATCCGGAATGCTCTCTGTTACCTCCTGAGTTCCCCAGGGAAGTGTTCTGGGACCATTGTTATTTTTACTTTATATAAATGATCTAGTAGGCGTTTTACCAGATGAAGTTTCAATCAGGTTATTTGCAGACGATTGTGTTGTTTTTAAAAAGATATCGAGCACGGAAGACCACGCCTACAGACTGCCCTGGATGCAATTGATGTCTGGTGTCAAAGAGTGGGGCATGGAATTAAACGGGGAAAAAACTGTTCTGCTCCGCGTTACAAGAAAGAAACACCCCAGCATATTCACATACGAAATAGGCAAGACTGTGGTCTCTGTAGTTGATAAATATAAGTATCTAGGAATAACCCTCACAAGTAGTCTATCATGGTCCATTCATATCACAGATATTTGTGCTTCCGCTTTTCAAAAATTATGCTTTTTGAAACAAAGACTTAAAAATGCTCCCGTCAGAGCAAAACTTTTAGCTTATAACACATGTATAAAATCGAGACTAGAATACGCGTCGGTGCTGTGGGATCCCTACACCGAGAAAAACAGAAAAATTTGAACGCATATAAAGAAAAGCGGTGAGGTTTATATTTGGTAAATATAGAAAACTAGATTCTCCTTCACTACTCGTGCAAGAACATAAAATTCCAACATTAGCAATACGCCAGAAAATAAATCGACTTCTGCTCCTTCATAAGTTTTTGTCAAGTAAAATCCCGATTAAACTTCCAGGCTGCATTCAGAAAGCTACCACCAGGCGAACAAGGCACACTACACAATACACACTGGCTCCTATATTTGCAAAAACAAATTCCTACCAGAACAGTTTCTTCCCTAAAACAGTGAATGAATGGAACAAACTACCACCGACCATTTTTGAATCGAGTAAATTTCTATCAGAACTGGAATGTCTTTTTTTTCCCCCAAGTAAAGGTGCCTTGATTGCACTGTATTCTTGATTTTTCTTTTCTTACCTGCCATGACTTATGTAAAATGTTATTTTCTCAGTCCTTCTATAGTAATACCTCTTTACATTGTACTTTTTGTATTTTGGACTGATGTCCTTTTTCTTGTATAGTTTTGTTCCCATTTTTTTGTGGACATGTATTCATTTGTTGCCAGACTTACTAGTGTTGAATTTCTGGACTTTTTTCTTTTGTTTCTGTAGCCTTTTTACTTTGCACTGTTTGTAAAATGCCCCTCCTGCTAGGGCCAAAGCATTGGCCTGCAGTATGGTTAAATAATAATAATAATAATAATAAACTAGTTTCACTGAACTGTAGAGTTAGGGCGGAAAACCGCCAAAGTGGTGAAAAAAGGTTCGGCCCTTACCCGCATATATACGGTAATCACTACTTGGCGAGAGCAGAAGAAACCAGAAGCTGGGTAAGCCTAGAGTGTTTGGTGTCAATGCCAACAGAGTTTTTGTGGCACCTGCGAGCTAGCGATTCCCTGCTCATATCGATCAACGTTTATTTGGAGCCTGTTTAGTTGAAAGATGCTCCGGGAAACGCAAGCTGCAGCAGCACTGCCCTCACTGGAGCTGGAACGACCGAAGTGCGTTCATGCACTCTGCTGATCTGTTCGCTCTGCTGTGGGTAGCCATCTCAAAGAGACGGCAGAGTGCTGGCCCACTAAGAAAGGGAACGGTGTCATTCCGGGCTGTGACCCAGTGTTGACACAGGGGCTCAGTGTGCTTCCATAGTGCCGCTGATGGCCAGGTAGTTGCGGGCACCAGTTATCCAACTCAGGAACGCAGACTGAGAGAGCACAAGGGGGAACTACATGTGGCTGCGTTTGTTTTTCTCTGGCTGGGCAGTTTTGCAATACTGGCCAGACTGGCCAGGACAATTTTGTGCTGGCAGTGCGCGGGCAACGAGCAGAAGACGGAGACCTGCTATTGTAGGGAGAAGCACGTGTGGCCATTTGATATGAACTACAAGGACCACGGTTATTCGTGTGATGCTTTGTTCGGCCCCCAGTGCATTGCAGGCACTTGTTTCAACTAATCCACGGTGCGTATAATCTGTGTTGCATGTAGTGATGCTTTTTGTGGTAGTTCTCGTTGTTTTTTATTTGTTTTGCGTGCATGTGTGCGATAGTATCTCGATTGTCTCACCACCTCGCAAGTATAAATGCCTGCTTCATATTTCGGCTGTTAATTTCTTGCGCCTGGCTGATAATGCGATGGTGTTCGAGGCCTTTTACGAGAGTGGCTGCAGATTCTGAGTATGCACGCGACATACTTGCCCAGGTGTTACCGTGTTTACACGATTGTAGGTCGACCTGTTTTTTTTTTTTTTTTTTTTTGAAAATGCGAAGTGGGGGGTCGACTTACAGTCGAACCAAAGCATGCCACCATAAATGAAGGCGGCACAAACGAGATATGATGGATGCCACAGTGCGGCTGCATTTCTGCTGTGTGGCTCTGCCGCATCCCTCTTGGTGCTGACCCTGAGCAGCTGCTCTGTTAACGCGAAGAACCGGCACCCCGTCCCTGCGCGCGGCTGTCGATAAGCGGGCACCGTGCATGGCTGCGGATTGCTGCTACTGATCAGCGGCGGCATGATAACGCTGTCGCGCTCTACTCTTTAAAGACGATGCTCAAGTGTCCAAGATTTCTTTTCTTTTTTTACTTTCAACGGTGCACTTCAAGGGAGTGTCGATACTTGGCGATAGGGCCGCTGTTCAAATTGCGGGGGCACCGCCACCACTGCACCACCACTCGGAACGGTGTCGGGGAGTGTCAATAGCTGACGGAAAAGCCCACACCGCTCACGTGTAGTTTCTCTGTGACACATTTGACGGCTGCCCGCCGCGTTTCACCAGTTTTGAATGTACTGCTTTGTCAGTCATTATTTGTGCTCCGGGTCTGGTAAGCGTCCTGCACTCGTTCGTGGCTACATTCAAGATGGCTCTCGTTCTTTAGGCAGGCAGTCTAATGTAATTGTCACCAAGGTGGTAGCTGCATCGTGAATGGCTGCACGACAGCTGTTGAAAGCTGCAGCCTCTGTTACCAACCTTGAGAGAATCCTGACGGAAGCAGGTGGCTGTGCATGCAGACTAATCTGGATGACGAAGTAGGAACCTTGTTGCTTGTCACAGACCATGTGGTAGAAAAAAACAGCATGGTCATGGCACTGAAGGCAGCAGCTTTCAGACGATGGAACTCAAACAATGCTCGTTCATCTGCTACTCAGTTTGCAGCGCCTGCTGTCTTCAGCATGTGGCATGTCAGTGCACAGCTCAATGCTTGTACTTTGAAATAGTTCGGCCGTTTCATGCAATAGGTGTTAAGTGCTGTAACCTATGCAAAGAACACACTAAAAACTAAACTGCTTGGATGGCGTAAGGCACACAACACTTAAAGAGGCGAAGCGCACCTCTTCTAGTATCCTGTCGCTTGTCCCAACCTCAACGTGTGCACCCTTGTTCGCCATGCATCTTGTTTGTTCACGCTGGAAAAAATGAATTTACCTGCTGCAGGTATGGGCGCCGGCCGTCTTTGTGGAAGCGTTGTAGACGACGTGTGAGACGTGTTGAAAAGTGTGACTGCAGCACCAGTGGCTGGCAGCCCATGTGATCGTGGCGCACTTTTCTTTCTGGGACAAACTTTCTGGCAGCCAGCAGGCTGCCCGAGCGCGATAAATTGAAGAGGCCCAGTATCTTGGACGAGGCACCAGTTTCATGCCATTTATTTTATATTTTGTTTGCTTTTTTTGTTGTCGTTGTTGTGGCACAGTGGTTACTGCACTCGGCTGCTGACCTGAAAGACGTGGGTTCAATCCAGGCCACGGCATTCGAATTTCAATGGAGGCGAAATTCTAAATGCCCGGGTACCGTGCCCTGTTAGTGCACGTTAAAGAACCCCAGGTGGTCTAAATTTCTCGAGCCCTACGTTACGGCGTCCCTCATAGCCTGAGCCACTTTGGGGCATTAAACCCCACAAACCAAAACCACCTATTGTAGCTATGGAGGGGGCAGCGATGGGGTAGAGGTCGAGCGTTATCTTTGCATGCAAGGGGACCATGGTTCAAATCGTGGTGCCATGCAATTTTCCGCCGGGTTAATATAATAATAATTTTAAAAAATCTTGTTGATGGAATCACATAACCAGGCTTGGGGTGTGGCCTGATCTTGGTGACCAAAACCGAGAACGCACTCCCTCACCAGAGGAGGATTTGGCCGCCCTGGTGTAGCACTTGGCCGCAACCTTCTATGAACAAACCAATTAACCCTCAGCCCCGAGCAGCTGCGGAGCAACTGACCAAGGTGGCGGTCAGAAGTGTGACGCAGCGGACGGTGCTAAGAATCATTGGCTCCGGACAGGCCGCCATTGGAAACTGATCCTGGCAGCGCTTAACACAAGAACCTTATCCAGTGAGGCTAGCTTAGCAGTGCTGTTAGAGGAATTAGCGGGTATTAAGTGGGATGCCATAGGGCTCAGGGAGGTTAGGAGTACAGATGGGGCATATACAGTACTGAGGGGTGGGCACATACTGTGCTATTGTGGATTAGCAGACAGACAAGAACTAGATTGTGGGATTCACCAATCAGGGTAAAGTTGGCGTTACAGAGGCATTCTATAGTATTAACAAGAGGGTGGCAGCTATCGTAATTAGGCTTAATAGGAGGTACAAGCTGAAGGTGGTGCAGGCCTACGCGCCTACATCAAGCCATGATGACCAGATCATTGAAAGCTTCTATGAAGCTTTTGGCAAAGACAAAGTAAAATTGGCAATCGGTAATCGGCAATGACCAAAGTAAAGTCACAGTACACTGTACTAATGGGCGACTTCAATACGAAGGTAGGCAAGAAGCAGGATGGAGACCAGGCGGTAGGAGACTGTGGCATAGGTTCCAGGAACAGCAGGGGGGAGTTATTAGTAGAGTTCGCAGAGAGAGATAATTTACGGATCATGAATACAGTGCAGTCCACTTATAACGATACCACATATAACGATATATCGGTTATAACGATAAGTTGACTTAAGAGTATCAACTTATGCATTGAGGCTATGGAAAAAAAAACCATATATAACGATATGTCCGTGACCGAATATCGGATACAACGATCGGAATTTTTTCTTCTGGACATCGTTTTCCATGCTGAGCGTGACATTCGCGGTGCAAAGTTCCCTTCAACGATGCCGAGATCGGGCGAAAACTTCGGATACGCGAGTTCGCCGTGCCTGCCGCCATTTTTTTCGTGCGCGCCGATTGCGAAAGCCACGGAGAGCGAGCCGTGGCCTCCGTGATCGTGGCGCGCGCCGCCGCCGGAGGAGATCGCGGCCGCAAGATAGCGCCGCAAGATAAGCGCCGCAAGATAGCGCGAGTTGCTCCGCGCGTCGGCCGCATCGCCTAGGCTACGGAAGACGATGGGAAAGAGAGAGGGAAAAAAAACGAAGCGGGGGCGCCCTTCGCCCCTTCGCGCGCCTGTAAGAGAGGAGAACAAGCGCAGTGCCTGCAGCCGATGAGAGAGAGAGAGGGGGAAAAAAAAAGCGGGGGGCGCCCTTCGCCCCTTCGCGCGCCTGTAAGAGAGGAGAACAAGCGCAGTGCCTGCAGCCGATGAGAGAGAGAGAGGGGGAAAAAAAAAGCGGGGGGCGCCCTTCGCCCCTTCGCGCGCCTGTAAGAGAGGAGAACAAGCGCAGTGCCTGCAGCCGATGAGAGAGAGAGAGGGGGAAAAAAAAAGCGGGGGGCGCCCTTCGCCCCTTCGCGCGCCTGTAAGAGAGGAGAACAAGCGCAGTGCCTGCAGCCGATGAGAGAGAGAGAGGGAAAAAAAAAAGCGGGGGCGCCCTTCGCCCCTTCGCGCGCCTGTAAGAGAGGAGAACAAGCGCAGTGCCTGCAGCCGATGAGAGAGAGAGAGGGGAAAAAAAAAGCGGGGGGCGCCCTTCGCCCCTTCGCGCGCCTGTAAGAGAGGAGAACAAGCGCAGTGCCTGCAGCCGATGAGAGAGAGAGAGGGGGAAAAAAAAAGCGGGGGGCGCCCTTCGCCCCTTCGCGCGCCTGTAAGAGAGGAGAACAAGCGCAGTGCCTGCAGCCGATGAGAGAGAGAGAGGGGGAAAAAAAAAGCGGGGGGCGCCCTTCGCCCCTTCGCGCGCCTGTAAGAGAGGAGAACAAGCGCAGTGCCTGCAGCCGATGAGAGAGAGAGAGGGGGAAAAAAAAAGCGGGGGGCGCCCTTCGCCCCTTCGCGCGCCTGTAAGAGAGGAGAACAAGCGCAGTGCCTGCAGCCGATGAGAGAGAGAGAGGGGGAAAAAAAAAGCGGGGGGCGCCCTTCGCCCCTTCGCGCGCCTGTAAGAGAGGAGAACAAGCGCAGTGCCTGCAGCCGATGAGAGAGAGAGAGGGAAAAAAAAAAGCGGGGGCGCCCTTCGCCCCTTCGCGCGCCTGTAAGAGAGGAGAACAAGCGCAGTGCCTGCAGCCGATGAGAGAGAGAGAGGGGAAAAAAAAAGCGGGGGGCGCCCTTCGCCCCTTCGCGCGCCTGTAAGAGAGGAGAACAAGCGCAGTGCCTGCAGCCGATGAGAGAGAGAGAGGGGGAAAAAAAAAGCGGGGGGCGCCCTTCGCCCCTTCGCGCGCCTGTAAGAGAGGAGAACAAGCGCAGTGCCTGCAGCCGATGAGAGAGAGAGAGGGGGAAAAAAAAAGCGGGGGGCGCCCTTCGCCCCTTCGCGCGCCTGTAAGAGAGGAGAACAAGCGCAGTGCCTGCAGCCGATGAGAGAGAGAGAGGGGGAAAAAAAAAGCGGGGGGCGCCCTTCGCCCCTTCGCGCGCCTGTAAGAGAGGAGAACAAGCGCAGTGCCTGCAGCCGATGAGAGAGAGAGAGGGGGAAAAAAAAAGCGGGGGGCGCCCTTCGCCCCTTCGCGCGCCTGTAAGAGAGGAGAACAAGCGCAGTGCCTGCAGCCGATGAGAGAGAGAGAGGGGGAAAAAAAAAGCGGGGGGCGCCCTTCGCCCCTTCGCGCGCCTGTAAGAGAGGAGAACAAGCGCAGTGCCTGCAGCCGATGAGAGAGAGAGAGGGAAAAAAAAAAGCGGGGGCGCCCTTCGCCCCTTCGCGCGCCTGTAAGAGAGGAGAACAAGCGCAGTGCCTGCAGCCGATGAGAGAGAGAGAGGGGAAAAAAAAAGCGGGGGGCGCCCTTCGCCCCTTCGCGCGCCTGTAAGAGAGGAGAACAAGCGCAGTGCCTGCAGCCGATGAGAGAGAGAGAGGGGGAAAAAAAAAGCGGGGGGCGCCCTTCGCCCCTTCGCGCGCCTGTAAGAGAGGAGAACAAGCGCAGTGCCTGCAGCCGATGAGAGAGAGAGAGGGGGAAAAAAAAAGCGGGGGGCGCCCTTCGCCCCTTCGCGCGCCTGTAAGAGAGGAGAACAAGCGCAGTGCCTGCAGCCGATGAGAGAGAGAGAGGGGGAAAAAAAAAGCGGGGGGCGCCCTTCGCCCCTTCGCGCGCCTGTAAGAGAGGAGAACAAGCGCAGTGCCTGCAGCCGATGAGAGAGAGAGAGGGGGAAAAAAAAAGCGGGGGGCGCCCTTCGCCCCTTCGCGCGCCTGTAAGAGAGGAGAACAAGCGCAGTGCCTGCAGCCGATGAGAGAGAGAGAGGGAAAAAAAAAAGCGGGGGCGCCCTTCGCCCCTTCGCGCGCCTGTAAGAGAGGAGAACAAGCGCAGTGCCTGCAGCCGATGAGAGAGAGAGAGGGGAAAAAAAAAGCGGGGGGCGCCCTTCGCCCCTTCGCGCGCCTGTAAGAGAGGAGAACAAGCGCAGTGCCTGCAGCCGATGAGAGAGAGAGAGGGGAAAAAAAAAGCGGGGGGCGCCCTTCGCCCCTTCGCGCGCCTGTAAGAGAGGAGAACAAGCGCAGTGCCTGCAGCCGATGAGAGAGAGAGAGGGGAAAAAAAAGCGGGGGCGCCCTTCGCCCCTTCGCGCGCCTGTAAGAGAGGAGAACAAGCGCAGTGCCTGCAGCCGATGAGAGAGAGAGAGGGGAAAAAAAAGCGGGGGGCGCCCTTCGCCCCTTCGCGCGCCTGTAAGAGAGGAGAACAAGCGCAGTGCCTGCAGCCGATGAGAGAGAGAGAGGGGAAAAAAAAGCGGGGGCGCCCTTCGCCCCTTCGCGCGCCTGTAAGAGAGGAGAACAAGCGCAGTGCCTGCAGCCGATGAGAGAGAGAGAGGGGAAAAAAAAGCGGGGGGCGCCCTTCGCCCCTTCGCGCGCCTGTAAGAGAGGAGAACAAGCGCAGTGCCTGCAGCCGATGAGAGAGAGAGAGGGGAAAAAAAAAGCGGGGGCGCCCTTCGCCCCTTCGCGCGCTTGTAAGAGAGGAGAACAAGCGCAGTGCCTGCAGCCGATGAGAGAGAGAGAGGGGAAAAAAAAGCGGGGGGCGCCCTTCGCCCCTTCGCGCGCCTGTAAGAGAGGAGAACAAGCGCAGTGCCTGCAGCCGATGAGAGAGAGAGAGGGGAAAAAAAAAGCGGGGGGCGCCCTTCGCCCCTTCGCGCGCCTGTAAGAGAGGAGAACAAGCGCAGTGCCTGCAGCCGATGAGAGAGAGAGAGGGGAAAAAAAAAGCGGGGGCGCCCTTCGCCCCTTCGCGCGCCTGTAAGAGAGGAGAACAAGCGCAGTGCCTGCAGCCGATGAGAGAGAGAGAGGGGAAAAAAAAAGCGGGGGGCGCCCTTCGCCCCTTCGCGCGCCTGTAAGAGAGGAGAACAAGCGCAGTGCCTGCAGCCGATGAGAGAGAGAGGGGGGAAAAAAAAAGCGGGGGGCGCCCTTCGCCCCTTCGCGCGCCTGTAAGAGAGGAGAACAAGCGCAGTGCCTGCAGCCGATGAGAGAGAGAGAGGGGGAAAAAAAAAGCGGGGGGCGCCCTTCGCCCCTTCGCGCGCCTGTAAGAGAGGAGAACAAGCGCAGTGCCTTGACATGTTTACGCAAAAGGCGTACTGGCGCTAAAAAACGAAGACAACACACACAACAGGACAGGACTGGCGCCAACTTCCAACTAGTTTATTCACAGAAAAAAAATCACTTAAGAACCACACTGCATGCAAAAAAAAATACAGACAAACCAGAAACAAGGGGTGACTTAACAAAGATGCACGTGCCAAACGGACCAAAGGAATGATTATAACGCTGCAAGAGACCCACTCAGAAACCTAATCTCTTCTTCTGACAATGACACAGATGGCTTGCTTATGCAGATATCGCCCCTCTGTTTGATGTAATAGGCTTCTATTATTTCACGCTCTAATCTGTCTTTTGATCTTGCAATGAATTTGGTGTTCTCAAAACCAGGACGGCATTTGCAGCTTTTGCAGTGAGTGGCCATGTGGCTGCCATAGCCATTTTTTACAGCAATCTTGTGCTGCCTCACTCTTTCATTGTAGCACTGACCTGTCTGGCCGATATATTCCTTGCCGCAGCTTAGAGGAACAACATACACAACATCAGCCGTGCATTCAGTGGCGCGAATTTGGTGTTTCTTTTTGCACTGCTTAACCTTTCTTACTCTGTTGAAAGTGCAAACGCGCGACAGCTTGCAGGGAGCAGAAAGCACCACGTTGATCTTATATCTGCTGGCCACTTTCTTCAGGTTGTGCGAAAGCCGGTGAATATAGGGAATCACCACCGTCGGTTGTTTTTCTTTATCTTTGTTTTTTTGACCCTGTTCTCCCATCAACATCCGCTTGCGCTTCTTAACCAGGTCCTCACTAATGCTAGTTATGAGGTGTTCTGGGTACCCGGCTTGATGAAAGCGTTCAATTTGCGCATCGAAGCTCTGTGCCATCTCGTGCTCACACGATTTATCCAAGGCTGCATTCAAGCATGTCGCAACGATTCCGCGCTTAATTAGCTTGGAATGTGCACTACTAAAAGGCAGTAGCTCTTTGCACGATCTCGGGTTGTAGGACCAACAAACATGGCGGTCCCGCTTAAATTGAAGTTTCAAATCAAGAAACTGCAGGCTATGGTTGTGGGGAACTTCATGCGTGAAACGGAGCCCTTTTGATTCACTGGTGAAAATGGTGACTATGTCTTCAAGGATGGCGCTTGGTTTTGAACCTACATGATCGGTTAGCACAATTAGGTAGTCATCCACGTATCTAAATACCCTAACAACGTTAGAGGTCAATAAAAGCCGGTCACTAACACGTTTGTCAACACACGATAAATAAATGTCACTTAAAATAGGGGCAAGGGACGACCCAATACAAACACCATCACGCTGAATGTAAAACTGATCACTGAAAAAAACTGCAGTAGATGAAAGGTAAAATTCTAAAAGTGTTAAGAAATCATCACAGCTAATACCTGTCTCGTCCTGAAATGACAGTTCGCCTATGCATGCAATCTTCTCTTTGATACAAATCAACATTTCGGTATGCGGTATGGAATAGTACAGGTCGGTAACATCAATTGAAAAAGCAGACAGTGCTCCAGGCAACCCATTCCTTAGTTCTTGAACAACCTCATTGGAGCTGCGGATAAGAAAGGGGTCGTCTAGCGGAAGGGACTTTAAGTGTCGCTGAAGAAAACGGCCAACGCACACCTGCCAGGATCCTTTCTCTGAAACAATCGTGCGTAGGGGGCACCCTGGCTTGTGAGATTTGCCCGTAAAGAAAACCTCCAGGAACTCTCTGTCAGCATCCTTAACCAGTTTCTTCAGCGGATCCAAATTCATGTCAGTTAACAGCTTTACTGCGGTGTTCTTAGCCTTGGCGGGATTGAACTTCACTGCGACGAAGTGCTTCTGCAGAGCTTCAGCTGCTTTCTCTTTCAAAAGCTTCTCGGGAAGAACAATAAAGCCCCCTTCCTTGTCGCTTTGAAGTATCTCAAGGTTGTTTTTCCCCAGGTAGTCCTTGATCTTCTTAAAGGGAGGATAAGAAGTCCGACTGCGACTCACATGGTGCATCAGGCAATCCAAGGCATCCGAAGTCGCTCGGTCTTCATCCTTGTCCCCAGCTCTTTTGGCGACATTCCTGGTCATGGCAAGGAGCTCAGGTTTCTTCATCCGTGGCTCAAAGCTGAACTTGGGGCCCTTCACCAGTGTTGACTTCACACGGGGATCAAGAACCACATCACCAAGCACCCGCACGTCTGCCGAAGACTGTCGCACCTCCTTCGCCTTGGGGAAGCTTGCTCTAATCCGGTGCCATAGGAATTCAGTTGTCTGCGCCGCCAGCCTCTTGTAGTCTTGGGCACTCCGCTGCGCCTGCGTCAGATGGTCCAACAGGATGCGCAACCAGTCGTTCAACAACCTGTTTTGACGCCACGCTTCAGACTTCAGGATCTTGCAAATCCTTCGCGCATGTCCCCACGATGGTTGTACGGCACCAAAAATGGCTTGAACCTCGGGAGGCACCAGTCTACGTTTTATGTAGTATGCCATCATACGGGAGCGGCAAGTCGTTGCAGCAATGAGGTTCACGCACGTAAAAATTGCAGTGTGGTTATTAGAGGAAGACAGAACAGTGCTCAATGGAGAAGAAATACGTTCCAGCAATACTTTGATTTGAGCTAGTTGGTTGTAGCTTGACATGTTTACGCAAAAGGCGTACTGGCGCTAAGCGCCTTTTAGCGCCAGTACGCCTTTTGCGTAAACATGTCAAGCTACAACCAACTAGCTCAAATCAAAGTATTGCTGAAGCGCAGTGCCTGCAGCCGATGAGAGAGAGAGAGGGGAAAAAAAAAGCGGGGGCGCCCTTCGCCCCTTCGCGCGCCTGTAAGAGAGAGAACAAGCGCAGTGCCTGCAGCCGATGAGAGAGAGAGAGGGGAAAAAAAAGCGGGGGCGCCCTTCGCCCCTTCGCGCGCCTGTAAGAGAGGAGAACAAGCGCAGTGCCTGCAGCCGATGAGAGAGAGAGAGGGGAAAAAAAACGAAGCGGGGGCGCCCTTCGCCCCTTCGCGCGCCTGTAAGAGAGGAGAACAAGCGCAGTGCCTGCAGCCGATGAGAGAGAGAGAGGGGGAAAAAAAAAGCGGGGGCGCCCTTCGCCCCTTCGCGCGCCTGTAAGAGAGGAGAACAAGCGCAGTGCCTGCAGCCGATGAGAGAGAGAGAGGGGGAAAAAAAAAGCGGGGGGCGCCCTTCGCCCCTTCGCGCGCCTGTAAGAGAGGAGAACAAGCGCAGTGCCTGCAGCCGATGAGAGAGAGAGAGGGGAAAAAAAACGAAGCGGGGGCGCCCTTCGCCCCTTCGCGCGCCTGTAAGAGAGGAGAACAAGCGCAGTGCCTGCAGCCGATGAGAGAGAGAGGGGGAAAAAAAAAGCGGGGGGCGCCCTTCGCCCCTTCGCGCGCCTGTAAGAGAGGAGAACAAGCGCAGTGCCTGCAGCCGATGAGAGAGAGAGAGGGGAAAAAAAAAGCGGGGGCGCCCTTCGCCCCTTCGCGCGCCTGTAAGAGAGAGAACAAGCGCAGTGCCTGCAGCCGATGAGAGAGAGAGGGGGGAAAAAAAAGCGGGGGCGCCCTTCGCCCCTTCGCGCGCCTGTAAGAGAGGAGAACAAGCGCAGTGCCTGCAGCCGATGAGAGAGAGAGAGGGGAAAAAAACGAAGCGGGGGCGCCCTTCGCCCCTTCGCGCGCCTGTAAGAGAGGAGAACAAGCGCAGTGCCTGCAGCCGATGAGAGAGAGAGAGGGGGGAAAAAAAAGCGGGGGCGCCCTTCGCCCCTTCGCGCGCCTGTAAGAGAGGAGAACAAGCGCAGTGCCTGCAGCCGATGAGAGAGAGAGAGGGGAAAAAAAAAGCGGGGGCGCCCTTCGCCCCTTCGCGCGCCTGTAAGAGAGGAGAACAAGCGCAGTGCCTGCAGCCGATGAGAGAGAGAGAGGGGAAAAAAAAAGCGGGGGCGCCCTTCGCCCCTTCGCGCGCCTGTAAGAGAGGAGAACAAGCGCAGTGCCTGCAGCCGATGAGAGAGAGAGAGGGGAAAAAAAAAGCGGGGGCGCCCTTCGCCCCTTCGCGCGCCTGTAAGAGAGGAGAACAAGCGCAGTGCCTGCAGCCGATGAGAGAGAGAGAGGGGAAAAAAAAAGCGGGGGCGCCCTTCGCGCGCCTGTAAGAGAGGAGAACAAGCGCAGTGCCTGCAGCCGATGAGAGAGAGAGAGGGGAAAAAAAACGAAGCGGGGGCGCCCTTCGCCCCTTCGCGCGCCTTTAAGAGAGGAGAACAAGCGCAGTGCCTGCAGCCGATGAGAGAGAGAGAGGGGAAAAAAAAGCGGGGGCGCCCTTCGCCCCTTCGCGCGCCTGTAAGAGAGGAGAACAAGCGCAGTGCCTGCAGCCGATGAGAGAGAGAGGGGAAAAAAAAGCGGGGGCGCCCTTCGCCCCTTCGCGCGCCTGTAAGAGAGGAGAACAAGCGCAGTGCCTGCAGCCGATGAGAGAGAGAGAGGGGAAAAAGAAGCGGGGGCGCCCTTCGCCCCTTCGCGCGCCTGTAAGAGAGGAGAACAAGCGCAGTGCCTGCAGCCGATGAGAGAGAGAGGGGAAAAAAAAAGCGGGGGCGCCCTTCGCCCCTTCGCGCGCCTGTAAGAGAGGAGAACAAGCGCAGTGCCTGCAGCCGATGAGAGAGAGAGAGGGGAAAAAAAGCGGGGGCGCCCTTCGCCCCTTCGCGCGCCTGTAAGAGAGGAGAACAAGCGCAGTGCCTGCAGCCGATGAGAGAGAGAGAGGGGAAAAAAAAGCGGGGGCGCCCTTCGCGCGCCTGTAAGAGAGGAGAACAAGCGCAGTACCTGCAGCCGATGAGAGAGAGAGGGGGGGGGAAAAGAAGCGGGGGCGCCCTTCGCGCGCCTGTAAGAGAAGCGCAGTGCCTGCAGCCGATGAGAGAGAGAGAGGGAAAAAAAAAGAAGCGGGGGCGCCCTTCGCCCCTTCGCGCGCCTGTAAGAGAGGAGAACAAGCGCAGTGCCTGCAGCCGATGAGAGAGAGAGAGGGGAAAAAAAAAAGCGGGGGCGCCCTTCGCCCCTTCGCGCGCCTGTAAGAGAGGAGAACAAGCGCAGTGCCTGCAGCCGATGAGAGAGAGAGGGGAAAAAAAAGCGGGGGCGCCCTTCGCGCGCCTGTAAGAGAGGAGAACAAGCGCAGTGCCTGCAGCCGATGAGAGAGAGAGAGGGGGAAAAAAAAGCGGGGGCGCCCTTCGCCCCTTCGCGCGCCTGTAAGAGAGGAGAACAAGCGCAGTGCCTGCAGCCGATGAGAGAGAGAGAGGGGAAAAAAAGCGGGGGCGCCCTTCGCTCCTTCGCGCGCCTGTAAGAGAGGAGAACAAGCGCAGTGCCTGCAGCCGATGAGAGAGAGAGAGGGGAAAAAAAAGCGGGGGCGCCCTTCGCCCCTTCGCGCGCCTGTAAGAGAGGAGAACAAGCGCAGTGCCTGCAGCCGATGAGAGAGGGGAAAAAAAAAGCGGGGGCGCCCTTCGCGCGCCTGTAAGAGAGGAGAACAAGCGCAGTGCCTGCAGCCGATGAGAGAGAGAGAGGGGGAAAAAAAAGCGGGGGCGCCCTTCGCCCCTTCGCGCGCCTGTAAGAGAGGAGAACAAGCGCAGTGCCTGCAGCCGATGAGAGAGAGAGAGGGGAAAAAAAGCGGGGGCGCCCTTCGCTCCTTCGCGCGCCTGTAAGAGAGGAGAACAAGCGCAGTGCCTGCAGCCGATGAGAGAGAGAGAGGGGAGAAAAAAAACGGGGGCGCCCTTCGCCCCTTCGCGCGCCTGTAAGAGAGGAGAACAAGCGCAGTGCCTGCAGCCGATGAGAGAGAGAGAGGGGGAAAAAAAAGCGGGGGCGCCCTTCGCCCCTTCGCGCGCCTGTAAGAGAGGAGAACAAGCGCAGTGCCTGCAGCCGATGAGAGAGAGAGAGGGGAAAAAAAAAGCGGGGGCGCCCTTCGCCCCTTCGCGCGCCTGTAAGAGAGGAGAACAAGCGCAGTGCCTGCAGCCGATGAGAGAGAGAGAGGGGAAAAAAAAGCGGGGGCGCCCTTCGCCCCTTCGCGCGCCTGTAAGAGAGGAGAACAAGCGCAGTGCCTGCAGCCGATGAGAGAGAGAGGGGAAAAAAAAAAGCGGGGGCGCCCTTCGCCCCTTCGCGCGCCTGTAAGAGAGGAGAACAAGCGCAGTGCCTGCAGCCGATGAGAGAGAGAGAGAGGGGGAAAAAAAAAAGAAGCGGGGGCGCCCTTCGCGCGCCTGTAAGAGAAGCGCAGTGCCTGCAGCCGATGAGAGAGAGAGAGGGAAAAAAAACGAAGCGGGGGCGCCCTTCGCCCCTTCGCGCGCCTGTAAGAGAGGAGAACAAGCGCAGTGCCTGCAGCCGATGAGAGAGAGAGGGGGGGAAAAAAGCGGGGGCGCCCTTCGCCCCTTCGCGCGCCTGTAAGAGAGGAGAACAAGCGCAGTGCCTGCAGCCGATGAGAGAGAGAGAGGGGGAAAAAAAAAAAGAAGCGGGGCGCCCCTCGTGCGCCTGTACGAGAGCAGAACAAGCGCAGTGCCTGCAGCCGTTGGATGCCGGCGTGATCGCCTATTTCAAAGCATTGTATCGGCGACGCGTGCTGGAATGGCTAATTTTAGCAACCGATCGTGTTTCTGGCACATCAGAGCAGGCCGCGGACTTGAAGATCAAACTGCTTCAAGAAGGCGGGCTTTGTGCGCCAGGACGAAACCCCCCCTGACGTGGAAACTGATACGGTGGAAGCTGCGGACATTACTGAGCTCTGGGAGCACGCCGCAAATGTCGACGAAATGAATGGTACGTCCATGGAGGAGTTCCTAAGTGCAGATAGTGCTGCTACGTTCTGCGAGGAGGTCACCGAGAATGTGTTGTCATGGCAGAGTGCGGCGGCAGCAGCGACAGCGACGACGAAACTGACACTGGCCGACCTTCGACACCGATGACTACACAAAGTGCGCTGTGCAAGATAGAATCACTGATCGACTTTATGCCCGCGAAAGGGTTGCCGCCAGTGTACGTGCAGCAGCTGGATGCTATGCACACTGCAGTAGTGAAACTGCAACTGTCATGCAAGCAAGTGCCCATATCAAATTACTTTAGCGCACCTAACGCTTGAGGCACTTGTTAAACGGGACGAATAAACGCGTTGTTTCACAAATCGTACGTTCTGCAATTACTGTTCTTCAGCGCAAGTGTAAAACTTGAGTCAGGAGCTACAGAGGTAAGTTTGGCAGCCATTTTTATGGCAGTCCAGATATAGCGATGATCGGTTATAACGATCGTTTTTTCCGGATTTTTCGATATCGTTATAAGTGGACTGCACTGTACCTTCTTCCGCAAAGTGCACGTGAAAGAGCCCAAATGGTGAGACTAAAAATGAAATGGACTCATACTATGTACTTGCCCTGGCATTGTACAGGATGTTGAGGTCCTCACAAACTACAGGATGGTAAGGTCTCTAATTAGCCTAAACTTGAAGAGGGAATGGAAGAACCTTGTGAAGTGGAAGCCCATTAATGATTTAGTGGCTGGGGGGAAAGTAGAGGAATTCAGGATATCGTTGCAGAACAGATATTCTGCTTTAACTGAAGAGGGCGACCTTAATGTTGAAGCAGTGAACGATAATCTTTCAGCTCGCATTACGGAATGCGCATTAAAGTTGGTTCCGACAGGATACCAGCAGGCTATCTGTGGAGACAAAAGATGTGTTTAAGAAATGTCAAAGCATGGAGACATCCGCAGATAGAATACCACAGATCGAATAGAACTGGCATCTCTATATAAGTTAATCAATAAGCACAAGGTAGCTGACATTTGGTGATAAGAGTTAATGGAGAATGCCTTTATAATCTGCGATTTGCTGATGACATTGCCTTCCTAAGTCACTCATGAGACAAACTGCAAAACGTGGTCGATGAGTTAGACAGAAAACGGTGGGGCTAAAAATCGACATGCAGGAAACCGAAGTAATGCTCAACGGTCTGGCAAGGAACAGCAGTTTACAATTGGCAGCGAGGTGCTGCAAGTGATAAGGGAAGAAGTCTACTTGGGGCAGGTAGTCACTGCAAATCTGGATTACGAGAGGGAAATAACTAGCAGAATAAGAATGGGGTGGAGCGCATTTGGCAGGTTCTGTCGGATCACGAATGGCAGTAAAGAAAAAAGTATATAACAGGTGCATCTTGCCGGTAGTTGTCTATGGGACAGAAACATGGATGCTAACAATAAGGGTTCAACTTAACTTAAAGGGATACTGAGGAGGTTTTAGAATCAGCTAACCTTCTAGGGATTTGAAGTAGCGTCGTTACTGATCACATCTGGGAAGTTACTTTTTCGGTTTTGGCTAAAACAGTGGCACAGTCACCAATTGAAAGCATGATGTTTAAATCTCCCGCGCCCCGCGCGAGCGCAGTAGAGGAGAACAGCGGACACGGAAACCTCGTCCATGTCTGCCAACGTGACGTCACGTTGAGGAGCCGGGGATACTTCGACGCACCCGAGTGAGCTTTCAACCAGGCTTGTTTCTCGTGCTGTGTGCGTTGTGATGTACAAAGCGTGTCAGCCAACCTTGAGCATTAGGTTCAACATGAGGTACTGCTCTGCGCTTGTGTCCACGAACAACTAGGGACGCAACTGTGTCGTCTTCCACTGCTTTCCACAAGATCATAAGCTCGTAGCGCAGTGCTCTCTGCTGTGAAGAGGGAGAATTCAAGCCGACCAACACAAGCGTACTCTGCTCGAAGCACTTTCGTCAGAGTGGCTGCATGCAGAGCTTCTCCCTAATGTGATCTCTGGAGATTTCTGTCAGGAAGGCACGGCTGAACCGTTGCACAGTTTCTTCTTCGATTTTCTCGCGCTTGAGATGCGTGCCACCGTTGCCAAGCATTAAGCGCCTCTTCTGAGAGTAGAAACATGCTCACTTAGCCCCTGAAGAAACCTTTTTAGAGGCTCAAGCATGTGTCACTCTCCTCAGCTTAGGCGCGGCCAGACCTCCAGAGGCGTGCTCAGCAAGGCTCAGTTAGTGACGTGACTTTTGGCTCGGTTCGACGCATAGGAGCAAAGCTAAGCAAAGCAAAGCAAAGCATCGAAGCTATTGATATGCGGCATCTCTTTTAATCCTAGCTAAGCTATTAAAATTAAAGGTTTGACAGAGGTCTGCCTGATTTCGGATGCAAATTTAAGAGAGAAATGAACGGCAACCAAGTTTTTGTTAAAAAAACACGTTTCGCAATCTTACTCGGTTTCTTCATCAAGTTGTGGCAGCGGGCGAGTTGCAGCTAGTTTGGCTTTTAAACACATATAGTTGACCACCACCAGGTCACTGAACCTAAACCGCAGATCTAGGAAAGGTGCACTTTTCCGAGGGAGTGATTAATATTTCCCAGCATCTCCTGAACGTGTCACGACCGAAGCACCAGCCTTGTGCGCATATTTGGCTTGGTTTCCAGCACACAATGATTGCATAAGTAGAAAAACAGCGGAAAGGATGCGTTCACAAGGAGGAGAAATACACAGGACAACACTGGAAACACAACTGAAAATTCTTTACGTGGTGAATCGCCAACATCAGAACAGGGCACATATGCGCGAGAGCAACCACAAACGTTAACAAAACAACAAACACAAAATTGATGAAGTGACCGAAGATTGCATGTGGCAACCTATGCCCCATTCATGAAACTACTCTTTTGCCGTGAACCTAACAGAGCTGTCGCTGACGCATTCAGTTCCTATCTGCTTGATTTTTGAAGGCTTCTAAGATTTCTCGTTCTATCTGTGTTTTGCCGCGTCTGATGATTCTGACAGTATGGAACAGAGGGGTGCACTCTTTGCAGTGGTTGCAATGTCTTGGAAGATTTGCTGTGCTGCCTGGCTGCAGAGAAATGCGGTGCTGCCTCATACGCTTGTTGATGCGTTAACCTGTTTCACCTGTGCAGGCCTTTCCACAGGACAGTGGATGCGAGTAAACAACAGCGGTTGTGCATTTGGTGAACGTGCTGTGGTGCCTGACATTACATTTCTTTTTTGTGCTAATTTTAAAGATACGTGAACAAAGCGACGACAGTTTGGTGGGTGCAGAAAAGACAACCTTAACACCATATTTCATGGCTACCTTTTTAATGTTATGTGAGACTTCGTGCAGGTATGGCATTACAGCAGGTCTGGATTCTTCGCTAGGCGTTTCATCTCTTTTGTACTGGGACTTAAACTTACTGGTCAAGGTCTCAGCAATAGAAACGAGGACGTTCTCAGGGTAGCCCGCTGACCTCAAGTGGTCAAGCAGCCCTAAGAAACTCTTCTGCATATTGTGTGTACAAGACCTGCGCAGAGCATTACCGAGGCAAAGTTTGGCACTGCCTCTCTTCACAAGTTTAGAATGTGAGGAGGGCAGCAGGCTTTTCTTGGCCCGTGGAGAGTAGCTCCAGCAAACGTGGCTCTCTTTAGAGTCAAATCTAAAAACCTAATTGAGTCATCAAGGGGCACCTCAGGAGTAAAACTCAAGGTGGAAACATGTTTGCTCTTCGGGCAATCAGCAGCAGATCTAACGGGGAGATTGGGGGCAAGCAAGGCGTCCCTATGTCGCAAACAGTCTGCTCCTTCTGCAATGCGGTGGTCCTCGAGGTGTGCAAGCTTGTGTTTAGTGGGATTTAGAGCCGTGGAGCAGAGATTATGCTCTTCCTGGCCGGGGTTAAGACCATGTTTCTTGAGGCCAAAACCCCTGCTTTAAGGAAAGCATTTGGGGTTGTCAAGCTGTACTGATGCTTCCTTAGTTCTTTCGTAGAGGTTCTTATTGGCCCGAGGAAAATCCCACGACTTTCAAAAGGTGGGCCTTTGTTGCTTCTTGCCAAAGATGCCAAGGCAGACTTACAGCCCCCCGAAGAAAAAAAAAGTGTCCGTGTTCAGTTAACAATTTGGCAGAAAAAAGAGGCATGCTTGCTCTTGGACCACTTGGGGAAGCTTGTCCTGCACTCCACAAAAGCCTGCCCCCTTTATTTGCTGCATGCAAAACTAGCGCACAACACAAAACGAAAAAATGTGCTTTAGTAAAACAAGCTTTTGGGCAAGTTAGTTACTTTGCTTCCACATAACCACAGCGTAAAAAATGACAAGCACAAAGGAAGAAACACCTGCGACACAGCCAAACGCTGCTTACTCACAACTGACTTTATTTCGCCACCAGTGGGACGTATAAAGGTTGCGCCGCAAATGCGCGCGCAGGAAAGTACACGTGCCACCATCAACAAAAAACACATTATCACACCGTGAGACACATCTCATCGTGTGGCAGAGAAAAGGTCACATTCTGCTTTTTGCAAATGAATAGAAGTATCGCTTACGCAAAATTTGCCCTTTTTCTTTATATGGTAAGCTTCCAGTAGTTCATGTGCAGTTTGATCTTTGCTTTGTTTTTGCTTTTGTTTGTCCGTGTCTTTCTTCCTTTGTGCTTGTCATTTTTTATGCTGCTGCGGTTATGTGGAAACAAAAGGAAAAGCCGGCCAAACTTGTTGGGGCTGAAAAGAACATGAAGCTGCTTGCACCACAGGGCACCGCGACCGTTGTGCAGAATGCACACAGGTGAGCCTAGTTGGCAGAGTGACTGCCCAGCCAGGATGTGGTGGAAACAATGGGTTGGGTCACAAGGTACCCATGTAGGCTAGTTGGTGTACTGGGCACATGAACATAACAATTCGCTGAAAAATTCGTCTGATCAAAATACTCTCCCACGTCACTGCAGGAGTTGTAAAAACTGTGTTCCGGGTTTTAACAACATTTGAGTAATTGGAAAAGGAAAAAACAGGGAGGCGAGGGAAGTCCTTGAGGCTTACCATATCAGGTTGCAAGCGTCAGTGCACCGTCCCTGCACCTCACTAGCAGAAGTGTGCGCGTGCAAGTTTGATAGGCAAAATATTTCTCTCTTTTGTTGTTTGCCAGTGTTGGAACTCCTTGGTGATTTGTGTATTTGTTTGTTTTTGTAATGTGCCTGATACGCATGCGTCTTCTGGTGACCTAGGTTGGCCATTTCTCGATTAAACTTCAGTTGTTAGTCCAGCGTTGTCCTGTGTTTTTCCTCTCCTGGTGTCTCGCACTTTCGCTGGTGAAGTCATGTCTGGGTTGCATCCTTGGATGTCTCTTCTTGCACCATGAAGTTGGCCGTCGTGTGTGTGTCGGGTATCGCCGTTGACCTGAGCTCCCAATCTCTGTGTGGCTTGCAGGTCGCAGTGTTGTCGGAGCTGGAGCTGAGCACGGTGCCCCCAGCTGACCAGTGTGCCCTCTACAGGGAGGCCCTTGAGCTGCTCGCCCGGGAGGGCATCCCGTGTCGCTCGGACAGGTGATCCCCCCTTTGGACTGAAAGATGTAGCAGGGTCCGCAGTAACCGCTCACGTCGGCCATAGCCTTAGCACTCATGCATCGTTTTCCACACGACGCTGATGTGATCATCATCATCATCATTTATTGTACCCTTAAAGATCCCGTCTGGGACATTACATAAGCAGTCATACAAAGGCATGTGAACTTGAAAAAAGCATAACAAGTTTGACGTGAAATTAACGTCAGGCAATCCAAATAATACAGAAAATATATGACAAAGCAGTAGTATATAAAGTTAAACATTAAAATGTGCGGAAATTAAATAAGTGGGAGAACACTTGTGGGGGGGTGACGCAATGACACAAGCAGTTCAAATTGCCGGCACAGCAGCGCAAGGGAAGTAGCTATAGTTGGTTCAAGTGGTCTGCTAGTAGCTGCCTAAATCTGGTGGGTTTAGATTCGATGACAACGGTTTCAGGAAGGTTGTTCCATTTTTCTATGGCGATGGGAAGGAAAGATTTGTTGAAAGCGTTGGATGAGCCGTGCAACCGCTGAATGCTGAGGGAGTTGAATAATCGGCGAGATGAGCGTAAGGGAGCATGTAACAAAGTTTGGCGTAGTGCAGGGAAGTTAAAGTATAGTTTGTGTAAAAGACATAGAATTGATACTTTTCTGTGGAGTGCTACTGGTTCAAGGCCGAGAGACGATTTTAGGTTGGTAACGCTGTGTCGAGACGAATACTGCGTCGTTATGAAGTGAGCTGCTCGGTTCTGGATAGCTTCGAGCAATTGTATTAAGTAGGCACTGCGTGTTGATGTGCTGCACAGGAAAGCCAACCTAACTGCCATTTGGCGTTTGCTTTTTTGTGGCGTTGAAATCGCCGCTAGCGCCTTCGAAATGGAAGTGGTATTTAGGGTTACCTATTGACCAGACTGTTCAGTTTTTGCATGCATTTTTTGGCAAAATATTATTTTGCACATCCAGGCAACTTTTTTTTTTTTTTTCGTAAAAAGGCTTAGCACTAAAACTTAGCGTCTCTCTTACTGCGTGCTGTTTTGGGGAAATATTGCTAAATTATCATACTTTATCATATGGGTCTGTTGACCTAGGTTCGCCTGTACCACATCAAAGGGAATGCATTTATTAACAAAACAAGCCCAAAGCATAGGTTGTTTATTAATACAAAGAACCTTGCTGTAATAAGCCTGCTTGGGCAGGCAAAAGATTCCAGAAGAGGGCAAATACGGGCTGGTTGGTACATGTTTTAAGAATTGGAAAAACAGCGCAATCAGCGCTGGTGTTTTGTCCTTCTCTTGTGTCTCGTCTTTGATTGCGCTGTTTTTCCAATTCTTAAGGCAAAAGATGCTGGCTGTTGTGTAGCTTTAATTTCGCAAAGTTGCATATGAACTCTGAGGTGTACAGATTAATTTTGACCACATAGGATTACAGCACTTGGCACAGTGTTTCCACCTTTCGTTATGCTGCTGACCTGAAAGACAGCGGGTTCGACACTTGAGTGTGGGCGTGTCTCTCGGTGCCTGAGGCACTGTGGAACGCTAAACCCCATAAACCATTAACTGCGGCTTCCAGTTCTTGCGTCCGGAAGCTCTCCTCGGTTTGGCTGCACTTCCTGCACCACTGCAGGAGGTGCAGCGCTCGATGTGACAGCACCACCCGCACCACATCTCACTTGGTGCTGCCACCCGGCGAGTTCTCTTCTCGTGTAAGCAGTGCTTGGCACGCTCCGCAGCCATGCTTGTTTTAGGGGGCGACGTTGAGACCATGGTTGAGATGGCTGCATACCCTGCACCATGACCTCACCAAACAGCTGAATGACAGTGCACACACGTGCGTGTATGTGCTTAAGTTCTCATCCTTCTGTCCAGCCTTGCACGTTGCTTTACGCCATCTCTCGTTTGTGTGCAAATATTACTATTAGACGCAACACGATGGAGCATTTCCATAAGAGGCAGACGCTGCAATGTTCTTTAATAGGTCGGTGATCGCAACGGATACTCGACAATGGACCACATTCACACTATCAATCAGGTGATAGAGAAATGCGCAGAATATAACCAACCCCTATATATAGCCTTCATTGATTACGAGAAAGCATTTGACTCAGTGGAAACCTCAGCTGTCATGCAGGCATTGCGGAATCAGGGTGTAGAAGAGTATCATGTGAAAATATTGGAAGATATAGGTAACGATTGCACAGCTATTATAGTTCTCCATAAAGTCAGCAATAAAACTCCAATACGGAAGGGTGTCAGGCAGGGAGACACGATCTCGCCAATGCTCTTCACTGCCTGCTTACTGGAGGTATTCTGGGGACTGGAATGGGAACAGTTGGGGGATAAGAGTTAATGGAGAATACCTGAGTAATTTGCGATTCGCTGATGACATTGCCTTGCTAAGCCACTCAGGACAAGAACTGCAAAGCATGATCAATCAGTTAGACAGGCAGAGCAGAACGGTGGGGCTAAGAATTAACATGCAGAAAACCAAAGTAATGTTCAACAGCCTAGCAAGGGAACAGCAGTTCGCAATTGGTAGCGTTAAAGAACCCCAGGTGGTCGAAATTTCCGGAGCCCTTCACTTCGGCGTCTCTCATAGCCTCAGTCGCTTTGGGACGTTAAACCCCATAAACCAAACCAAACCTTTTTAAAGCTGATAGCGAACTTTCGAGATAAAGCTTAGAAAGTTACGAGAACATTCTGGTGCAAAGTAGAATCGGCTCTGCCTGGATGCGATCTATCGAGATAAATCTAGGCGCGTCTTGCATCACAAACAAAGCGATAAAGCGGTGTGCGGGCAGCTTTGAAGAATGAACAAACAACCACTACAAACATTCGTGGCAATATACAGGACAGTCATTTCATTTCATTTTATTTCCTTAAAGGCTTCATGACTGGGGTATTACATAAGGGGTGGGAACTAATAAAGAAAACGTTCCTACAACTGTACTTAATTTGTTACATTTTCATTGAACTTGGATGAGCAGGTGATGGTGGCAATGTCGCTTGGAAGGCCGTTCCAGTCTGCAGCTGTTCGGGGAAAAAAGGAAATGGCGAAAGCGACAGTGCGCGAGAGTGGACGGGCCACATGAAAATGATGGCTGGTGCGGAGTGATATGCGTGCTGGGGGAGGAAGAATATATGGAGCTATTGAAGCATGGGGCTATTGAAGATTTTATGAAATAAAGATAAGCTGGAAGTGTGTGACGACGGAGTGATAAGGACTGTAAACCGGATGCCATTTTCAATGCGGAAACGCTAATGTCACAAGCATAGGATGCGTGAATAAACCTGGCCACAGGATTTTGAACGGTCTCAAAAGAATTAATGCGATATGCTTGATGAGGATTTCAAACGGGTGATGCAAATTCCACCTTTGACCTGATGAACGATTTATAGGCTAGTAACTTAACATGTTGAGGATCGTGATGAAGACGATGTTTTAACTCTTTCGTTACCGCGGGAAAAGGACCGTTTTTTATGTCTGAGGCAAACATTCTTTTTCTAGAAAAAGTGTGATAGATAAAGTCTATAAAATGCATAACAGTGATTGAGATAGAATGCGCTTTCTAATTAAATTTATTTGAACACGAATTCTGGTTTGAAATGTGAAAAAAATCAATAAACACAACAAAAAATAAAAAAATACAATTTTTTTGTTATATGACAATAACTTTCAAAACACTTTTACTAAAAAAATCCTAGAAATTGCAAAACAATTCAGATTGTTTTTAAAACATGGCATTAAAATATTAAAATCATAACTTGAATAGTTTTCAAGCTAGGAATTTTTTCTTTATGCCTCTTGAAAAAGCTCATTTGAGAGTGCCCTTGATATGATTTTTACAGTCCAACAAAAAAATTGTAAGTGTAATGTAATGTGCCGAACAAAAGCTTGGTAAGCATGGTTTAAAAAAAATGCAAATTGAAACTTATTGAATTTGGGAAAAAATTGAAAAAAATATGAAAACAACAAAGTATAGCTGCTATATAGCGATATATAGTGTTCGATAAATATAGCTGCGATATAGCTGCGGAATGAAAGTCCGATGTTAAAACATTGTCGTCCGAGTCACTGCTGCTCGGAGAATCTTGAAAATCAGGTGTAGAGGCTGAAGAATCACGTGCAGCGGAACTCTTCCGTGTGCGCGAAGTGCCCATGCTTGACGCCATCCTCACCGCGTGTTATGTTGCAATAAACCTCTGCTCCAAGGGCACCTCAAAAATGCATGACTACCGGAGAAATAATGAAGTAGGCCGAGAATGGAACTGTCTGAACAACAAACCAGACGCGCCCGCACAAGTGGACGGGGAAAAGAAACTAACAGGCCGACGTTCTGGGATCAGCTTACGCAGTTACAGCGTCTGAACCAAAATCCGACAGTGCAGCGTCGTCACCAGAGACTCTTCTACTCGTAGCATAGATAATATTTGCAGTTGATACAGTAGAATTGCACGCAGCAAGGTTTTTCCGAGTGCAGGTCATCCGTGCGCCCGACGCCATGCCTGGAGCGTTCTCGCTGTACCTTCCGCTTCAAGGGCATTTAGAAAATTTGTGCGTCATGGTAAAATTTCAGTCTATGCAGAAACCGAAACTGTAGGCTCTGAAGAACAAATTAGTTGGCGCCAAATCATCATAACGACCCGCCGTGTGGGCTTAGTGGTTACGGCGCTCGGCTACTGACCCGAAAGACGCAGGTTCGATCCCGGCCGCGGCAGCTGAATTTCGATGGAGGCTAAATTCTAGCGGCCCGTGTGCTGTGCGATGTCAGTGCACGTTAAGGAACCCCTGGTGCTTGAAATTTCCAGAGCCCTTCACTACGGCGGCCCTCATAGCCTGAGTCGCTTTGGGACGTTAAACCCTAATAAACCAAACCAAACCAAATCACCATAACGGCTACAATGAGGAGCTTCAGTTCGCACAAAAAGACTGGAAGAAGGAAACTGAACGCACAGGCCGGCATTCCGGGGCTCTCATTGCGCAGTTTGAGCTTTGAAACAGTACCTGACGATACAGCATTGTCGTCAGGGTCCGTGCTAATCGATGCATGCATCAAAATTATGTGCTCCAAATGCAGCAGAATTTCGTGCAATGGGCTTTTTTTTGAGCGAGCACCATTCCCGATGTTGACGGCTTGTTCGGAGCGCCTGACGCTGCACCCTCAACTTCAACCTCTTCTCAAAAATTGCCGCTTTTTGGCAAAAATATAAACTAAGCCGGAAATTTAAGTTCTACGTATGAAGAACAAACCGAATGACTCAGCAAGTCCGTAGCAGCCGCAGTCGCTCTGCCGTAGTGCTTTGAATTTTTCAATCACCGGTGATCGAAGCACAGTGGCGTGGTAACGAAAGAGTTAAGTATCCTAGTATTCTATTGGCTGATGATATTGCGTTAGTGACATGCGAACTCCAGGAAAGATCACGCAAAAGTGTTACGCCTAAATACTTGTAGGACTGAACTGGTTCTATGGACACATCAGAGATTATGTAGGAACGAATAAGAGGATTACGACGGCGGTGGACAGATAAAAGCTTGCACTTATGAGGGTTAAGTTCCATCAGCCATTGGTCACACCACTTCTGGACAGCATTAAGATCACTCTGAAGACATGCTTGGTTAGCGGGTTTAGTAACTGCATGATAAATTACACAGTCGTCATCCGTGAACATTCGTATATTAGGGGAGACTTGTGATGGCAAACCATTAACATATTCATTCTAAAACAGCGCAGACATACGACAGGGACGACAGAAAGAAATGTACAACACGAGCGCTGACTTGCAACTGGACTTTATTGAGCAAGACGTGCACAATAAATTGGAAGGAAGATGTAATCAGAAGCAGTCGACGTGATAAGGTGTAAATGGCCATAAAAGTGACAGAAAGAGTAAGAGAGTGGTAAGGAAGACGAGGTCTCAAAAGAGATGTAAAAAAGGTGAACAAGGCACAATGTCTGACTACGTAGCGAATAATGACACATAAACATCTAATAACAAAGAAAACCGATTAAAAACTAAAAAGTGAGTGGCATGTGTAGGTGACAAAGTTTTTCTGACAGCTGCAATATCTTAACATTAAAATCATTAAAACAACGACATGATTGAATATTGCATGCACGAACAACAAATTTAACACTTTTCCGAGGAAGGCAAGTTCACTCACGTCCAACGGTAATCACAGAGCGCGAAACCTCACTAAGTGTTAATTTTCTGCTTCGTTTTTTTTTCTCTCTTTTTTCTTTTCCCGAAAGGTACGTCATTTCTTTGTCTCATAAAAAGACGCACTGACACAGGTGTATTTATTAGATTTTATGTTATAGGCTTCAATCACTTCCCTAGTTCAGTTCAGGTTGACAGGCGTTTTCTGCATGGGCTGTCCTTTTTCCCCCCCTTTTCCACACCTTTAGGGCCTCTGCCCAATGTGTTTGTCACCGCGTGTTAGGGGGATTGATTGAATAAATCACTTCCTGTTCACGTGGGACGAACTGTTTTTGATGTGTGGTCCTGTATGTTCTTGCTCTCGTGGGAGAAGGGTTAACACGATTGCAGATGTTTGCCAATTTTGCAGGTGTGGAAAACACCACCTTTATATTTGATCGATAATCTTTTTGAGATTATGGGGCAGAGTGTGGCAGTATGGAATGAGTGTGACTTTTTGTTTCTTTCTATCTTTATTATTGCAAGCTTCTTCAGTTTGCCTGCCTTGGTTTTTCATCTGCTTTTGAAGCTTCTGGGAGACGGAAATTAAAAGGTGTGCAGGGTAGCCTGCTTCTGATGGCATTGTTTTTCAAAGCGGGGAAACATGCTGTGTGGACATGATTTTTTGAGCGCATTAGGCGTGCAAAGACTAACAATTGCTCACTTCACCAATTTGGAATGAGCTGAATGGTGCGGAACCACCGGTTTCTTGTTCTGTGGTTCATAGCGCTTGTCCTACGTCGTTCTTGAACTGTGTGTGTGTGTGTCTTTCGGCGCTACTGTTTTTCCATTTTCGAGTACAATGAACCATCTAGCCCAAATAGAAGTTCTTCTAACCTATACGTGGTTCATAGGTCCAACAAATATGGCGGCCTTGGAATTCCAGCTTGTTGTCTAAAAATTTGATAGTGCGATCTTCTGGCACCTCTTGTGTTAAGACTACAGGAGACATGGTCGAAGTGAAAGCATTCACACCATTCTGTACGACTGAGTGGAACGACAGAGTAACAGGAATATTACTCTGCATCGAACAATGCAGAGTAACAGGATGCCACGCTGATCAACTTAACTAGGGAAGTGATTGAAGCCTATAACATAAAATCTAATAAATACTCCTGTGTCAGTGCGCCGTCTGTGTTTTTATCAAACAAAGAAATGACGTTCCTTTCGGGAAAAGAAAAAAGAGAGAAAAAAAAACGAAGCAGAAAATTAACACTTAGTGAGGTTTCGCGCTCTGTGATTACCGTTGGACGTGAGTGAACTTGCCTTCCTCGGAAAAGTGTTAAATTTGTTGTTCGTGCATGCAATATTCAATCATGTCGTTGTTTTAATGATTTTAATGTTAAGATATTGCAGCTGTCAGAAAAACTTTGTCACCTACACATGCCACTCACTTTTTAGTTTTTAATCGGTTTTCTTTGTTATTAGATGTTTATGTGTCATTATTCGCTACGTAGTCAGACATTGTGCCTTGTTCACCTTTTTTACATCTCTTTTGAGACCTCGTCTTCCTTACCACTCTCTTACTCTTTCTGTCACTTTTATGGCCATTTACACCTTATCACGTCGACTGCTTCTGATTACATCTTCCTTCCAATTTATTGTGCACATCTTGCTCAATAAAGTCCAGTTGCAAGTCAGCGCTCGTGTTGTACATTTCCTTCCGTCGTCCCTGTCGTATGTCTGCGCTGTTTTAGAATGAGTACCCACCGACTCGCCCATACTTCTACTTTTGCATTAAAGGTGCACTGAAGAGGAATCTGAACTCGTGTTTTTGCCGTGGGAACTCAATCTACATGTTCCGAGCATTCTTAGAAATTTCGATTTATTGCCCTGTGTGGCCTATTTCTTTAATTAAATCGAATTAATGTCCGGCTCCTGCCTTTTTTTTTTTTTAATTCTCCCCGTACGGTGGGCGGAGTCAACCAACGCATGGAGTGCCTTTCACCCAGTTCAGTGGCGGCTTGCCGCTCTGCCATCGGCGGAGTAATACATAGTAATTCGTAGAAGCAAATAGTCCGCACATATTTTTATTTCTGGGGACTTATTTTGCGGCTATATTATCTGCGAATGAAACTATTTGTTCACGGAAACCTAAAAAAACAAAATAAAGCGAAAGCAAAGCCTCCACGGAGCTGGCTGAAAGGCACTCCCCACGCGTTGGTCGACTCCGCCCACCGTACGGGGAGAATTAAAAAAAAAAGGCGGGAGCCGGACGTTAATCCGATTTAATTATGGAAATGGGCCACACAGGGCAATAAGTCGCAGTTTCTAAGAATGCTCGGAACGTGTAGATCGATTTCCTGCGGCAAAAAGGCGAGTTCAGATTCCTCTTCACTGCACCTTTAACGTATGTTAGGAAAAAGTAGTGGGCCGAGTACAGATCCCCGAGGAACACCTGACGTTACTGGAAGAGAGTTAGAGTTCGTATTGTTAACAGAAACAAATTGTGAGCGATTAGAGAGGAAGGCTTCAATCCATTTCATTATGTAGGGGTGCAGATTTAATCTGGAAAGTTTTGTCAGTAAGCGCTCATACTTTATCGCAGGCTTTAGCGAAATGTAAAAACATGATGTCGGTCTGTTGATTAGAATCAAGGTGCGGATCATGTAAGGGGTCTCGCAGGAGTAGCCCCTGCGAAATCCATGCTGTGAAGGATGGCCGTGATACGGGTGTGAATGGCAGGCTCCACGATTTTGCAGAGTAGGGAAAATTGGGCGGTAATTTAAGGCAAATTTTTTTCACCTGATTTGTCGACTGAAACGGCCTCCCCTTGTTTGCAATCCTTGGGCAGGTGAGGAGTGACTGCGTGAATGACAACGACAAGAAAGATGCACATGTATCTTTTGTGTTTTTTAGTGTTGATGTTGTCGATGCCGGCGGAGCTTCATTTTTTCTATTAATCATGAGTTTCCTTTTGGAGAGAATGTTAGCGGAGGCGTAGGTTCCGATGTCGGTTTAGATTCTTTCGTAAGCACAGATGAAAAGGCCTCAGTAAATAGATATTCTGCATCTGAGATGGGCTAACCTGGTGCATTGGCAAGAGTCACGTGCTGTGGGCTGATGACTTGCCACAATTTACAGGGGTTGTCAGCATTTTAGGTACGCCACATAGTATTTATTCCAGGCGTTCTTACTGGGATGCAATTTCGCTGAGCGGAAGAGGTGTTTCTTTTTGTTCTCCAGACGTTTTAGAAAACTGTGGACCATGGGTTTCGCTGGCTGTTTTGTATGATTATATTTGGAATAAATTTTTCTACCAATTCTCTTTCTCTTCAAGTTTTCATGAATTGTTCTTTGATGAAAGTTGGGCTCAACAAGGGCTAGGGAGGTGCAAAGTTTGTTATTAATAGCGGCATAGTTCCCTGATTATATAATGGAATGGTTTGTCTGTTAGTTGCGCGGGGCAACGGTTTGATGGTGTGGCATGCACATATTATTTTGTGATCGCTAACACCTCGATTATTAAATTTGTGTGGAAAATTTGGACTGTTATTAGGGGGTTTGTAGCAAATGCCAACTGACTGTGGTGAAGAGTGGAATAGGACCCACAGTATTTCGATGTCTGATAAAAGGTTGATGGCTGTGCTTGACAGTTCTTACCTGGTTGCAAGAGGTACGCCTCCTCCCCTCCTATCTTGGTGGTCATTGCGATAAAAACGGAAAATTTGGCAAGTCAGCGATGACTTCGCTGTCAGATATGTTGGTGTTGAGGCACGTTTCAGTCAGGGTTAGTAAGTTACTGGAAGATGATGAGACGAGATTAGAAACGATGTCCCACTTTGAAATGAAACTGCAAACATTCGTGAAGGTCGCTGACAAGGAAATAGTGGGTTGCAGTGAATGTTTCAAATGCTTTGGTTGCCGAGATGATTGCTGCTGCACTTTTACGGTTGGGGTGTCTTATCTAAGATGTAACATTTTGGACTGTTGCGTAGTGTTGTGAAATGCAAGGCGAATTTATCTGTCATTGACCGCGCATGGGCAACGAGCTGTTCGCACAAAAGAGGAGACAAGTCTTCGCCAGTTCTGTGGTCTGTCTCTGGAAGCTTTTTTCTTCCACTGGAGAGGATGCTTTCTTTTGTTTTGAACGGCACGAATTTTACGATGATTGGGCGGTTTCGATCTGTTGAGTGGCGCCCAAGGCAGTGAGCACGCTCGATTTGATTAGGAACACTGGTGAAATCTAGATGCATAGAGCAGTAGCTAATGACTGCTTCCTCTGAATGCGCAAAACTTTTAGAAAGATTAGTGTTGGGAATATTGTAAAATAACAGGTTATCACGGCGAGAGCAGTTTTCATCATCGTCTACACGCGCTTCCAATCTCACGATCTATTGGCTTAGTTGCGTTGTCAAAGTTTTCAGGCTGTCTATTTCAGAATTAATTGCAGAAAGCGTAGCGTAGTGAGATTCCGGAGCAATCATACGCTTGTTTAAATCGGTCAGTGTTGAATCAGTAGTTCTGAGCTGTGTCTTAATGTCCCGCAAGTCGAAGATTAGGGTGTTTGCCCAGCTGTTAATTTCTGCAGTTTGGAAATTATGGTTTCAGAGTTGTTCGGCCCAGGATTAGTCTCCACATCACCCAACAGGAGCAGAAGCATGCGGATGGTGCGTAAGCATTCAATAACAACACTGGCGCAGCGCTGCGGGCTTGGCAGCTGCATTCGTAAATAATTGCTGGTTTTCTTAGCATAAAGAGAGAACTTACTACCAACCTGCACTGCGAACAGGAACGGATTAGTAGACTGTGCTTTCACACAGCTACCGAGCCCACAGAGCAGCGGCCGGCGAAGTCGTTGATGACGATGTCGATGATGGTAGCCATTCAATGTCCGGCAGGCGATATTCCGGTGGTGGTGCAGGCAAATCCAGTATCGGTGACGATGTTATTCCAAGATAGTGGGTGCAGTGTTCATTGTCGGTGATGAACACGTGGGATGAAGGTCCAGGGGAAGCGGCCAGCAAGACAGCAAAGACCGGTTGGACGGTGACAGAAAGTGCCTGCATTGCGAAGAGGAACGGATTAGTAGACTGTGCTTTCACACAGCTACCGAGCCCACAGAGCAGCGGCCGGCAAAGTCGTTGATGACGATGTCGATGATGGTAGCCATTCAATGTCCGGCAGGCGATATTCCGGTGGTGGTGCAGGCAAATCCAGTATTGGTGACGATGTTATTCCAAGATAGTGGGTGCAGTGTTCATTGTCGGTGATGAACACGTGGGATGAAGGTCCAGGGGAAGCGGCCAGCAAGACAGCAAAGACCGGTTGGACGGTGACAGAAAGTGTCTGCATTGCGAAGAGGAACGGATTAGTAGACTGTGCTTTCACACAGCTACCGAGCCCACAGAGCAGTGGCCGGCGAAGTCGTTGATGACGATGTCGATGATGGTAGCCATTCAATGTCCGGCAGGCGATATTCCGGTGGTGGTGCAGGCAAATCCAGTATCGGTGACGATGTTATTCCAAGATAGTGGGTGCAGTGTTCATTGTCGGTGATGAACACGTGGGATGAAGGTCCAGGGGAAGCGGCCAGCAAGACAGCAAAGACCGGTTGGACGGTGACAGAAAGTGCCTGCATTGCGAAGAGGAACGGATTAGTAGACTGTGCTTTCACACAGCTTCCGAGCCCACAGAGCAGCGGCCGGCAAAGTCGTTGATGACGATGTCGATGATGGTAGCCATTCAATGTCCGGCAGGCGATATTCCAGTGGTGGTGCAGGCAAATCCAGTATTGGTGACGATGTTATTCCAAGATAGTGGGTGCAGTGTTCATTGTCGGTGATGAACACGTGGGATGAAGGTCCAGGGGAAGCGGCCAGCAAGACAGCAAAGACCGGTTGGACGGTGACAGAAAGTGCCTGCATTGCGAAGAGGAACGGATTAGTAGACTGTGCTTTCACACAGCTACCGAGCCCACAGAGCAGCGGCCGGCAAAGTCATTGATGACGATGTCGATGATGGTAGCCATTCAATGTCCGGCAGGCGATATTCCGGTGGTGGTGCAGGCAAATCCAGTATTGGTGACGATGTTATTCCAAGATAGTGGGTGCAGTGTTCATTGTCGGTGATGAACACGTGGGATGAAGGTCCAGGGGAAGCGGCCAGCAAGACAGCAAAGACCGGTTGGACGGTGACAGAAAGTGCCTGCATTGCGAAGAGGAACGGATTAGTAGACTGTGCTTTCACACAGCTTCCGAGCCCACAGAGCAGCGGCCGGCAAAGTCGTTGATGACGATGTCGATGATGGTAGCCATTCAATGTCCGGCAGGCGATATTCCAGTGGTGGTGCAGGCAAATCCAGTATTGGTGACGATGTTATTCCAAGATAGTGGGTGCAGTGTTCATTGTCGGTGATGAACACGTGGGATGAAGGTCCAGGGGAAGCGGCCAGCAAGACAGCAAAGACCGGTTGGACGGTGACAGAAAGTGCCTGCATTGCGAAGAGGAACGGATTAGTAGACTGTGCTTTCACACAGCTTCCGAGCCCACAGAGCAGCGGCCGGCAAAGTCGTTGATGACGATGTCGATGATGGTAGCCATTCAATGTCCGGCAGGCGATATTCCGGTGGTGGTGCAGGCAAATCCAGTATTGGTGACGATGTTATTCCAAGATAGTGGGTGCAGTGTTCATTGTCGGTGATGAACACGTGGGATGAAGGTCCAGGGGAAGCGGCCAGCAAGACAGCAAAGACCGGTTGGACGGTGACAGAAAGTGCCTGCATTGCGAAGAGGAACGGATTAGTAGACTGTGCTTTCACACAGCTACCGAGCCCACAGAGCAGCGGCCGGCAAAGTCGTTGATGACGATGTCGATGATGGTAGCCATTCAATGTCCGGCAGGCGATATTCCGGTGGTGGTGCAGGCAAATCCAGTATTGGTGACGATGTTATTCCAAGATAGTGGGTGCAGTGTTCATTGTCGGTGATGAACACGTGGGATGAAGGTCCAGGGGAAGCGGCCAGCAAGACAGCAAAGACCGGTTGGACGGTGACAGAAAGTGTCTGCATTGCGAAGAGGAACGGATTAGTAGACTGTGCTTTCACACAGCTACCGAGCCCACAGAGCAGTGGCCGGCGAAGTCGTTGATGACGATGTCGATGATGGTAGCCATTCAATGTCCGGCAGGCGATATTCCGGTGGTGGTGCAGGCAAATCCAGTATCGGTGACGATGTTATTCCAAGATAGTGGGTGCAGTGTTCATTGTCGGTGATGAACACGTGGGATGAAGGTCCAGGGGAAGCGGCCAGCAAGACAGCAAAGACCGGTTGGACGGTGACAGAAAGTGCCTGCATTGCGAAGAGGAACGGATTAGTAGACTGTGCTTTCACACAGCTTCCGAGCCCACAGAGCAGCGGCCGGCAAAGTCGTTGATGACGATGTCGATGATGGTAGCCATTCAATGTCCGGCAGGCGATATTCCAGTGGTGGTGCAGGCAAATCCAGTATCGGTGACGATGTTATTCCAAGATAGTGGGTGCAGTGTTCATTGTCGGTGATGAACACGTGGGATGAAGGTCCAGGGGAAGCGGCCAGCAAGACAGCAAAGACCGGTTGGACGGTGACAGAAAGTGCCTGCATTGCGAAGAGGAACGGATTAGTAGACTGTGCTTTCACACAGCTACAGAGCCCACCTACAGATAGTGACATGCAGTCACTTCAGCAGCATGTTAATTCTATCACCTTATCGTTTAACCTAGGTTAAATGCAGATAAAAGCTACCACATAACATTTACCAAAGTGAAGTGCACACACAACACAAGGTACGCAGTCTGTAATGAAGTGCTCAGTAAAGTCCCCAAAGTCTAGTGTCTGGTCGTGCTTCTTTCTGAGGGATCTCTCATTTAATCAGCATGTTAACAACACTGTAAAAAAAGCTGCAGGCATGCTTAGCCTCGTTACTATAAATGTTTGTGGTGCCTCACAAATACTGAAAATGGTGGCGTAGCGAGCAGTGGTAAGACTGCACGTAGAGTATGCATCCAGCTTGGTTGACCCCCATCAAAAATGCTGCCTCGATAAAATTGAAGGTATTCAGAATCATGCTACGAGGTTTATATTGAAACAATATTCCCGGGGAGCTAGTGTCACACAAGGGAAGTCTAGCATTGGAATCGAACCTCTGGACAGAAGGCGGAGGGAAAGCTGGCTGAAACTAATGCATGTATTTTATAATAACGCAACTCGTATCGACAGATTTAAATATATCCAGCCCCCTCCCTACTACCTCTGGAGGGGTCACAGAAGTTATATGTTGCACGAATGACGTGAAATTCTCTGTTTTCGCAAAAAAGATATCTGAATGGAACACAGAAGAGGTCATCACAGCTGACGATGTCCACTTCGTTCAACTTATCCATTATTTATAATTTGAATATTCCTTGCACTGTGTTGTTCTTGTGGATTGTATAACAGGTTCCAAAATTGGGAATGGCTCTTTTATATACTGGCTGTTTGACTGTGTCTTTATTTGTGTTGTTTTTAATATTCGTGCCCACTCTCCTGCTGTAATGATCTGGCGCTGCAGGATATGCTGTGAACAATAATAAACCGTGCTGTTTCAGTTTCAGTAGCCAAATGATAGCTGTGATGTTGCAGTTCTTTATAGGTCACATGAGAAAACTGCAATGTAATCGCTGCTTCTGTATGCATTCCTTGTCATTCCAGCTCCTGATGTATATTGTTTAAGCACTGCATAGTGAAATGAAACGACCAGGCGGCAGTCCAGACCATGAGGGTGAAATAGCTCGCCAGACGAGAATTGGGTGACAGGCACTCTCAGGTCGCGACCTGAATCCTCTTGAGAGGATTAGGCTGCCCACACTTTCAGTTGCATAACCGGGTGGGCAGTGCTGGGAGACAGGAAGGGAAAATGGGTCGGGGAAGAAACACGAGTCAAGGGGGGACGAGGGTATCTCACGAATAATATTGCACGCAGATGCGTTTGTCTCTCCTGATTCCAAGTATGTAGTCACAATTGAGCTGGTGGTCTTAGATCTTGCAGAGTCTAGAATGTAATTAGGTAATTTCTTATGCATCTTCAGTGGACTTTCTCACTGCATTTTGTTGCTTTTGTTTGCATGAACTGATAGCCAGAGAGTTCCCATACCCGATGACGTTCTTTGTTTTTCTCTAAAGGCATGCCATCCTGATATGCTACATCGAGAGTAAAAGGTCGCAGTATTTGACACTGCAACTCATTAAGCTAATTGTAAATTCCTATTTTTATGTGGCCTAAACAGAAAAAAAGTAAGAATGTCATCCTGGATGGGAATTTGCTCGCCATCAATTCATGTAATTAAAAGCAACAAATTGCGATGAGAAAATTCACTAAAGCTTCGTAAGAAATTGCCTAATTACACTCTGGAATCCAACATAACTCTTGATCCAAGACCACCAGCTCAGTTCTGGCTACATATTTGGAATCGGAAGAGAAAAGCGCATCTGTGTGCAATATTATTCGTGAGGTTCTAGCCACAAATAAAAAGCAAGACCCTCATCCCCCTCTTGATGACATCTCCAGTGAAATCAAGAAGAAACGGGCATCAGTGCATAATGTGCAAGGTCCTGCTTTCGGGGCACTGGGGGCTATTCTTGGCACATGGCCGTTGATATCGGGATAAGGAAAGTGGCAGGGTGTAAGCAGTGAGTGGAGAATCGCTGTTTGCATGCACAGGGCAGAGGTGGTTCGGTGCAGCTCGAAGCAAGACTACCTGGCCAAGATCCACTGCATTCGGCTTGCCTTCAAGGTGAGCGTTCTGTTTCTATGGTAAGACGGACATTCGAGAGAGTTGGTACAGCATGCTCGAAAATTTCCAGCGCACACAGGGCAGGGACAAAGAAGAGAAACACCACAAGTGCTGACTCGCAACTAAGCATGTATTCGGAAACGCAGAAAATATATGCTCACAGGAAAAACAAAAGCATCAAAACCTGTGCAATCACGCAGGCGCGTCCACACATGAAAATTCCCGTTCATCATGTAGGTCAACAGATGGGTCACTAACACATGTGTAAGGCTTTACTCGATAAAACAACTTTTTTGTTTAGCCATCCTAATCAATTGGCAAGAGTGGTATATGACAAGCCTATCATGTCTACAAAAACCAGCCTACATGTGTTGGTGACCCGTCTGTTGTCCTGCATGAACGGGAATTTTCATATCTGGACGCGCCTGCGTGATTGCATAATGGAGTGCATATTGCAACCGCGCAAAACGACGAGGGACGAAGAGAGGAAAGCACAGGACAAGACGCGGATAGCCAGAGATAGCCGTCTTGTCCTGTGCTTTCCTCTCTTCGTCCCTCGTCGTTTTGCGCGGTTGCAATATGCACTCCATTGTCAACTACCAACTAGCCCGCCTTCACTTGTTACATGTGATTGCATAAGTTTTGATGTTTTCCTTTTTTCCTGTGAGCATATATTTTCTGCGTTTGTGAATAAACACTTAGTTGCGAGTCAGCGCTTGTGGTGTTCGCTTCTTTGTCCCTGCCCTGTGTGCGATGGAAATTTTCCAGCATGCTGTTTCTGTGCTGCACATTCAGCAACACGCTGGACAGAATCACTGGGCCTTGTGTTCTTCTGCACAGCCCTTGTGTGCTCTAGGCACTTTCACTGCTCAAACATTTGGGCTGTTGTTGGCACAAGATCTCAAGGGGCTGCTAGTCGCTCTGGAAGGCTTCGCACTGTGGAGAAGCTTCTCCTTTGCTACCAGGCTTTGAAAGGGGCTTTGAAACACCTTCCGGGGAGAGCACATCACTACACTGTGTTGTCACCAACAGCTAACCAGATAATATGCACGCATCCGAGGACCCATAATCCCACGCGCGAAGCCCTTCCCGGCGATTTTTTTCATGCTGCACCCTCCTCCGTTTCTTGCAGCTGCGTACGCGAGGTGGCCATATTGGTTGGATTCTGTCGGACGTCAGGCCATGGCCGCGGCCAATAAGTCTCGCAGCTCCACCCCCGAGGGTGGGGCTGGCGGAGGACCTTCCAGCGTGCAGAAAGTGACGAGAGAAGAGGGAAAAAGCGCAAAGAGCTTGAAATTCAAAATTTGACTAGAGGTGTAAGCAAGTGAAACCACAATTTAAGATGAGGAGAATTGCGTTTCATGCAGAGCAGGTGAGCTGTTTGCGCATGTCAACGACCTCTGCTCGGGGCTGCAGCTGTCCCAATTCCTTCCAGTCGCGTTGGGGGGCTCTCCCTGTGCTTCTGCAATAAAAGGGGGCTGACAGGAGTGCATGTCCGACTCACAGTGGGAAGCCGTCACATTCGGCACTTTTCTATGCTCCTTTCGTGCCACAAGCTTACTCTGGTGCCACCTTGTGATCATTTGAGTTTAATTATTGAGCCGACAAATAGCAGGCAAGAACTTGGCAGCCAGCGAAAGAATGCCTCGCCTTTCACGGCGCACATCAGCAAAGGGGCATCCCAAGGATCACTAAACTAGCGTACTAACCTGAAGGCTTCCCGAAAGAAAAACAACAAAAAATGCATTTAGCAAAAGACAAAAAACTTTTCGAGCGACCGTCGTCCACGGTGTGCATGCGAGCACCTCAACGCAGCCAACAACGCGCAGCAGATGACGCGAGGAGGGTGTATGTCAGCGATCAGAGGCTGCCAGATCAGCCAGCGGTTCCCAAAAGAAATGCAAAAAAATCTTTTTAAAAATATCTACCGCACAGAATCAACTGGAACTTGGGCAAATCCTAATTTAAAGTGTTGGGAATTAAATGCAATAAGCAGGGCATGCATGAAAACAGGCTGTAGTGGTCCCTCAAATGTGAGCTCTCTTGTGTTTTTTGCTAATCATGTCAGACCATCGAAAATTGGGCAAAATTTGGAACACACTTAAGCCTGACAAGGCGGCATTCAATATTCTTATGCACTACTTTTTCCTGAACAGTAATACATTAACACAGGACGTCCTGTTCCCCATTTTGTCATCATCATCATCAGCCTGACTATGCCGACTGCAGCTCAAAGGTCTCTCCCATGTCTCTCCAGTTAACCCTGTCTTTTGCCAGCTGCGCCCACTGTATCCCCGCAAACTTCTTAATCTCATCCACCCACCTAACTTCCCGCCACGCCCTGCTACGCTTTTGCCTTCTCTTGGAATCCACTCAATTACCCTTAAAGGGCCACTGACCAGGGTCCGGACATTTTTGAAAAACAAGCCCACTGCATAGATGAGGCATCGAAGATAACCTCTGCAAAATACTAGAGCCATGCGCGCCCCGAAAAGCTGCGAAAATTCAAATCAAAGCCCGTTCGTTCTTTCCTTCCTTCAAAAACGGGCCCGGCCCACTACTCTGCACCCCGCTGACGTCAAGGGGGGCTACTTTCGCTAAAGGCACTCCATTGGTGCATCGTTCTGACTGACGGGAGAAGGTTGGGCGTAGCCTTGGCGTCGCGTCGTCTGCAGAACGCTTTCCGCAGCGCCTTCTGTTCTGGCTCATGCCTACAAACCCGCATGAAGGAACAAAAAAAAAAAAAAACTGCGGAGGGAGCGTGCGGCGACAGCCTTGAACCCTAGCCATAAAAAGTAAAAAAACAGTAAAACTGAGGAAGTTGGCTCGCCCCCCCCCTCCCCCCCCCCCCCCGCCGTGATCCCGTCACGAGACGCTCTGCGTGCGCGCTCCCTTCTCAGTTTCTTTTCTTCTATGCGAGCCCCCCAAAACAAGGTTTTAATTAGTAGTGCAGCAGAGCCTTTCCCTCGCTCGCCCACTTTACCGCTCCGCACACATACCGCTTATCTTTCGTGCATCTTGCGTACGCCTTGACTCCAATGAATGACATATGCTTTGGAGCGGAGAAAAGACACAAACACACAGAACACAAACACGCATGGAGAAAAGCAAACGGGCGGTTGCCGGGTCCGCGCTTCGCCGTGTGTTTCGAACACAACCGACTTCCGCCCCTCCGCTCGTGAAACGGTGGGGAGGCCTAAAAGAAAATGAAAAGGTGGCTCGTTAACTGGGAATGACAAACAGATGTATGAAAGGATGCGCTCGCTAACAAGTCTAGGTGGTCGAGCCGATCGCGCCTCTCGATCGTTCAGTGTGCGGAGAAAATGCAAAAACCAAGAAAAGAATTCTATTGAAGGCGGGGCCATGACGTCGCCCTGTGACGCACTCCACAGACACCACGCCTCCGGCTTACACCGGAGAAAGAAGGGGTGATTTTGCCTTGCCGAGCCTACTCGACGAGGAGCGGGAGAGAAAAATTTCGAGGAGGGAATGGAAGGAGAGGAGGCTCGCTCAAAGTGAGGTAGAGAGTGTCTGCTGGCCGCGGGTGGGCAGGGGGCCTTTAAGGACCAGTGGTTATGTTACCTTTGCATTACATGCCCTGCCCAAGCCCAATTCTTCCCATTGATTTCGACTAGGATGTCATTAACGCACGTTTGTTCCCTCATCCACTCCGCCCGCTTCCGATCTCTTAACGTTGCACCTGTTACTTTTCTTTCCATAGCTTGATTCAGTGTCCTCAACTTAAGCTGAACTATTTTCGTTAGCCTCCACATTTCTGCCCCATAAGTGAGTACCGGTAAGATTTAGCTGTTGTACACTTTTCTGTGAGGGATATTAATAGACTACCATTCATGATCTGAACGAACCTCCCATAAGTGTCCACCCGATTTTTATTCTTCTAATTATTTCCCCTCTCACGATCCGGATCAGCTGTCACTACCTGCCCTAAATAGACGTATCCCCTTACTACTTCCAGCTCCTTGCTACCAATTGTGAACTGCTGTTCTCTTGCTAGACTGTTGAATATTACTTTGGTTTGTGCATGTTAATTTCTGGCCCCACCGTTCCGCTCTGCCTGTCTAATTCATTGATCATGCTTTGCAGTTTATGTCCTGAGTGACTTAGCAAGGCAATGTCATCAGTGAATTGCAGATTACTTACGTATTCTCCATTAACTCTTATCCCCAACTGTTCCCATTTCAGGCCCCGGAATACCTCCTGTAAACAGGCAGTGAATAGCATAGGCGAGAGCGTGTCTCCCTGCTTGACATCTCTCCTGATTGGAATTTTATTGCTGACTTTATGGAGGACTATGGTAGCTGTGCATTCGTTATAAATATCTTCCAATATTTTCACATAACACTCTTCTACACCCTGATTCCACAATGCCTGCATGACTGCTGAAGTTTCTACTGAATCGAATGCTTTCTCGTAATCAATGAACGCTATATATAAGGGCTGGTTCTATTCTGCGCATTTCTTTATCACCTGATTGATAGTGCGAATATGGTCTATTGTCGAGTATCCTTTATGAAACCCTGCCTGATCATTTGGTTGATTGAAGTCTAAGGTTGTTGTGACTCTATTAGCGATTACCCTAGTAAATACCTTGTAGGCAATGGGCCGTAAGCTGATTGGTCTGTAATTCTTCAAGTCCTTGACGTCTCCTTTCTTACGAATTAAGATAATGTGAGCGTTTTCACAAGCTCTAGGTACTCTCGAGGTCACAAGGCATTGCGTATACAGGGTGGCTAGTTTTCGTAGCACAATCTCTCCTCCGTCCTTCAACAAATCTGCTGTTACCTGATCCTCACCAGCTGCTTTTCCTCTTTGCAGTGCTCCTAAGGCTTTCTTTACTACCTCGTTCGTTACTGGCAGGATGTCCCATTGCTGTGCTCGACTGCCTCCCTCAGTAACTTGATGATTACATTCGCTACTGTATAGATTTGTGTAGAACTCTTTGGCTACTCTGACTGTCTTATCCACATTCCTAATGACATTGCCCTCTTTGTCTCTTAACGTATATGTCTGGTTTTAGCTGAGCCTAGTTTTCTGGGCACCGCTTTTAGGCTACCTCCATTCTTTAGAGCATGCTCGATTCTCTCCATATTAAACTTCCTTATGTTGGCTACCTTGCGCTTATTTATTAAATTAGAGGACTCTGTTATTTCTATTCCTATTCTTTCTTTAGGGTTGGACACCTTCATGCTTTGGCATTTCTTAATGAAATCTTTAGTCTCTTCAGCACTCAGAGGTGTGGTTGAAGAGTATAAAAATGCATTAAAAAAAGCCAAGGAGCGATATTTTAACGTTACTCTGCCATCACTTTTACTAACTGATCCAAAAAAATTCTGGAACGTTGTCAACGGTTCAGACCAGCCATCTGTATCTCCTCTCGATGCACAATCAAATCCCATCCCTATTAGCGACAGTGCTACGGTACTTAATGAAACTTTTGCTACGGCATTTTATCTCTCCTCTACCACATCACTACCGGATTATGATGGTCACATCACATTCCCAATGGATCCCATTCATTTTGATTTTGAAGGCATCATAAGTATCATAGATCACATGAAACTATCCTCTTCTTGAGGTCCAGATAATATCAGCAGTAAAATTCTGAAAAACACTAAAGTATATTCTGCCATAATACTGTCAAGATTATTTCAGCAATCTCTGCAAGACGGTGAACTCCCTGATGACTGGGAATTGGGTAAGGTGGTTCCACTCCACAAATCAGGCGACAAACACCTTTCACTCAACTATCGACCAATATCATTAACCAGTATTCCTTGCAAGATAATGGAGCACGTCATCCTGTCTCACCTAGCTAACTTTCTTGAGTCATCTTCGTTCTTCAACTGTGCACAACATGGTTTTAGAAAATACTTCTCTTGCGAAACGCAATTAATAAGTCTTACGAGCAATATTAACTTCATACTTGATCACGGCAACGAGGCTGACTGTATTTATTTAGACTTTCGCAAAGCATTTGACACAGTGTCGCACAACTTTTTTACAAACTAAGTAAACTTAATATTGACCATAACGTACTAAGGTGGATTGAGTACTTTCTGTCTAACCGATTGCAGTATGTACACGCTAATGGCTTTAACTCGTCATCCATTCCTGTGACCTCCGGCGTCCCACAAGGTTCTGTCATAGGTCCTTTGCTGTTCCTTGTATATATTAATGACCTGCCTAACAATGTAACATCTTCAGTAGGACTCTTTGCGGACGATTGTGTCATTTACCGCGAAATAAAAAATACGAATGACGTTGAATTACTTCAGGCAGACCTAACCACTATCTCTAACTGGTGTTCACAATGGCAAATGACTCTTAATACGACTAAATGCACAGTAATGCGCTTTTCCCGTCGCGAAAATTCAAGTCCCATTGCCTACACTATTTCTACTTCCTTGCTAACACCCGTGGAATCTTATAAATATCTCGGCGTCATTCTGACATGAGACCTAACTTGGAAAGCACACGTCAGCTCTATCATGGCTTCCGCTAACCGCATGCTTGGATACCTTAAGCGCAATTTTTACTTAGCACCAAGCCCTGTCAAGCTTCTTCTGTATAAGTCACTTGTGCGCTCAAAATTAGAATACGCTAACTCTGTATGGGACCCTTTCACTAACACACTCATCGACGCCCTAGAAGCTGTGCAGAATAGACCAGCACGTTTTATTATGCGCAACTATGATCGTGCTTCCAGTGTCACAGAAATAAAAAATAGTTTATCGTTAACCCCTCTTGCTCTGCGCAGAAAAGTGTCCCGTCTGTGTCTGTTTTTTTAAATTTACAGCATGAACTCTACTCTGAAAGAAGCATTGATCACAACACCAACATATGTTTCATCCCGCGTCGATCACTCACGGAAAGTTGGCGTTCCTCGTTGCCGGACAACATCCTGCATAAATTCCTTTATTCCAAAAACATCGTCGGAGTGGAACCACCTACCACCACATATTGTACCTGCAAAGGACGTCGATGAGTTTAGGTCACTGTTGTCATTACAATATGGTTTACCATAGCCTCAGTTGGTTCACTTCGTTTTGTATATTGTGTATTTAGCTCTGTTCCTTTTCTTTTTTCGCATGCATTTTGTTCTGTTAATAGCCTTCTGCCATCGTACCCGTTCAATGTTTCTACGAATGGTGATGTTCTAGTTCATATCTTTGTGTTTACTTGCAATGTTTTTCGACTTTTTGTGAATTTATTTGTTTCGGTGTTGGTATTCCTAATTATTGTATTGTTTCGCTTTTTGAATCCTGTATTTTCTTGCAGCTAGTTTTCTTTTTGCCATCATGCGTATCATTTTTTGTAGGCATGTCTGTGTATGCGTTAACCCCCTTTTTGTAACAGTTTCATTTTATATCTATGTACCACTCCCCTCAATAATGCCCTGTGGGTCATGAGGGTATCAGAAATAAATAAATAAATAAATAAATAAATAAATAGATAGATTGCCCATATCCTGTCGAACCATCCTATAGCCTACTTCTACGGCGCACTTCATAACGATAGCTGTGAGATTATCATTCATTGCTTCAACACTACGGTCGCCTTCTTCAGTTAAAAAGGGAAAATCTGTTCTGCAGCGAAATCCTGGATTCCTCTACTTTCCTTCTTATTGATAACTCGTTAATAGCGTTCCTGTTCACCAGTTTCCTCCGTTCCCTCTTCAAATCTAAGCTAATTTGAGACCTTACCGTTCTGTGGTCACTACAACGGACCTTTCCGAGGACCTCCACATCCTCTACGATGCCAGGGTGAGCACACAGTATGAAGTCTATTTCATTTTTAATCTCACCATTTTGGCTTTTTCATGTGCACTTTGCGGAAGAAGGTATTCATGATCTGTAAATTATCTCTCTCTGCGAACTCTACTGATAACTCCCCCCTGCTGTCCCATAGTCGCCTACCGCCTGGTCTTTATCCTGCTTCTTGCCTACCTTCGCATTGCAGTCACCTATCAGTACAGTGTACTGTGATTTTACTTCGGTCATTGCCGATTCCACATCCTCATAGAAGCTTTCAACTATCTGGTCATCATGGCTTGATGTAGGCGCGTAGGCCTGCACCACCTTCAGCTTGTACCTCTTATTAAGCCTATTTACGATAGCTGCCACTCTCTCATTAATACTGTAAAACTTCTCGATGTTGCCAGCTATATCCCGATTAATGAGGAATCCCACACCTAGTTCTCGCCTATCTGCTAATCCCCGGTAGCAGAGTACGTGCCCGCCCCTTAGTGCTGTATACGCCTCATCTGTCCTCCTAACCTCACTAAGCCCTATGACATCCCATTGAATACCTGCTTGTCTCTCCAACAGCACTGCTAAGCTAGCCTCAGTGGATAAAGTTCTAGTGTTAAACTTTGTCAGGATCAGTTTCCAGTGGTGGCCTGTCTGGAGCCAGGGATTCTTAGCAGCGTCCGCTGCGTCACAGGCCACCTTGGTCAGTTGCTCCGCAGCCGCTGGGGACTGAGGGCCGAGGGTTAATTGGTGCAGTTGTATAGGAGGTTGAGGCCAAGTACTACACCAGGGTGGCCATATCCTGTTCTGGTGAGGGAGTGCACTGTCAGTTCTGGTCACCGAGATCAGGCCACACCACAGGCCTGGCTCTGCAATTCAATTGACACACGGAGTTTTTTTTTTAATTCTTTTCCCAACCGAGTGGTGGATTGCACAGCACTGGGATTTGAATGCCAGTCCTCTCGCACACGAGGCGGATGCTGTGCCTTGGCGCGCCCTTTTTGTCATGTCACGCCAGCTAGCCCTCACGGCAGCACTGCCTTCACCCACTGGGAAGTCTACAGAAGCAGAGAAAAAGAAGGAGTTGCAAAACGCCAGCACTGAGGTGGGGAGGGGGAAAAGGGCTGAGGCCCCATCAGGATCTTGGGGGAAAAAACACAGACGAAGAAGGACAAGACGACACAGCGCTGACTTGAACTGATTAGTTTATTGTGGAGCGACACATATATACGTGTTCGAAAAGTGGGCGGGAAGACATGGGTAACGGCTGCCGAGTTTGCACGCAACTGAAAGATAACTTACGAAAATTGAAAAGACACCTAATGGCAAGGGTGACCCTTGGAGGCAACAAAAAATTAAAACTAAACAAGATAAAAAAGACAAGTGGAGGGGTGACTAAAAGGATGATGCTAAAAGGCGCTTTTGACACTTTTTTTCTTTTTTTGTTTTTGTTTCTCTTGTACTACCTGTTCGCATCATCGTTTTAAGCATCATCCTTTTAGTCACCCCTCCACTTGTCTTTTTTATCTTGTTTAGTTTTAATTTTTTGTTGCCTCCAAGGGTCACCCTTGCCATTAGGTGTCTTTTCAATTTTCGTAAGTTATCTTTCAGTTGCGTGCAAACTCTGCAGCTGTTACCCATGTCTTCCCGCCCACTTTTCGAACACGTATATATGTGTCGCTCCACAATAAACTAATCAGTTGAAGTCAGTGCTGTGTCGTCTTGTCCTTCTTCGTCTTAGGAGTGTGCTGTGTTTTTTCCCCCCAAGATGAGCTACCAACTGGCCCACCCTTGCAAGGAGCAGTCATGCAGCATCTTCCAGCCGTGCCCGTCCTCTGCACGGCCGATTCATGCAGGTGGCTGATGCATGCCCAGGGAGCGTACTCTCCAGACGAGTGGGACAGAGTGTGCTGCGTCATTTCGAAGCTGAGGTCTCTCTCTGGAGTGTGGTGGCGATGCAGGGAGCAGGCGTCAAAATGTGGCCACGTGGGGGGCTAGCAGCAGCACTGCCTCTCTGCCCCACCAGCCGGGCTCTGGCCTGTTTCTCACCGCACCCTGCCCTGGGCAAGCCACTCCCTTATCACATGCAGGCAGTGGAAAGGCAGAAGAGCGTGCCGTGATGGTTGCAAACAGTGGAAGGAGTGGGATAACTGTTCCGGCCTTTGAATGCATTGGCAGGTCGTTCCCTGCTTTGGTTAAAGGACTCGAGTAAGCATCTGTGCGTAGGATTTGGTTCTGGGCCTCCTTTTAGTGAGTCACCCGTACCAAGAGCATTGCCACTTGTGTCGTGGGGCTGACTTGAACCATAGCCTGGTGCATCTCATGCATGGCCCTTGCTTGAGAACTTGTGCAGGGGGCGGAGAGCTGTCAAGTTGTGTGTGTGGCTGCGTGCTCTAGGCATCTTGCACTTGTGCTGTCTCAGCTGGGCGCGCAGCATCCACGAGGGTTCCCTCCGGCCGTTGGGAGGCTCAGTCGCCCCCCCCCGTTGCCCTTCTCTGGGCGGGGCAGTGGGAACAGGCCACAAGGTCGCGTAGAGGTCAAATGGGGATCAGAGCCATTTCGGAGGAGGTGTCTTGTTATGGGGCCGGACCCCTTTGTTCCTGGCCTCGTCTGACGGCAGCAGGGGCTGACTGCCTGCACTCTTTCACGCAGAGGCTGACCGGCCAGCCCGAGGTGCTCCAGTGGCTCATAGATGCTGCCAACCATGTGCTGGGTGGCTTCATGCTGTGCGCTGGAAAAGTAAGTCTGCCACAGGCGTGTTTCACTGGCGAAGCACACTGGCAAGAAGACAAGTCTGTTGTGGGCTCTGTGTTGGCAAACTGGGTGTTTGAATTAGGCAAGTGCGAATTGACAGTTGCATCAGGATGACATCCACATGGACTGTGTGTGTTGCATGCAAGGCCTGTTTGGTGAAATATTTGTCTCAGTGTTTGGCCTCGAATGCGGTTTTGGTCGAACACCCCTCCTCCGGGATCTGCCCTGGACTGGGCACATGTGTGCAGACAGGCACAGGCTGGCCATAAGGGGGGGTCTTAAAACTGACCTTTTCATTTGTGGATAGAATGCCACGAATGATGTTGCACACAGATGCGTCTCTCTCTCTCCCAATTCCAAATAGGTAATCATAATTGGGCTGGTGGTCTTAGATCAAGAGTTATCTTGAATTCTAAAGTGTAATTAGGTAATTTCTTACGCAGCTTTAGGGAACTTTCTCACTGCATTTTGTTGCTCTTATTTACATGAATTGATAGCCAGCAGATTCCCATACCCGGTGACATTCTTACTTTTTTTGTTTAGGCCACGTATAGATAGCAATTTACAATCAGCTTAATCAGCTGCTGTGTCAAATGCTGCGACCTCTTACTCTCGACGTAGTATATCGCGATGACATGCCTTTAGAGAAAAACGAAGAATGTCATCAGACTTGGGAACTCTCTTGCTACCAATTCATGTAAATGAAAGCAACAAAATGCAATCAAAAAGTTCATTAAAGCTGCGTAAGAAATTACCCAATTACATTCCAGACTTTGTAAGGTCTAAGACCACCAGCTCAGTTATGACTACGTATTTGGAATCAGGAGAGAGAAACGCACCTGTGTGCAACATCATTCATGACATTCTAGCCATAAATAGAAAAGGTCAGCTTTAGGACCCTCGTCCCCCCTTAATAGTGCTTTGCAAAACGTTTCTGCATGGTGTGCTGCTTGGCAGATGTCCATTAACTTTGAAAGTAAGGATCTCCCACAAAAAGAAACTCTTCCCTTTTGATTGCTGTGCAAACAGCGTGACACTTTCAGAAGTAACACAATATAAGTATCCAGGACTCTGGGTCGCTAACAATCTTAGCTGGGATGAACACTTTTCGTAAGTTGTTTTTCTTAAGACGAGCATTGCAGTTCTCTGCCCCATCTGTCTGCCTCCTTGCTTACAAATGTATTGTTCTCCCTACCCTAGATTTTGCAGCTATCATTTGGAGAGAGGGTTCAAAAGAAGGCTGCTCGATGCATATATAACAGTTACCGGTGTACATCACTGGCCTGCCGACAATAACTGAGCTAAATTTTTCTGCACAACTTAAATTTATGTGTCAAATTATTGGTTGGTTGGTTTATGGGGTTTAACGTCCCAAAGCGACTAAGGCTATGAGAGACGCCGTAGTGGAGGGCTCCGGAAATTTCGACCACCTGGGTGGGGTTCTTTAACGTGCACTGACATCGCACAGTACACGGGCCTCGAATTTCTCCTCCAAAGAAATTCAAATTATTCAAATTATTAACGGACACTATAGAACTGAACTCACCAATTTGCTTGTTTTTTCATGTGGATTTGGGACTTGGCACTTACATGAGCTAAGTTTAACTCCTTTTTGCGTCCGTAATAACAGTTTTAAATACTAATTCCATCCACGAACTATTTCCGAGTGGAATAACCTCACTAACAGTCAAGTGTTGCAGCCATCACTGACATTGTTCTCACAACATATTACCTAGTTTGATTGCACTTATCGTTTACTGTTTCATTGTTTATGTGCACACACACATGCACACACACACGCACGCGCACACACACACACCACACACACGCACGCACGCGCGCGCGCGCACACACACACACAGAGAGAGAGAGAGAGAGCTGTGTTTTACTGGTGCTCTGCTCACCTATGGGGCAGAAACCTGGAGGCTAGCAAAGAGGGTTCAGCTTAAGTTAAGGACAACGCAGTGAGCTATGGAAAGAAAAATGATGGGTGCAACTTTAAGAGATCGGAAGTGGGCGGAGTGGGTGAGAGAACAAATGCGTGTTAATGACATCCTAGTTGAAATTCAATAAAACATGGTGCTAGGCTAGTTGGTAATTCATACTTGGTGGGAAGACAGCGCAAAAAAAAAAACGACAACCACAGGGGAGGACAATACACAAAAGAACGCTACTATCAACTGATTTATTTGTCATCAAGTCATATATATAACCAGACAGTCACATCACATGTCACATTTTGCGGTGCTAGCTATCTTGGACTAACAGATATGAAAGGTGCTATCACCTCTTCAGCTGTAAAAGTAGCTATAGTCAGATACAGATTGCAAAAAAGGAAAAAGAGAATTAAAGAACCACGCATGACAAAAGACCAGGCAAGTCAGAAAACTGCTACAAAGATTGTTACAAGAATTCTTCCAAAAAAAACCAAAAAAGGGAGCATTCTCTAAATGTAATAAGACAAGATAAGCTCGCCAACTTAGTGAAGCATGTTTTGGCATGCAAATGCGTACCCGACTTCAAAGGGGCGAAGGTTCTGGGCAGGAGTGTATCCACAAAAGCGAGACTCCTGCTTGAAGCGTTCCATATCGACAAGAAGGCGGACCACTGCGTTAGCGATCCGTCTATCAGCCGCCTGCACACAGCGGAGCGCGGTTTTTTTTTTGAAGAATTCTTGTATCAATCTTTGTAGCAGTTTTCTGACATGCCTGGTCTTTTGTCATGCGTGGTTCTTTAATTTTCTTTTTCCTTTTTTGCAATCTGTATCGGACTATAGCCACTTTTACAGCTGAAGAGGTGATAGCACCTTTCATATCTGTTAGTCCCAGATAGCTGGCACCGCAAAATGTGACATGTGATGTGACTGTCTGGTTATATATATGTGACTTGCTGACAAATAAATCAGTTGATAGTAGCGTTCTTTTGTGTCTTGTCCTCCCCTGTGGTTGTCTTTTTTTGCGCTGTCTTCCCACCAAGTACTAGTTGAAATCAAGAGGAAGAAATGAACCTGGGCAGGGCATGTAATGCGAAGGCAAGATAACCGCTGGTCCTTAAGGGTAACGGAGTGGATTCCAATAGAAGGCAAGCGTAGCAGGGGGCGGCAGAAAGTTAGGTGGGTGGATGGGACTAAGAAATTTGTGAGGATACGGTGGCCGCAATTGGCAAAGAAGGACAGGGTTAACTGGAGAGACATGGGAGAGGGCCTGCAGTCGGCGTAGTCAGGCTGAGGATGATGATGCAGCAAGATTTGTGGCTTACACTGTAAGCCTTCACACTAGGTGACCGTGGAGCGAACTGGCTTCCTGTAATGTGGGAGGACAGGCTCCTTCAGAGGCTGTGCTGCACGTGGTGGGACCCCCTTGTTTTTGGGATGGACGGTTCCCATGCTGATAGAAAAGAAGTAACAGCACTTTTTGCTGCAGACGTATTCAAAGAGCGCTGCTACTTCTTTTCTGTCGACATGTACCAACCAGCCCGTATTTTCCCACTTCTGTTCCCATACACTTGATGGAACAGTAAAGAGGAGTTACTGCCAATCCCATCTGGGATTATTCAGTGAGGGGCACATACTACTATAAGCTTGACAGGTGACTCATTGGGGACATGCTTGGAAGACTGCTTTGCGCAGACTCAAGAGAGGGATGCACAGTTTGCGTTGCTTAGTGGAGGGAAACGTAGTGCTCGTGGCATGTGTGTATGCATTTCCATTAGCTCTCTCTTGTCTGGGACGTTAGAGGGGCTGTGAAACACTACTTGAAGAGATGCCGGCTGTACCTGAGGCGGATTCTTTATACAGGTGCCGATTCAAAAAAGAATTACAAGAATCGATGCATAGGAACGGGAGTTATTGAATGAAGAAATTTCGAAATACAAGCAAACAAAATGCGGCCCTCTACTCGATTTTGGCGGGGCCTTCCATTCCCATTTCGCTCTCCCAATGACGACATTGGGAGGGGACCAATCAAAACAGCCTATCTGAGCATGTCGCTGAAGTTTGCACATCATGAACGCCTGTTCGCTGTTAACTCATTCTTGCCAAGGCTGGCAGCGTCGTTTCCATGGTTACAATAACAACCATGTGGACGCCCGGCTGGTCCAGCGATGCTTCATTGTCATGTCGGTGGCGCAGAAGGGAACATATTGATCAGTGGCCTTTCCTGACTTGTCCAAACTCGAGCGCAAGGTGCTTTTTAGCGTAGTGCATGCCACTACCCCCCCCCCCCCCCGCGCGTACCGTGCCCTGCCACTGCGCGCTGGTGACAGGAACGCGGCGGCGCCACCTGGTGGCTGCGCCCGGTAATCCTCCTCAAGCTGCCGATGTGCTCTCGTAAATGTGACACGCATGTCTTTCCTCTCCTTCCTTGGGAGTGAAACGGATGCTTGTGGAATGCAGTGGCTCGATGAGGTTGATTCCACCAAGCTGTTCTCAGGTGCATCGAGAGCATAGCCTTAGGTGCTCTTTCCTATTTCATAGATGTGTACAGAGAGGTGCAAAGTCCTCCGTTGCAGAACAATAGCCAGAGCCTCTGGTGCTGGTCTTTTCCTTTGAAGTGCTTTTACGTAAGGCAAACCTGTTGGTTTTGTTGATCTGATACAAAACCCAAGAACATGGCGAAAGGTGTATTCATTTATTAGCACAATTTACAGTCCATTATATGCAGTCCCGCCCGATGATGTCACATCCACTGCTGAAAACTGCCACTGTGTGGTGGTGACACCATTGTAGCCACCGACGGGCCAAGCAGTGTGTTCTGTGGCCCCCCCTTTGAATTGGCCCAACAGGACCCGAAGGATGCCCTGCACGCCTACCGGGAGCTGGTGGCCTACCTGCTGGACAGCAGCCACCACGACCAGGTCGCCCTGGAGCTGCGCCACAAAGGGGTGAGGCCCCCCCCCCCCCCCCCCCCCCCCCCCTGCTGGTCACTGCAGTCGGGCTCAGTGGGGGTTCGGGAGAGATTCTTGGAAACCGCCAACAGGTGGCAGTGGTGACCTGGCACGTGTGCTTTCTGCAGGCTCCTTAAAAATCATTCGGCATTGCACAACTCAGTATTCGTGGCCGCACAGCATGAATGCGCAACGTGACCCGCGCTGCAGTGAACATGTCAAGGAGCTGCGCTGGCACATGAAGCTGATGGTCCTTGATCATGCAGAACAGGCCTGTGTCGTGTGATGCAGCTTTGGTGTTATGGTCTTATTTACACTCTGTGAAAATACTGTCTCTATTGTGCATGAGCATCTGTTTCACTTAACCTTTCTCACCCTCATCTCGGGTAGCCTGCCAGATAGAGTAATATTGCTGTGAAGCTTCGTAACGTTTATTTGTTCATGTTTAGCATTGCTGACACGCGGTGTTATCACTTTTTTTGTGATGCAATACGAGGCCAGATTTATCTCAAAGGATCGCAGCCACACTGAAGTGATTCTATGTTGTCCCAGACTGTTGTGGTTATTTTGTGCACTGTATGTCAAAACTTCATTGTCAGCATTGAGTTGTGCATGGCTGATAGTGGCGGGCATTCTGTTCAACGACTGTCAAGCACACTTGTTGCTTGGCCACTGCCGAGTGATTCAGTTCTTTGCGGGCGCAAGTCAGCCGAACTAAAGAGTTTCGTTTGGAAGCAATTCTCGCTGTGTTCCTGTTCGCCGGACGGCAGTCACCATTGTGTGACATCTGGTGGAGGTGCTGCCCTGCTATCCAGCTATGCCCCTCACGATGGAACCGGGCACACAGCCAACGCCCGACTTTGCGACTTTCCATGGAGAACCACACGAAGATGCAGAAGACTGGCTGGACATGTACACGACCGTGTGGCAGCGCTGAACACCTGGGACGACAGCGCTAAGCTTCGAAATGTTTATTTTGCATTGGACGGCCCTGCCAGAATGTGGTTTGAAAACCACAAATCTTCCCTCACGACCTGGGTGACCATAAAGCAGCTGCTGGGAACACTTACCAGCGTCGTGTGGAAATAAAGAGTAAAGGTTTTGCTGCAGTCAAGAATTTCACACCCAGACGATACCGTGCCTGCGCTTGTGGAAGAAATGAAATGCCTTTTCAGGTGTGCCAACCCTGACATGAATGACGAAAAGAAGTTCACCTTTTTGATGCGTGGTGTTAAGCAGCAACTGTTCGCTGGCCTGCTCCGGAATCCTTTAAATGGGTAGAGACACCAAATTTTTGTGTTGTATCTCTGGGTTGTAAATAATGCGTAGCGATTCAGTGAGCATGGAACACCATCTTAGAAGCATGAACTCGCATTATATAATTAATAATCGTATTATTTGTACCCAGCAGTTTCGGTTTCGGTTCGTAGTTGCCAGGTTTTGCCAGGTTCTTTCATGACGTCAAAAACCAGACAATGCGTTGTCACGTGGGTCCGGAAAGCCGTGACGTCGTGTAGGCATGTCGTCTGCTTGACACGCACGTGGTGCGCGTAAACACGGAGAGCTGGGCGGAGGGCAAGTCGAACAGCTCCGAGTCGGAAAGAAGAGTTTTATTTCGGTGAAGACACCGATTATGAGGAATCGCGGGATGACGCAGACGAGGAAGAAGACGCCGCGGTTCGAACCCCGACAATCACTTCATTTTTGATCCGCTGGCCAGCGATTCCGAAGAGGAGGCAGGCGTCAGGCCCGACGCAGCTCAGATTGTGCCAGCGAACGCCGAGCGTGTAGGCAACGTCAAATGGTAAAGGCGCGTTCACACTACGCCGACGATCGGCCGATTTCAGTCTGGTGATGGTCGGCGGCAGCGATTTTTGTGCCGTCGGCGCGTCTGTCACACTGCGCAGACGCCAACCGAGCACCGGTCGTCGCCTGACGAGCGCATCGCCGTCGCGTCGCCGAGATAGCAGCCGTCGGCCGACCCGTGTGTCACACTCTGCCGACAACGCCGACCTCACGCCGACGTTGTCCCATCCCGACAGCTCGACGCTGCTTCTTCGTGCGCGCTGCTCGTCTGCTAGCTCCGTTGATGAAGGCGTCGTGGAAATCGAACTTATCTTCTATTATGGGACGAGTTCGCACTAAAGCGATGTGAAGAGTAGGCCTTTTATTATAGCACAGTCGACTTCCAAAGCGCCGTCAACTGCGGAAGCGAGACCACCTAGGCCTAGCGACGACTAGGGCAGCCTGGGACCAGCGCGCAGTTCAGGCGCGTTCACACTAGGCCGACAGGACCCCGAGGTCGACGCGACAGCGACGCCGACGGTCGCGTCAGCCAACCTGGTCGTTCCCCGACTAGCCAGTCACACTGCACCGACGACGACGCCCCAACGACCAAGCGTCGTCCTAGTGTGACAACGGCGCCAACCAAAACGAGACCCGTTGGCCGACGTGCCTTGGGCATATCGGTGGCCGAGCGAAAACATTCGCCGACCAAAAACAAGTAGCGAGCTCAGAGCGCGAAGTGCAATCATTATTTAGACAAATAATGCACGCGCAGCAACATTCATCAAGCCATATGGCCACTTTGCCGACGCGCCGCACTGATCGTCGCTTGCGAACTGCCGCCCCACTGCAAGCAGGGATACGGAGCGGTGAGCATCGCTGCGCCGCTCTACCCAAGCTCCGCCCGCAACCGGTGTCGCACTTCGCCGCCGTACAGCAGTCCCTCAGAAAGACTGCTCGAGCAGCGACAAAGCATGTCTACTTTTGTTTCGAGCTTTCGGCAACGGCATCACTAGCGGGCGCTCCAGGCGACGAGCTCTTCTGCTGCCTGGTTGCCGTGGTTGTCGCTAGGCCTATAGCCTCTTCCGCATCGAAGTCGCAGCGGCCGGCGCTTCGGAAGTCGCCTGCGCTATAATAAAAGGCCTACTCTACACATCGCTTTACTGTCAACAGCATCATCTCACAATAAAATAATAGTATGGTAAATCTCCACGACGTCTTCCGCATCGAAGTCGCAGCGGCCGGCGCTTCGGAAGTCGCCTGTGCTATAATAAAAGGCCTACTCTACACATCGCTTTACTGTCAACAGCATCATCTCACAATAAAATAATAGTGTGGTAAATCTCCACGACGTCTTCAGCAGCGAAGCGAGCGGGCGCCAGGCGAGCCGGACCACAACGTCGGGCCAGCGGCAGCTGCGAGGCGGTTGTGGCAAAAAGTTTGCTCGTATCACAGTCGTTACCTTTGCCAGCAGCTCAGTATTGGTCAGCGATCCTCAAAAATGACACATTTTTCACATTTCTTATCCCTATCCCAGGGTTTATTATTTACGTCAAGAACATACTTTAGCTCGTTTTTATGACGCCGGCAGACGGGATTCAGGCTGGCCGGCTTGCTCGGCGTACTTCACGTTCGCACAAGAAAATACATAACATCCATGATACCAGAGAATGCTTCCTAGATTAGAGCACCAGCAATATTCCTCTGCAAGAGTGGATCTTTCGGCAACGCCGGGCGTAAAGCACCGTCACACTCGCGAGCGTGCAGAAAAAGACTCGTGAGCACTCGTAACCAAGGTTGCTAGGTGGCAAAACCACAAAACTTGGTCCCGTACGTCAGAAAACTGTGCAATGACGTAGAAAATACTTGCGTGTGTTTTCTTCTCTGTTCCTACGTCACATTGATGCACTAGCGATGGCTCAGACCTCAAGAGTGAGCATTTTCACAAACTTTAAAATGAAATTAAAATACGTTCTAGACCTCCCTTAAATTTAATACTTCGCTCTTCTGGTCCTCACATACAAAGGAAACGTATGGCAGTCTTTTGTACAACCTTGGAATTTGATGTCTCTACCCCTTTAAAAACCATCGGCAATTTCTCAGTTGAGGCTTCTACCGTTGAGAAGACCCTTGACGCCTGGACCCGTCAGTACAACTGACCACTTCAGCCGCTGTCGGCAAGCTCCTCAGGTGGTAAGCCTGCAAGCAAGGATAACATGTGGGAGCGTGGAATTGTTTGGGAAGAACTGAGCTGACTGCTGCCATCGCAAATGCAGCAGCCTCAGGCGGTGGCGTTCGCAGACATCATCCACGGAGCAGGGAAACATATTTTTGGCTCCCTTTCACTGCTGACACCAACAGAAGCTGAAGCTGTGACCTCTGCTGTGTGGGGTTGTAAATGGGGAGATAAACACGTATTCCCCGTTTAACCGCGGCTACCACAGTTCAAAACCGCGCCGACCCCACCCCGTGGTCGCGTACGCTACCGAGCGCACGCCGACCACGGCGGTGGGGCTTGCTCTGCGGGAACAAAGGAACGACACACTGGCTGACACAAACAAGGCATTTATTGCTACAGCAACAATAACGCCAGCTAGCAACAAAATACACTGAGGAATCGAGGACGTCCAACTCACCAGCACGGTTACGAGCGAAAGTTCGCCCATGCTAGGGCAGGGGAAAACTCCGAGGCCAGACGGCACGGACTGGCAGGAGCATGTTCCGACCAGGAGGCGCCTACCGACGAAGGGCGTAGCCTTGCGCTGATGTGTCCGTGCGCTTTCCCGGTGCCAAGCAGAAGAGGCCCGTTTCTCTCCCCCCCCCCCCCCCCCCCCACGTGCACGCAGCAAACACGCCATCCGTGGCGCTCATGTTGCTGCGACGCGAGCGTCCTCCCCTGTTCGTTAAAGTAACACAACTAAGGAGGGTGCAATGCGGGGAAGCTAACCACAGGGGACGAGTGTGTCCCCACAGCTGCTGCACTGCATGGTTGTGCGTCCTGATGAGACTGCCTTCTCTGATGGGGACCAGCTCTCCAAGAACGATGCTCCCGCACGTCCTCTTTTCGAGCAACGCAATGGCTGTAGGAAATGCGACGAGTGGTGAACTCATGACTACTGTCCACTGGTCGGGCACTTTTATTTTTCTTTCTTTTTAGAGCCCCCTCTAACATATGTACTTCCACTGTGGTTAGGCTGGCCACATACTTTGTCACTGCCTGTACAGCGACAGCACGGGAAATCAACGACTACCTGCGCAGAGGGGAGTACGCGTCATCAAGCCATCTTTCTCGCTCGCCGTGGCTGTCCGAGGAAGATCCCCTAGCCCTCATAGGGGAAACTAACCACGGCAGCCTTTAATACTCATCGCAAGGCACTGTTAGGTGCTTTAGGACTTCGTCAGGACGACCCCGTGCACCTGGAGCATGTCCTTGGACCCTGGACTGATGCGACTTCGGCTGAGCGAGGGACAAAAGCTTTCTTATGGTGTCTTCGGCTGACGGCACTCGTGGAGTTTTCTACGCACTCGTGCGGTGCCCCACGTTCGGCTGGATGCCACTGGTGCAGTGCCGTACATTCGGGTGGGACGAGCACGACACGCGTGCGTGCCACCGCGCCACCGTGGAGACCGACGGTGGAGCGCGGTGCAATCTCGTCGTGCAGCGCGCGCTAGCAGACGACGCTGTTCACGCTCGTTGGTTGACGCAGAATCGACGAAGAGGAAAAACGGACGAAGCATTACAAGTAGGCACATTTTTAAAAAATGTTGAATATTACAGCAGCTGCAATGCATTTATTCGCGCTGCAATCACGCAGCCACTGGCCGGCAAAGCCATGTGCCTTCCGTTATGAGGAAATTAAAGGTTTGTCAATATTTTTAGTCTTGCAAGTTCTGCCTTGGCTCTTGCAGCGAACAGCATATGCTGTTCATCCGGCATGCCTGCACTTTATAACATCGAACTATTTGCCAACGTATGCGCAGGTTAAAGGATATCAATAAAGCGAAAATGTGGGGCGCTTAGCGGATTGAGAATCACCTGCTGATATTTTCGAAAGTTACTCTATCTGAAGCTCTAAAGGCGTATGCATCGAAACCGGCAAGCATAACGCCTTGGTGTGGTGTCTTACAAAGCTGCGCCCCCATAATTAATCGATTATCTCACGAGCAGGCTCGTGGGTCCCGCGTTTCCCGCCGATTCTATCAACGCCTGTTTCAAGCGCGGTACTGCATTGTTCTGAAGAGGCTGTTGCTAATTGTACAAACTGTTGACTGCGCTCGTTGGCGTCGGCCGCTCATAGGAATAGCCTCTGAGTTTATCGAAGGTCTCGGAGGCCTCGGTTAACAGACGGCAGGAAGAGCAACGGCACTCTGCTTCGCGCGTTCAGCTGATGTGCAAGGAGACGTGCCACTCGTGTAGTATTTGACGTCTCTTCCTGCGCACCGGCACGGAGGCAGTGCGTGTCAGCCGAAGACACCATTAGTTTTTCTAAGGGACACGGGTTTAGTGGACATACTTTGATAGTCATCTAAGGGACACGGTTTTAGTGGACATACTTTGATAATCATTGTGTGTGTGAGAGTGCGTGAGTGTTGAGTATGTTTGATGTCACTTTTTTTTTTTTTTTCACCCTCTTCTTTCATCCTCACCTGGAGTAGCATGCCAGGCCCATAACCAGGCAGACCTCTCCATTATCCATTAAAGTCTCTTTCCTCCTCCTAACCACGGCAGCCTTTTATTTATTTATTTATTTATTTATTTATTTATCTATTTACATTTCTGCAGCGCCATGAAGGCATAATTGCAGGGGGGAATACATACATAAAGAGTCAGTCGTACAGCATGTGCCGACTTTTTGTGCCGATTAGGAAAGAATGGATGGCAGAGGATGAAAAAGAGGTTTAAACAGAGCGTTCACACCAGTCAATTGGTCGGGAAAGGGCAGGAAGAGGAAAAGCAGGAAAACAGCAGGTGAACATGGGCGTACATCGCAGTTCCGACAACAGTGCTCGGAACTTTGCTTGGGACTGGCATTCAACAGTACCGATTGCATGGCAAAGATCCTCCAGCGACCACGCCACACCCACTATGCTGTGATGCCGCATAGACAGAGGAGCTCAGCCATGATGCTGTCAGAGTTTAGGCCGCCACCCAGCAAAGCATTGCTGACATGCCCTACCCGTGATTCATGTGTCCGACGAAGCCATGACCAGACGTTGAGGACGACGTGCAACTCAAGACGACCTGGCAGTGGCCATCCACGGCCGTACAGTTACCATTCTAGGCGACACAGGAGCTGACTATTCGGTCATGAATGGAGTGTTCCCCGCACAACTGAAGAAAGTCACTTCGGCGGACGGCTCACAAATCCACGCTGGCCACCTTAGTGCGCCACCCTGCCTGTCATGCAACCTTTGTATGGCTGCAGCAATGGGATCTTGGGCATGGGTTTTCTAAATGAACATCAGGTGATCATCAGCCTGCAATCCAAGCTGATTAGGCTTTCTTTCTTTCCTTTATTGATGTCCATTTTCACAAAATGGAGGAGGCCGAGGTAAAAGCTGCGACAGTGCAGCTTGAGCGGCCCTCGACCCCCTTCACAACATACAAAACATAACATACCCCCCTGTCTTGGAAAAACAATCATCCAGACACACTTAAATAAATAAATAAATTCTTTAGGGAAAAAAACTTGACTAGTTCCCAGCTCCCCAGAGTACAGAAATTCAAGAAACAAAAGAAGAAAATAAAACAAAATTAAAAAGATAATGGCAGAGCGGCATAAGAACAGTACAGATCACAATACAGAAATACCTTGTTTACAAAGTCAGATTGGCTTGTACAAGGAAAACAAACAAAATAATTCTAATTGAACTGCATGTGACACCAGTGATAAGTGAAAGTACATGCCTGAAAAAGCTTGATAAAAAAGAATAACGTTACATAAGTAAAGCAAAAGACAAAGAAAAACAATGCGAGAAGTGTTGCTCAATGAAGGGTACAGTGTACATATGAAGAATGGGAGAAATACACCATATCATATGAACGGATCGTTGTCTATGAACAGCAGTTTCTGTTCTCTCTTTGAATTTATCTCGGGAGTAATACCGTTTCTATAACAAAAATTTAACAAGTGTGGTAACATTCTGTTTATCATTTGTCGTCCATAATCTGTCCTGCACGTTTTTACTAACCAAGACTGTGTGCTTCTATAAGGTAGTGTCCTTTTACAAAGAGATGCCAAGCGTAATAGACAATGGGTATTGTTTTTTTATTTAAAACCTATAGTGTGAGCACAAGCAGTGTGGGTATAGGCTGTCTATTTTAATTATACAATACTACGAGAGCAAAGGGTGGGAATGGTGACTTCCGGGGACATTTTCAATATTTCTTAGCATTTTTTTTTTGCAATGTCAGGATTTTTTTGCAAATTTCTTTCGGTCGCATTCCCCCAGACTGGTTGGCAATAGTTTGTGTGTGAGTGGAATAGTGCATTGTACAATGAAAGTTTAACCTTTGGAGGTAGAGTATATCTGTTTGCGTACGTTGCTCCCACGGTGCAAGACAGTTTTGAGATAACGTGGCCCACGTGATTGACCCACGTCATATTTGCGCTGAAATATACTCCAAGTATTTTAAATGCATTTACTATCTCTATCTTTGAGTTGTTCAACTTAATGTCTCTGTTAGTGCTGATATTTTTGTTTTCCGCACGGTATAGGACAGCCTTTCTTTTACTAACGTTTACTTTTAATTTGTTCAGTTCAGCCCGTATGTCTCATTTCTCGGAGAGTTTTGTTTGCTCTAGTGATGACCTCATCTGGTCTAGCTGCAGTGAACAACAGTGTCACATCATCCGCGTAAATGACAAATTTCACCGTAGGATCGATGCTTGCGGTGTCATTCAGGTACAAGCTAAACAGAAACGGGCCAAGAATACTCGCTTGAGGCACACCTGCAGAAATGGGCAATACACGGGATGAGTAGGATGATTTAAGTGCACATACTGATTTCGGTCATTTAGGTAGGATGTCAAAAGCGATAGCGCAGTTCCACGGAAGCCATACATTTCATGTTTTTTTAGCAGGATGGAGTGATTTAAGGGGGGGCACTGGTGTTTGAAAGCAAAAAATCGGTTTTCAAAAAGTGACATTTGTGGAATCTCCAGCTATTATTTTCCAATTGCACCAATTTTTTCCTTCAAGAAGTCAACATTTCGACCATATTATTAAATTCAGATCATCGTGTGGGCTTAATTTATGCAGGAGCAGATAATTTAATGGCATGAAAATTTTGGACGTCTGGCTGTCTTAGTATGTCGATATCTCAACATCTGGGTGAGACAGAGATGTCATATTGCTTGCCAAGGGAAGCTGAAGGCACAGTGTGCGCAATAATCAAAGCAGATTTGTTCAGTCTCGCTCCAAAGATTTATAATTTAGCATTACGTTCACACCTCGAACATCGATATTCTAAGTGCTGTAAAGTTACTAATGAGGGTAAAATGGAAAAACAGTTTTGATTATTGCACTCTTTACTCACCATACTATGTAGCCATGGATTAAAAATGATTTTTTTATTGAGCAGTTTTTTTTCTGCACCGAGGTACTAATTAGTGACTAATTAAAATTAATTATCTGGGGAACCGACTAATGAATGAGAGAGATGATTTCATTGTTGAAATCAGTATAAAAAACTGAGCAAGGTTTCATTAGGATGGGACTAAAAATAAGGAAAATAGGTCTAAGACCAGTGTCCCCCCTAAGTAATCAAAAGCTTTTGTGAAATCGACATATACCCCAAGGGCTACTTCTTTGTTTTCGAGAGATTCTAGAATAAATTCCTTTTGCCCCAGCAGTGCCATTTCTGTTGATCTGTGTTTTCTGGAGCCGTACGGCGTGTCGTGAAGAATGTTGCACTGTTTGTTCACTAAACTTTGTTATTCTAGAGAGAATCATTTTTATATCGTTTCGAAAAAAACGGGAAGTATTGACACGGGTCTAAAGTTTGTAAAATCACTCTTACTTCCTTTCCTGTGCAGTGCACTCACTTAAAGGTTCCTTGAGATAAGCAAAGGTTGTATATTTGAGTTAAGCACCTTGCTATGTCTTCTATCATATGCTTTACTGGTTTTATTACAATGTAGTCTGCTTGAGCACTTTAACTGTTATTTAAGCCCATGAAAACCGATATTACCTCTGTTTGTGGTATTGGCGTTAAGAACATAGATTTCTCTTTTCGAGTATCAAGAGTATTTGAATCGACGAAATTACTAGATACATTGTCACAGAAGCAGGTAGGCAGGTTTATATTTGGCACAACGTCCAAGCGCCAGCGGAAACAGCCCGGCCGGCTAACCGACTAGCGAGCGAGCTCTCAGGCGAAGAAGAGCGCGTGCCAGCCTCCTGAGCGCGACTACTAGGCGGCGCCAGTAATGCGTCGCGGCATTGCCCCTCCCGGTGGAAAAAGCATCGTCCCGATGCTGCGTGGCGAGGTCAAGTAGAACCGTAGGCTTGACCTAGCGGGCGTGGAAGGGCTTCATCCGGGCAACGTGTATGACTTCCGACTTTGTTGGCCGTCGGGACGTACAAACAGTTCCTTGCAGAATCACTTTGTAGGTGACGTCGCTGAGTTTGCGCAGCGCTTCGTACGGGCCGAAGTAGCGGCGCAGAAGCTTCTCGGAGCGACCCCGCTTGCGAACAGGAACCCACACCCAGACTTGATCGCCAGGGTTCTTTAAGTTCTTTAAGTTCTGTAAAGTGGCTGTTAAATGCATTAGCTAAGTCAATGCCTGTCAATTCCTTACCCCATTCTGAATTGTTGTTATTGGGCTTGAACCTGAAGACCAGAAGTGCGTTCAGTTTCCTCCATAATTCATCCGACTTATTCATAGAGGAAAACTTGTCACAAAAATATTGATAGCACGCACTCCGTATTTTCGTTGTCAGTTTATTTCGAGACACTTTAAACGCTTTAAACTCGTCAGGGTCTCGTGTTCTTTCAAACTTCTTGTAAAGCCTATCCTTTTTACGAATTTTCTTCACCAAGACAGGTGTGATTCATGGCTTCCTAATGTTCTTACGTTTCTCTGCATGTTTATAAGGAAAACACTTGTTGTGTATACGTAAAAAGGCCGTTAAAAACAAAGCATAAGCCCTTTCAGCAGCTGTTTCCTTGAGAACGTCGCTCCAATCATGGCTATTAACTTCCTCTTTGAAATTGTTCAGTTTTTGTCTAAATATCTCGAAGTAATTTAGTTGTCACTTTTGTATTACGAAATTTACTTTTCGGAACGCACATAAAAGTGTCACGGTGGTCATCTGTGTTTACTGCACCTGCGTTTGGTACAGGCATGTGTGTAGTGGCTATGAATGGGCGAATTAGTGATTCACACTGCAGTGTAACACGTGCAGGATTGGAAATCACATTCAGAAGAGCCAAGGAATTCAATAGATTTTCAAATTCAATTTTCGTGGGGTTATCTACAAGGAGGTTGATATTGAAATCACCACCTAAAATGACATCATTTTTGTTTTCGCTTATGAAAGATTAGAAAAATTCGAGAAAGGCAAAAAAGGATTTTAAGTTTCCGTTTGGGGGGCGATAGATAGCCGCCACAGCCTTCCTTTCGATAACGAGAGACAGGACTTCATAATCAGGGTTGACAAAAGGAAATTCATGCAACACGTCTGATTGAAAATGTTTTTTTACCACTAATAGTACGCCACCACCGCGACTGTTCGTGCGATTGATAAAGTGTGAGTCGTACAAAAGAAACTTGAAAACATTGTTATGTTCAGTATACCAAGTTTTGGTCAGCATGACCGTATCAAAATCAAAGCCTAACTGCGTAAAGAGCAACTCAAGATCGGCCGTCTTAGACACCGCTGAACGAGCATTTAAATGAAATACACTAAAGGGTTGCGGGTTCTGAGATTCGTAAACGCTCAGAAATTCACTTGGCATTACACAACCATAAGTGTCTAATGCCATGTGCAATGAAAGAATTGTACCTTGATGTGGGCACTGACAAAACTGAAACTGCAAAAAAAAAGAAACTAATGAAAAAGGAACACGTAATGAAGCTAAACAGCTTTATCCAAATGTGTTATACACGCAACATGAATTGCATTCGCTCCGTCTCGCTATGTGACAAAAGTTTTCTCATTTCTGTGCCAAATGTACTTAAAGTTGTTGTTTTTAGCCCAGTTTTTTGCGTCCCTAAGCAACTCTTTGTTCCTTTTTGTCTAGTTCTTGAGCATAAAGCAGTTTGTTTTCATTTGGTTCAGTTCTGCCCTCTTGCTCAAGAACAGATCTTTCTGTGATTGCCTTGAAAACCGGGCAATAATCGCTGGGACCTTATCTTTAGCTGCTGGCAATCGATGCACTGCGACCACATCACTCACAGTGATCGCAGGCAGACTCACCTTGCTCGTAACAGTGTTAACCTTCGACAGCAGGTCTTCATTTTCACTTTCTGAAATCCTGTGGAATTCGAGGTTTAACTTCCTACTTTGCTCCTCAAGATCATTGGTATCCTTCATTATCTGCTCACAGTAAAGCGAGGGTTCCCTGCTTTCTATAGCATCAACCCGTTTCCTTAATTCGGCTATGTTCTTATCTTGACGGGTAATGTGCTGAAGAATTGTGTCACACTGATCTGAGATTGTTTGCACTGACGGCTCAGTGTTCTCCACCGTGCACTTCCATGTCACAAGCTGTTCCCGTTTATCATTTGTGCTCAATGAAGAAGCTGGCATAGTCAGTTTCCTGCTCCGTGTTCGACCTGCCCCTCTGGCTGCCCCTTGTGCTTGCACACCAACATGTTGGACAGTGCCACGCCTTATGCCATGCTTCCCCCTTTGACCTGAACGTCGATTCCGCAACTCGCGAGCACATTCCAAAGTGATGCGTACAAGTGCAATCCCCTCATCGTCGTCTGGGCAGTCGTTATGACAGGTCGCACACACCTCCGCAGGCATGGCAGCACGCGCTAAGTACAATTTCACACACAGTCAACTACGAGAGAAACAGAACAACTACAACGAAAGATCAGCAGCAGCAGCAAGGGTAACGAAGAGAGGTAAGAATAATACAGAGGAATTTTTGACTAACCTGCAGATATGCAGTAGAACAATGTTCACAGCCGCTCGACAAGGCTGCTGCTGCTGCCACTGCTGCCAAAAAGCTCGGCCGAGGGTCCTTCTTATGCGCTTGGCAGCGACATGCTTGGTCATGTTGACGTCACGATGCTCCGAGGGATGTTGCGCAGCTGCCAGTATCGGCAAGGTTTGCCCTGAGTTCGTCATGACAGGCAAGGAGGACTTAGTCTCGAAGATCAGATGAGATCAGTTTCCAGACTGGAAGTGGAGTTCTTATTAAAAGCACCCCACTCCAGAGGCAGAACGATGATAGCCGATGAGGATGACAAGAGGCGACCACGGACTGCTTGATGGTTGGATGACGCTGTCTGCGAGCATCTCACTGCCCTGCTTGTGGATAGCATATCTCTCTCACGAGGGGACACACAATAGGGCTGCTGATGGATGGGCCAAGTGCCTTCACGCATGATGATGCGGTGTTAAACTGTTAGCGTTTGTTGCACTTTGGACGAGGATCTGAAACACGCACCAAACTTGTGCAAGAGGTCCTGCGGCTTCCTTTTTTCAGCGGTTAGAAGGCCTGGATTTATGTCAGCGTCGTTGACCGCTTCTCGTCCAACTCTAGGTGGAGTTTCCTAGCTAGAAAAGCATTCGGCCACTTCCTGAACATGGCCGACGTACGCTAAGGCTGTGCCACAGAACAGATGGTGATGCTCATTGGAGACATTGGTAACGAGTACCTCTGGCCAAGACCTCGTGCCACAGAAGTCCCCATAGTCAGTAAGAGGGCTACATTAGGCTCAGTAACCCGGAGTCCTCGATGTGGCTCGTCACAGGTAACTCTAGCGGGGATGCTGGTGCGTGGTGGCACCGTGATGTGGTCATCGGCGACTCGCAGTGCTGACGGGAGCCCTTGTGCTCAGGCTTTTCTCCAGCCATTTTGGTGGGAGATGTCACCAAAGAATTCGGGAGGTCGATAGTGCCACTCTGCTCCCGCAGGAAGTTGATACCAAGGATGACATCGCGAGAGCATTCGCGCAGAACGAGAAACGTGGCGACGAATGTGCAGCCTCACGCCGTAACCCAGGCCATACACATACCACCAAGTGGTGTGACATGTACACAACAGCGCTTGTGTTGTGCCTTTATTCATTCGTCCCATTTTCCCGCACTGTTTTCACTATGAATCAATACCAATGCGCTCAAACTGCAGCCTTAATTAACCTGTGTCTGGCCCTTCCATGGTGTCCTCACTCTTTTCAGGGTCACCGTAAGTCGGCCGCTAAGGTTGGGAGTAATCCGCACCGGTATTGACCAGTGCGCTGATCTTCGTATCTACAAGAACAGGGATGTCTGAGGAGATCCACTCTTGAGCGCTGCCTGTCGATGTCAGTTGGGAGTGTCTCGAGTGGTGCAGCAGCGGAAGCTACTCGTCGATTCGGGGTTCGGCTTTGGAGCGATTGGATTGCTGCGGCAGTGAAAACTGTGCAGCGATGCGGTGGGTGATGTCAAGGCAATTGGATCGCCGCAGTGGGGAAAACTGTGCGGCAGTGGGGCATTTGATGTCGGGGGCGATTCGATCGGTGCCGCAGTGTAAGCTTTTCGGCGAATCGGCGTTTGGCGGCCTTGCCTCTAAAGGCCACCGGATCTAGTTTTCCCGACGAGGGCTCGAAGAAACAAGTTGTGCGGCGGCATAATGTTACCCAGAGGGCAAAGATTGGCGTGGAGAAGGCGATTGTGACTCGTGCCACGGAGAAGGCGGGGAACTACGCTGGCGGGTGACGTATGCTTGACAATGTCTTGATTCCGCTCACCAGGTTGTGGACGAGGGCTGTCAGAGGAAAATGCTCGCAGTCCCAGTTGGCGATAAGGGCACCACTGGTAGGGATGACCTGTCTCGCCACAGTGGTAGCAGAGTGGTCGCTGATATGGGGCACTCCAAAGATCGGTCTTCCGCAGTGCCTGACGCCGATCAGCCCCGTAGAGAAGCGGTTGTGCACTGCTACCATTGGAGGAGTGTAAGGTGAGGGGCCAGAAAATGGGGCTGGGCGGCGCACAACATCCGATGTCACTGGCTGTATGGCAGCTAGGTACGATGCTGGAACAGAGGGGTCTGGCTGCAGCGCTGGAACAACTGCAGCGACTGGTGCTCTGAGTGTGTACTAGACCTACGCCAGGGGCAAACACTGCTTGGATTTTGCCTGGATTGGAGGCGATCCGGTCCAGTGTGGACAGTGGGGACGCTGTTGCCAAGAATACTGACTGTGCCTCTGCTGCAGCAGTTTCTACATACACATAGCGTCGGCCAGAAACTCCGCGACGATATTGGCGGGGTTCCTTATGAGGCCAGAGAAGAGGTTGGTCTTTGATGCCGCGCATCAGGTGCTGCAGCTTCTTTTCTTCACTCATGGCTGGGTCGGCACGATGGTAAAGACTTGTCACATCCTCGACTTACGTTGCGACGCCCTCGTTTGGGGGTTGGGTGCGAGAGGTTAGGGCACACTCGGCGCTCTCCCGGCGGTCATTGTTGGCGTGCGTACTCGGAAGTTGACGGCGTAGTGAGCCAGCCAGTCCTCGGCACCCTCGAACTGGTTGACGTGAGAGGGCTTAGGGGTGGGAAGGGTGAGATAACTGCCGGTAGGAGCAGTCGCAGACAGGGCGGGCGCTGCCATGAGTGCAGTGGAAGGCTCCGTCAAGAGGGAAGACTTTGGGGGACCAACCTTGGAGCCTCCAGCTGGTCATGGGAGGCGGGTCCACCACTGTCACGACCCAAGGACACTGGAGCCGTGCAGGTAGGCATAGGGGAGAACCCAAGATTGAGGTTGGTCCTTTTATTCCCAGAGCCAGGTCTACCTCGAGCGCGCCTTTCGAGCTGAATGTCGTTTCGTCATCGTTTTGACTAAGCGCGGTGGCCTTGCAGTGCCAGGCATGGGGCATTATTAACATCTGAATTCTTGGACTTTGACTTGCAGCTTCAGTTTTCTGCTGCGCGTGCCTGCTGGTCCTATGAACCCAAAGGCAAAAAACCGCTCCTTTGATATATGTCCGCCCACTTGAAGTTAGTAAAACGAGGCATTATCAGCCTGTGCTTTCGTTATGTTCTTCAGAAAACCTGTGAACATCGGCTTGAGGCCGGTTCCTTGCAGCAGGCTACCCTTTACTGCTCCTGGTATCGGCAGCATAAATAAGAAACGTTCACCCAATGAGAGTGATTGCAAAAAAGTTGTTCTTTTGCCCTTTCGGCACAATGTCGGCCACAGTTCAAAGAAAGTTTGCAATTGCCATGGATTTTTCCGCACCCAATTAGCTCGCTTCTGTCTACGTGAAAATCAATAACCCATGAATTCACCATGGCTGTGGGTAAACGCACAGCAATCCCCACATTTCTTGTGCCTTCGGTGTCATCTGTTCAGTGCCTTTGTCCTGCGGGAAGGAGTACTTTGGTCAAACGGGAAGGTGCATAAATATCAGCCTGCAAGAACATGACAACAATGCTGGTAACATTGCCATCTCCAGGAATCTGGCCAGACACTGCAAAAAATATGAAAGTAAAACTTGCACTCCAATATTCGATGTATGTGTGATGACAAGACCATACTTCTGGAGAGATGATTGAAGCCATCAAAATCTGTTATGCCAAGGACCACTGTGTTAGTGCACCGTCTGTCTGTCTTTCTGAGCTGGGCATGCGTTGTGACTGGTCACTTGGCTCGAATGTTTCACTGCTCCTATCATTCTGTTTTATTGTTTAACTCCTGGTTTTTTGGGGGGCTTTGAGCTCATTTTTCTTGTGAGACTGGTTTTAATGTTATTCGCTTGAAGGCCCTCCATTCCTTGGAGTTTTCTGGTTTTAAAGATTTGAGCCTCTTTTGAGCCCCTTTGACTTCACCTTCCATTAGTGTTTATCTGTTCGCGTCCCCCTCCTGCCCCTCTTTATCACTGTTCACTGCCACTTCTTTTGCATATGCATGTTTTATTGACAGACATGCCCTCCTCTCAACGTACGGCCCCTCTTTCCCTTCGCCATATATTCTCTGCACTTGGAAATGAAAATTCACTTGCGAGCAACAGCACCCATGTGTGTCTCTCAGTGTTTCGTTCCTTGTCCCTTGCGCTGTTCCCTCACCATGTCGTGATTACGTTGGCTACTGTATAGACTTGTGTAGAATCCTGCGGCTACTTTGACTATCTTGTTCATATTGCTAATGATGTTGCCCTCTCGAAGGAAAACCACGTGCACACAGCAGATCAGACGACTGCTGAAATGGACAAAGAAAATTCCCATTCAAAATGACGTGAGACATGTTTAGTCGACCACAACAGCATCATACACAAGTCATGTGAGGTAAGAAAGGTCCAACACATATACGACGGCGCCTGGAATAGACCAAATGAGGCCGCCGCAGATGAAATGCTTTTATGCGTTTATTTATTGATGTCCTCAAGGTCAGGGGCATTTCAAGGGGGGATTATGTAATTTCATTCAAAGTAGCAAGCATACAGTTGTATGGACTGGGCAAAAGAACAAAGAAAGACCATACGGTGCAACCAGTGATATGTGTTGTGGGGCTAGTTGGCTGATAAGTTTAAGGTACCCATGGTTTCTTCGGCCCCAAGGAAACTCTCTTCACTGTGTAGTCTACATAGTTTCGCAAGATGGTAGCCACAACTCAGACTGCAAAATCAAACATGTTAATAAGTTTGTGAAGTGTGGGAAGGTGTACATTGGGCAGTCGGGCTGATGTGTTAATGAGCAGATAAGGGAACACAATTTGTCCTTGAGGAACGGTACTGGTTTGCACCTACCGGCGCACATCGGTGAGTGTGGAAAAGATAATGACAAAAAACAGAAAGCAAAAAAACTGTGTGATGCAACACTCCAAGGCACTAGCATCTTGTGCACTGACACACTTGCGTGAGAATTGGCTAAGGCCTACCATATTAGGAAAAGCGGTAGTTCATGTATTAGTACACCATATGTGATAATGTATGACAAAGATTTTGCCTTTTTAGATAGATTAAATAAGAGGTGAGTCACCTGTGCTCTTCCTATGTGCTTTTCCCAGGTACAGTCGCGGGTAAAAAAGATTAGCACACGAGACGGAACACCAGAGCGCCGGAATGACAACGCGTGGCGCTGCCGGGGGCGAAGAGGCTGATAACGAGAGTGCCGGGCCGCTCCCATTCTACAGTATTAGGGGGGTTCAGTGGACTGCCATGGACCAGCAAAGTTACTGGCTAAAAGCAGCGCTATCTGCTATTGTTCCCGCGAGTTCCTTTTGACAAACCATCGCGGACATAAAAAAACAGTAATAGGAAGAAGCCATCTTTGCTTGATAACAGAGCCAAAATAAATGCAGCCTGCACAGTCACGTAGGGTCGGCACATCAACGCTCGGGCGGTGTGCGCTTGATAAAGCTTACTTCCTGCCGTCCCCCCCTAGGCTGCAAAACATGGAAACGGCCCGATAAGCAGGTCTGCGTACCGCAGCGCCGCGTGGTGAGATATACGAATTCTGATCGCCAGTGATCTGTGCTAATATTTTTTGCTTGCGACTGTACTTGGCTTGCACATGGCATCGATGAGTGTGCACTTTGTTTTGTGATATAAATGTCATGTACTTTTTCCGGAATAAAACAGTTGCAAGTTTGCGCTCCGTCCTGTCTTCCTTGTCTTATTGTGTCGTCTTTGTGTGTGAAAAAATGATTATGAGAATACGGTACAACCTACACATCTGTTGTGAGCCTTGGTGTACAGCGTTAGCTAACTGTTAACACAAGCGCCTTGAATGCTGGCTGTCGACAAGGTGGTCCCAGTGTGCCGATGCAAGAGCTGTCTTGTGGCGTGTTGCAGGTGGTGTGCCCCACAGTGTATGACGTGGTGATTGACTATGTCCTCCTGGACGCCTTTGAGGACCTGGGCAGCCCACCGCAGCCGGTTGTGGCGGTCATCCAGAATCGCTGGCTCACGGCAGGCTTCAAGGAGACGGTGGGTGCCCTCTCATCCGGGGAGGGAGGCTGACGGAACCATTTTGTGAAGGTGGGAGGACGAGGCAGACACCTGCACTGGCGAGCAACCAAAGGGATTTACTGTGAAAATTGAAGCAGTATATAAAGGGACACCTGGCGAGCAGCATAACAAGAGCAGTAACAAGAAAAAAAAAGGAAAAAGCAGGACCACATGCAACGCACTCGGGAAAGTTTATTCATGACCGCTATTTAAGATGAGCACGTTCCTGTGGGAACAGGACTCCTGACAGGCTACTAATGCATGCATCCTTTGCTCTTTGTGTATTGTAGCCCAGAAATGAGCCTCGAGGTCTTGTGTTCATATCTGGAGATGGCGCAAGTGCGGTTCAAAAACGCTTCGCACTTGTCTTACTCTGCACAATGCATGGCAAGATGATTTCTTTGCGACCTGTTGTGGATGTCATCACTGGCGTGTTCACGCAGGCGGTTGTTGATGCAGCCTCTCGTCTCACCGATGTGGAAATGGCCGCATGACATGGGAATCTTGTACCCTACACCAACGCTGCATTCAACAACAAACTTGTTCTGGTGCTTTCTCTGTTTTCTCTTTCCCTTTTCTGCACGGGCCTCCTGGTTTATTCCGGGCAGAAAAGAACAGCCTGCCTTGCTCACTACCTTTTTGAGGGGTTGCACGTAACTCTGTGCACGCACGGGACACATGCTGTTTCCTTCATCCCGTCAGCATTGGTTCGTGTTCCTCTGGGTTCTGGACTCGGCAAGCAAAGGTTGAAAGTTGAAAGTTTATTGAGGAATACAATAAAAGTTGCAATTGTATACAGCGAGAGGTCCCATGGTACAAGACCGCGGGCGGGACCTCCCATGAAAATCAATTTCAATATGCAACATAATATAAAATACACAACACATTAATTAGCGACGCAACAGAATAAATATAGGCACATAGTGTAATATTAGTTACTGAAATATTTAAATACAGACATTGTAATGCACAACAATGTACAATAAAACACTCACATATGCCGCGATACATAGAATCAATAACAACAAAAAAAATCACAAATTAAGAAGGAAAAGCTTTAGTTTGACCTTGAAAAAAGAAAGCGTATTAGTTTGTTTGATGTCTATGTTCAAAGAGTTCCAAAATGATACGGATGAAAAATGAAGGCATTGTTTCCCGTAGTTAGTTCTGACCTTAGGTAGTAAAAAGTTATTACGCAGCGCAAAACGTGTGACGACGTTGCTCACGATCGTGCTGGGAGAAAATATGCTTAGCGGGAGATGATGATGATGAAGAATCTTAAAGAATAGGATACCAAGGCTGTAAAAATAAAGGGCCGAGATAGGTAGAACGTTTAAATCTATGAACAAAATGCGGGAGGGTGACATTCGAGGGGTGTAGGTTATGATGCGCATGGCTTGCTTTTGCAGTTTTATTAAAGGCCAGAGATGAATATGATAGGCGTTACCCCAAGATGAGATACCGTAGTTTACCGTATTTTCCGGTGTATAAGACGCTGCTTTTTTTCTAAAATCTTGCTGGTGCGTCGTATACAAGGGTGCGTCTTATATGCGAATTTTTCATCTTTTTTTGCGAGTTCATCGATTACTCCGGTTCATGCTCAAGCTTTTTTTCACATAAAAAATATCACTACCAATAACGCGGTTGTAACACGGTTAATACTTCAATACCGGGACCGCCGTGCGCGACATTCTAGGTGATCTTAGTCATCAAACGGCGGGGATGACGACTTCCGGGATCACAAACGCGCGGCTGTTTCGGAAGCCCCAAGCAAAAGTAATGAGAAGCGCCAAAAGATGGTGACAATCGTGCTTTTCGCCATTGTCAAGACAAGCCGGCGTTCTTTTTTAGTCACCCTTTGCAACTTTTTTTTGCTCCGTGTACGTAGTGCATGTTTCAGCCGAGTTGCTTCCAGAAATGGGTGAACCTTTTGATAGCGCATCCGAAGATGAAGACTTCGAAGGTTTCAAGTAGAAATAAAATGTTGTTATGGACATATGGGGAGCTGTATCGTTTTTTCTTTTTTTGCTAAAACGTGGACGGGTATGGCGTGAGTGTTGCCTTTTTTGATCACTTAGCGTTGCTTAAGGATTGCTCACAGGTACGGTGCATTTCGCGAAAGTCGCGCAAGCGTGTTTAATTAAGCCTCACTAGCCTAACTGGGTAAACTGGGGTGCGTCTTATACACGGGTGCGTCTTATATACGAACTTTTTCAGTGACAGCTTGCATATATGGCAGGTGCGTCTTATACAAGGGTGCTTCTTATACACCGGAAAATACGGTAAGTGCCTGTGGATGAATGCGTAGTAAAGAGATAATAAAGTTTGGACTGGGAAATAGCTTCGGGCTTTAATTAGTGCGCGTAACCCATAAGAAATTTTCTTGCACGTTTCAGCTACATGATGATGGAATTTTAAGTGAGGTTCAATGATAACACCCAGAAAAGAAACTCGATCTTGTGGCGAAATAGCAGCAGAATTGAGGTATAGAAGTGGTGTGATGGGCAGTGGCTTCTGAGGGGGATGGAAAATCTGAAAACAAGTTTTAGTGACGTTCACGGACTGGCGGTTAATGTGGCACCAACGCTCAAGAGAATTAAGATCATTCTGTAGGTTAAGTATCAGTTGATTAATGTCCTGGTGCGATGATAGCATGGTAGAGTCATCTGCGTATAGTATACTATTGCAATTCTTTAAACAGGATGGTAAATCATTAATGTAGAGTAAAAACAATACAGTGCCAAGAATTGAGCCTTGTGGAACACCCTTGTTAATTAAAGCTATGTTAGATGTATGGTCATTAATAGAGACTGTGTGCTCTCGGTCACAGAGAAAGCTCTTCAAGAGCATTGGGGGAGGTCCAGTGATACCATAAGATTCCAATTTGTGAAACAAGATGGAGTGATCAATGGAATCAAATGCTTTGTTAAAATCTATTTAAACCGCTCCTGAGAACATTCCTTTATCAATTGTTAGCCTAACGTAATCTATGAGAGACGCTATTGCAGCATCTGTAGATAGTCCGCGCCGAAAGCTGTGTTGACTATCTGTCAATATGTTAAATTTTTCACTATAACTAGACAACCTTACTTCAATTAGTTTTTCTAAAATTTTGTCAAAAAAAAGGAAGAATTCCAATCGGTCGATAATTATTTGGCAAAGCTGGATCACCTTTTTTGAAGACCGGTATTATTTTCGCTATCTTGAGCTGCTTGGGATAACTGCCAGATTTAAAAACGAGATTGCAGATGTGGCTGAGGACTGGTGCAAGCAATGACCGGATAATTTTCACATGCTTCCCATGGATATTGTCAACGCCGGGGCCGGTCGTCTTTAAGTTAGCAATTACAGATAGAACTTCGTCTGGACACGTGGGGGTAAGAAAAAAGGAGTGAGGGCAGCTCTCAAGAGAAGGTGTGCATAACGAAGAGAAAGGATAATTAGGTGAATTGAAAAAATAATTGCTAAATGTATTCGCCATTTCCTCGGGATCAGATAAAGTAACACCACCGTGGAAAATAGATTTAACAACATTAGGTGACTTATGAATATTCAGAAATTCGTCAAGCAGCTGCCACTTTCGTTAAGAATTGTTAGCATGTCTGGATAACTGGTTCTCATAATAACATCGTTTAGCTTTCTTTAGAAGCGATGTTAGTACACTGGAATACCTTTTATATCTCAATTTAAGACGAAGATTGAACGGCCGGTGTTTAGTTTTTTTATACATGTTTTCTTTTTCTTCAGAGAGTTTAGCAGAGCAGTAGTTATCCATCGGGAAATGCGGGTAACATATTTTCTCGTGGATGATTGGAGCGATGTGCATTTATTGATGGCTGATGAAATTATTTTCGACAGCTCAAGTACAGCCACTTCTGGGTTCGAGAGACCCAAAATGTATGAAAGATCAGTATTAGACATGGCTTCAAAATATTTTCCGCTATCAAAAACTGACTTCCTCGTGGACATGTTGTTACTACAGCGAGATGATAGTGCGCAAAGAAATACCGGAAAATGATCAGTGACATCACATTCTATCACGCCAACCGGAGGAGCAGTGGGAAAATTCGAAAGAATATGATCAAGTAATGAATGCGAGCCATCGTCAGTACAACGCGTAGGCGTGCGAATTAAATTTGCATAACCATAGCTGTAGAAACAGGTCATGTAGTCGACACGGATGGGATTAGTCATGTCTAGCATATTGATATTAAAATCTCCCATAATGAAGACGTTTTTATTTTCGAGTGATAGTTTATGGAGTGCTAGTTCAAAAGCCCGGCAAAATTCAGACGCATCATTTGAAGGAGACCTATAAATAGCGCCGCATATAACCTTCTCTGTGCCACCAGTAGATCGGCAATCAATTTCTATCCAAACCGATTCGCATTTACTCACATTCAAACACAAATCAAGACGCCTTTTGTGAGCAATGTGCTTTGAAATGTAGATAGCCGAACCACCATAGGGGTTATGAACACGGTGTGCGTATTCGCATGAATAGCCAGGAAAAGCATACAAATCTTTATCAAGGGATGATAGCCAAGTTTCAGAAAATGAGATGATGGAAAATTGATGCTGAAGGGGAGTAAGCAAAGTGGTTATGTTATCGTAATTCTCCCGTAGGCTACGAGCATTGAAGTGGATGGCAGACAGACCTTTAGCTTCGGATAAGATCGAACGAGCATCTTCCGGGGAATATGATGCCATGATGGCGGTTAGAAAGATGTAGAATGTCAGCACCGGTATGTCTATTCACGAGGGGTTTCGTTGCACGAGGAGGTTCTGCAACGCTTGACAAAATCTCCATGGGGCATCCTGCAGTGGTTAGCCTGTCCACCTGCATGTGGAAACTGCTTTTGTCGGATGTACACACGACCTGTGCAATGGGGCTTCTAAACAGTCTTTGCCGATTCCACGCTTGGCTATCATCGAGTGAGCCCACTGAAAGGGCAGAAGGCCCTTTGACTCTTTAATTTTTTACCAAACTGATAGCACTCAGCAAACTGCTGCCCGGATTTCTCATATGTTCTGTACTGAACTTGATGTCTTCTGACTGCAGAGCATCCCACTACCAATAGGCCGAGGTTTTTAGATCTAGAACTTATCATCTTTAATGTGTGTTGGGTGTACTCGTTGCCATCTCGGAAGGGCCTTTTGTCCTTCCACTCAAGGATGGCCAAGCGTGGAGTCGCCAAAGACTGTTTAGAAGCCGCATTGCACAGGTCGTGTGTATGTCAGACAAAAACCAGTTTCCACATGCAGGTGGAGAGGCTAACCACTGCAGGATACCCCATGGAGATTTTGTCAAGCGTTGCAGAACCTTTGCTTGCCGAGTCCAGAACCCATGCACCAATGCTGACGGGATGAAGGAAACAGCATGTGTCCCGTGCGTGCACAGAGCTACGTGCAACCCCTCAAAAAGGTAGTGAGCAAAGCAGGCGTGACGTTCTTGCCTGTTTACTCAAGCTTTGTTTGTGAACCTATGCCTGACATCTTCATTGACAAGTTCAGAATATACAAATTACTTGAAAAAATACAGCCGCATTCAGCTTCAGGCCCTGATGGTATTCCAAACTTGGTTGTGAGATCATGCACAACAGTTATTTCCAAATATCTAGGCATAATTTTTAACCTGTCTCCTGCTGATTGTGATTTACCAGCAGACTGGAAGGTGGGTAACGTCGTGCCTCTTTACAAGGGTGGACCTGAGAGAACCCGGTGGCAAAGACTTTGGAGGAACATGTTGAATAAACAGCGCGAACGAAGACGAGCACAAAAGACCAGACGACACAGCGCTGACTAACAACTGAGGGTTTATTGCTGATCACACAAGTATAAATACATGGATGTCGGCGGAGAGGGAAAGGTATACAAAGTGCAAAAAAAAAAAGAAACAAAACATAAATGTGACAACAGCAACAGAAGCGCGCTAGAAATCAGCAGAGATTATCAGCCCCCAGGAGTGACAGCTCTTTTTGCAGTAGCGTTAGCGAGGGAGTGCTTATACATGCATTTCCCTGCTTCAATATGTTGTAGGCCTTGATAATTTCCCTCGCAGTTTTTTCCTGATTTTTGGCAATGACCTTCGTTTCATGATATAGCGGTACGCACTGTTTTTTCTCTGTCTTTGCCCATTCACAATCCCGGCAATGAATGCTGAGGTGACCGGAAACTACTTTTGACACTTTATAGCTGTGTTCGCTCAGCCTTTTATTGATACATCGTCCCGTCTGTCCAACGTACTGCCCTCCACAGGGCAGAGGGATGTTATAAACAACCCTCTTATCACAAGGGACGAAGCATGACTGGTGCTTGGTTGTGCACTTTGCCACTTTTCCTTTGATCTCATTAACAGATCGGCACAAACCAGCCAGACGATCAGGCGCGGAAAACACAACATCGACACCTGCTTTTTTCCCCACTTTTTTCAGGGAGTGTGAAATTCCACGTAGATATGGAATCACAGCGACATGTTTGGGGTTGTTGTCCGATTCCTGGACATCCCGTGTAGCTGATTCTGACTTGCTCTTCTTTAGGGCCGACTCAGCTACTGACGTGATAAGTTCTAAGGGGTACCCTGCCGAGAGCAGCCTTTTTACCTGGTGTGAAACGCTGGAGTGCAGTCTGTGGTGGCAGGATTTTGGAACATGTTATCTACTCAAATTTAATCAACCACCTTAATAATAATAACTTTCTTGTTGACTACCAGCATAGGTTTCGTTCTGGCTGGTCTTGTGCTACGCAGTTAATTGAATTGTCGCATGACATTTACGCTTCCTATGATGTGGGCCTACAGACGGGTTGCTTATTACTTGATTTCCAAAAGGCGTTCAGTACCATTTCCCACATTCTTCTTCTGCTCAAGTTATCCTTTCTCGGCTTGCCGCACAATATACTTTGCTAGATACAAAATTATTTGAGAGGACGCAGTCAATAAGTCTTGATTAATACTATTGGTCTATAGGTCTTGATTGATACTATTTAAACACTGAAATGATCTCTCAAATAACCGAGGCAAAATACCTAGAAGTAACATTTGTAACCTAGAAGTAACCTAGAAGTAACTTGACATGGAACCGCCATGTAGACGCTTTAACTCTGAAGGCTGCCCGCTCTTTCAATTTTATCAAATGAAACTTTAAATATGTTCCACAAGATGTGAAAAAAAAAAAAAAAAAACGCTCTACGTAACAAATGTCTGCCCAATAGTAGAATATGCTTGTTTCCTATGGGACCCGTATGCGCAAGTTCTTAACAACAGGTTGGAAAAAATTCAGAACCGAGCCACCTGTTTTGTGTCCCACAACTATTCGCATCGTAGCAGTATCACTGATCAAAACTAGCTTAGAATGGCCTCTTCTATCCTCACGTCGGGAATTTTTTCGACTGGTGTTTTTACGAGATTGTCGCACCGTACTGAACAAAGATCTTTTACCACCTACGTACATTTCCCAGCATCGAGATCACTTCGCTTCACTTCACTTTATTACCTTAAAGACCCCCAGTTAGGAGGTATTACATAATCTTATGCGGGGTATTACCTGCATAAGATTAAAGAAATATCAGCGCGTACCTCAGTTTTTGCACATTCATTTCTTCCACACACGATCAGTCCATGAAATAATCAGTTCCCCGCAACGTAGCTGGGGCCACATCCGATGCAGAGTTTTCTAAAGGCTGCTCTGGCTTAACACTGATTTCCGTGGTCTGTACGTCGACTCTTTCTGTGCTTGCTCTCCGTACCATGTTTTAAACTTAGCAAATTTTTAGTGTGCACGGTGACATACCAAGTATTTCCATATGATTCCCAGTGTTCATTTGGTCGCATGCTCTTGCTATGTCCTATCGGAGTGCTTGCATTATCCTCTATTATTGCTCTTGCCTATTTATATATTTGTTTCCTCGGCGCTAATGTATGAAGCATACTGTGGTACACCCCCCTACTGCAGTGCCCCTGAATGTAGGTACATGTATGAATAAGTAAAAAAAGCCAGAAAGCACAGACTACCAGTTTTGAATCCTCGTGGGGAGCATCCTACACTGGCCCAGCAGGGAGGAGCACAATCGCTGCGCCACATGTGCGATGCACGGGAGGGACAGGGCGGCGATTGTGGTGTGCACTGCCACTTTCTCAGGCTGCCAACCAGCTCTGGTGTGACAGTGGTTTTCCTCCTTGTGCACTTGTTTTGCCGTGAAATCCAGTGGGAAGAGGAACTGTGTGTGTGTCTCCTGTGCAGGCGCTGTCTGCTGCCATCTGGTCGCTCTTCAAGGCCAAGAAGAGGCTGCTGCCTGTGAGTGCTGTGTCACTTCCCAGCATTCTTTTTTTTGCGCACACAAAGACGACACAATAAGGCAAGGGAGGCAGGACGGAGCACAAACTTTCAACTGTTTTATTCCGGAAAAGTACACGACATTTATACCAAACAAAACAGCGCACGCTCATCGATGCCACATGCATGCCAAGTACCAGGGAAAGCACATAGGAAGGGCACAGGTGACTCACCTCTTGTCTAATCAAAATCTTTGTCATACATTGTCACAGATGGTGTACTAATGCATGAACTACCGCTTTTCCTAATGTGGTAGGCCGCAGCCAGTTCTCGCGCAAGCGTGTGCAGGAGCACTGACACACACACACTTGTGCGATAATTGGCTGAGGCCTACCATACAGTTAAAACTCGATTTAACGAAGTTGAGGGGAGCCATGAATTATTTCGTTAAATCGAGAACTTCGTTAAATTGAATGAGGCATTTCTTGGGCACATAATTCGCTACATTCGATTATATGGTATGGCGGCATCCAGAAAGCTACCGCAGCATCATATTTGTGAAGCGTAAATGCTCCCAAAATGAAACTGCGAACCGCGGAAATGACCGGCGCCGCTAGCGCGTATGAAAAGAAACAACAAAAATTCTTACTCAACAAGAAAGGCCCGAGGGGACTACAAATTTATTTTCCGCCAAAGAAGTCGGTGATCTTTTCCTGCGTGCGCTTTGTGAGCAACGGCCGCACCGATTTCTCATAGGTCTGAAGTGCATCCAGCGCGTCTTCCGTCCCCTCGTGTGCACCGGCAAAATGTCGCAGCGGATCGAGAGCATCCATCACCTGACCTGGTGTCGGCACGGGAGCTTCGGCACCTGCAGGGTCGTCGGCAGCATCTTCAGTCGTAACTCCCTCCACGCTTCCTACAAGCCGCAACATATCGGCATCAGTCAAAACTTCCGTTGTGACTGCGTTTGCGTCGGCGTTCACGTAGTCTTAGAAACTTATGCCTGTGGGCACTTCATCCACTGAGCGAAGGTGTTCCCAGGCATCTTTATCCTCGTGCACGCCGCTCGCACAGTCCGGACCAGCTTCGGCAATTTCAGGGCCTAGTGTACCGAAACCGGCAGTCCTGAAGCAGTTGACAATTATCGACGGCCTCAATGCTCTCCAAGCCGCCGCCACCATCTCAACCGCCATAAAAATATCTATTTTCGTCTCGCGCTTCAGCTGCAGGTTGAGGAGAACTCTGTCGACGACTCGACGCTTGTATGCGCACTTCACGCTATTAATTATCCCTTGATCCAAGGGCTGAACCACGGACGTTGCGTTTAGGGGGAAGTAGCGGAGCTCCACGCTGGTCAGCTCGACCTCTGCAACGTAGTGGGCCGTGCAGTTATCCAGCAACAGGCACACTTTCCTTTTCTAGCGACACATGTCGCTGTCAAATTCCTTCAGCCATGTAGTGAAAATGGCACGCGACATCCAAGCCTTTGAATAGACCTTTCCACAAATTCCGCCGCGCCACCAAGCGGCCGCGCAAAGCACTCTGGGAAAACGGAGCGCCGCGGCGCCCGCGGCGCTGCTCTCGCGTCTTTTCGTTCCGTCTCTCCGACTGCGCCTGATCACCGGAAAGCCTTCCTCTGCCATCTCGTCGCCATCGCTGTTTCTTATACCTGTGCTACACGGGAACGTTCGAATGACATCTGAGTCGAATGACATTCGAAAACTGAAATGACATTCGGACTCGACGGACGCGCGCGGTGCTACACGAAACCTTCCAAGCGCATTCGAAAGCCTCAGCTTGTTTTCAGTGTACAACGATGACGACGGCGGTGGTCACACTGCTCCGACAACGACACTATCACGGTCAACAGCAGCATGTGATTATAGTGAAATATCTAGTTTACTATAATATGATTGCAGTGGGACACGTTTTTCAGGCCAACGACACCGACGAATCCGATCGGCGGACGGTCAGCCTTGTCGGCGGCTGAGCGAAAGCACGGTGATGAGGCGGCGGTGCAAATATGTTCGCCCTTCTAAATGAGCGAAACGAACGGCCATATTTCACATGTGCACACCTGAACAGTCAACAGCGATAAGCGCTTGCCAAATTAATTTCAGTCGACGACGACTCCCTTCCCTTCCGCGACGACTAGGCCTAGCGGGTCCGTGGGATATGATCTGTGATTGCGGCGGTTGTGATGAGCGAATCACTAGCTTCAGCGAGTGAAAATGGTCACCGAGTGCAGTTTTGGCAATAGTGACCTGAAATTAATTATTGCTTACATCGCTGGGCACGCATATGACGAACGTGAAACGCCGCTGTGACCCAGACTGCCGAGCCGTGCTTTACGGCCAGCAGCAGTCGTCGCCGTCGCTAGCTTGTGGATGACAAGTTAGGCCGTTTCAGTTAAAGCGAACGGTCGCCAAACGTACTTCTGGATAAAGTAGTTTAAAATAAAGTACTGATCACGTCGGAGGAAGCCGGGACAAAAAACGAGAAGCGCCGGTCCTGCGCGATGTCAACAGCACCGGCGTTTCAGGCGTGCGATCGCACCATCGCTTCCCACACATTATCGCACTGCGTAAACAAGCACGGCTAAAGCCGGTAAAAAAGAAAACAGGTTGATTAATAGAACTAAAGCGCCGATTGCGTTTTATGTCATAAAAACGAGTACTAACTGTTCGTACGCAGCGATGTAAACAGCATGTATGAGTGCAGTTGTCCTCATCGGCGCACTCCTGGGGAAATTTCATGCTGACGCGGTAAATGTTCACTGCTGTAATATATAATCTTCAAGCACTCCCTTAGACAGAACGCGAGCTATTTGCTAAACATGACACAGTTGGTTGACACAGTAAGCGTGACACAGTCGGATGTTGCGTTACGCGGCCACGGATCACCAGCCGAGCACCAGCAGACGCAGACCGGCGTTCTCCCAATGCATGTATACACAGAGCCCTCGCCGCTCATGTGCCCATGGTGGTGGTGAATAACTTTATTCATAAAAGCCCCCCCCCCCCCCCCCTCCAAAAAAAAAAAAACGAAAATTATGCAGCAGCATTGCGGGCGGCCTTCAGGCTGCCGGTTGTGGCTTCCGCCGTACCTAGTCGCGACGCCTTCTGCCCCGGTCACCAGCCGAAGTTGGAGATTCGCATGTGCCCATTGCTCTGCGTAATCACAGCAGGCGTCCGTTCCGCATACACTCGGTGTGGAAGATCGTGGAGAGACGATCCATGTATCCCTTGCGCCCGCTAGGGTTGAAATGCGTACCATATATTTTGTGGTGTTTCGAAGGCTTCCACAGGGTAAATCGCCCTTGCGAACCTTGCCGATTTATCCTGCGCACCCATTCTAGCTTCAGCTTCTTGTCCTTGGGGAATACGTGGTATGAAATGTTGATGTCCTTTCTCGTGTTGTTACTATACAGCCGGGCACGCAGCACCTTTGACCGCCACCGCGATTCTAATCTGCAGACATGTCGAATGTCTAAAAAAATCCCCACATAATTGCAGAAAGACTAAGAGATAACCACCACAGCAGTGCGCTGCAACATTTACAACGCGCACGAGAAGACGCACAACGCCTGAACACGGCGGCACAACACAGCAACACGCTTGACAGCAGACGACGCGGGCGGCGACCGCTCCTTTCTCCCATCATGCTTTGCGCGGATCCGCTAGGGGATGGCGCGGCGCTGCAATTTGTGGAAAGGTCTATTGGCAACATACTTCACAGGAAGCTTTTTGGTGCCTTTAAAACAGCACGGCCTTGCACTCTTTCCGATGACAAGCGGGTCTCGTTTGTCGGTGCCGTCCACATTGACGAACAGCAAAAGAGTCAGCCTTTGTTTGCTGTGTTTGCCGCCGTGGCACGCCTGCCCCTTCAGGGCGAGTGTTTTTTTAGGCAGCATTTGGTAGAATAGATCGCTCTCGTCGGCGTTGTAGACGTCGCTGGGGGCATATTTTCCCAGAATGTCGGGCATGTTTTCAGACTGCCAGTCGCCGACTACAGCCATGCTTACGCTGCTCGCTTCACTGCTGAGCACTTTCCCGACGATGCCATGTCGTTCTTTGAAGCGCGACAGCCAGCCGGGACTTGCCTTGAACTCGTTGTCACCCAGCACGCACGCGAAAGAGCGAGCTTTTTGTTGGAGCAGGTCTCCACTCACGGGAATATTCTTCGCCCGCAAATCCATAAACCAGGCGAAGAGGGCCTCTTCCATTTTGCTTTGAGGAGTAGTCTTCAGCGTTTTTTTGCGCGAGAGATTCCCCGACGAAGTGGCGCGGAGGATGTCATCTTTCCCTTTCAATACTGTGGAGAGAGTACTCGCTGGAATGCCATGTGCTGCAGCCACGTCACATTTCTTCTGTCCACTTGTCATAGCACGAATTATGTCCACTTTCTCGTCCAGGGTAAGCCTTTTTCGTTTCTTGCAGGGCTCCATCTGCTAGTCAGGAGGGTTAGCGGCGCGCTTGCTCGCACACACCACGTCCGCGTTCACGATAGCAAGGCTAGACTGATGGAGGCCTAACAAGCTGAGCTGGACAAAGACATGCGTTCAAAGGCACGGGGAGTGAGTGAAAAACATTTATTTCTCCAAAAATCAGGTTTTAGCGGTGGGCCGATGTCGTCATGTCTTCGGCCTCTTCACAAGGTCGGCGCCCCTATTCCAGGGCACCGCTGAGTCTTGCTGCTTCGCAGGCGTGCTGCACCAGTGCCCTTTGGGCCGTGAGCTCGCTGCTGGTCAGCAGGCCCTCCCATTGTTCCGCATTCGGGTCATTTAGCTTGTGAAATGCTCTGTTACGTTCGCATTCCCATGTGATGTGATATAGCGTGGGGGTTGCTCCGCACCACGGACATGTGTCCCTGTATTGTGTAGGGAACATCTTATGTAGTATGTAGGGGAATATCCGCACAAGAGCGAACGCAGAGTACAACACACAAACACACACACAAAAAAAACACGCGAACTGGAACAGCGCCGTCTATGAAATGTGGCACAAAACTTTTTTACTGCTGGCGCCATCTTGTGAGCTCGACTCAAAATTAAAACTCGTTTTGCGCCGCGCAGTTTGAAAAAAGCGGCGGGCCGAAGATGCTCCGCGCTGTTACCACTGGCTCGCAATCAATAAATTTTGGGGTGCTGTCTACAAAATAGACCAAAAATTAACACTTTTTCACCTTTATTTCTCGAAAAAAGGTTCGTTAAATCGGGACAGATCACGGAATCAGTTTCGTTATTTCGGGTTAGTCAAAGCATTGAACCCTATGGGCGTCTGAGGGGGAATTAGGATACCTTCGTTAAATCGGGATTTTCGTTAAATCGAGTTTTGACTGTATTAGGAAAAGCGGTAGTTCATGCATTAGTACACCATCTGTGACAATGTATGACAAAGATTTTGATTAGATAAGAGGTGAGTCACCTGTGCCCTTCCTATGTGCTTTTCCCTGGTACTTGGCTTGCATGTGGCATCGATGAGTGTGCACTTTTTTGTTCGGTATAAATGTTGTGTACTTTTCCGGAATAAAACAGTTGAAAGTTTGCGCTCCGTCCTGTGGTCTGATCAGCAGATAAATAACAAACTGGAAGGGACAAAATAGAAAAAGATCCAAAGCGTGTCATAGCTCCAGGTTCGTCTCGTGCAAATTGGGCATGGTATACGAACTCCCAGTTTCCTGTGGCAAGCCTACATAGGTCAGACGGGTCGTTGTATAAACGTTTGCCTGAAGGAACTTAAAAAACCACTCTCAGAATAAAAGTCCTCGAACTTGGTCGATCACTTCTGTGAATGTAAAGATTGTAAGCCCCTTTATCAGCAAGCTCAAACTTTAGGTGGTCGAAATTTCTGGAGCCCTCCACTACGGCATCTCTCATAGCCTTAGTCGCTTTGGGACGCTAAACCCCATAAACCAACCAACTAAACTTTGGCAACCCATAAGGAGCGACTGTCACAAGAAATCATTGAGGCTTTTTACATATCAAGACAGGGAAGTTCATGCATTATCACACCATTGGTTTCTTTTTAACTCTTTCACTACCATGCCACTAGGCTTCGTTCACCGGTGATCACAAAATTAAAACTGCTATGACAGCGTGACCACGGCAGCTGTGGACTTGCTGAGTCATCTGGTTTGTTGTTCACACTCTGAACTTTCACTTCCTGCGTAATTTGTATTTTTGCCACAAGGCAGTAATTTTTGAAATGCGCTTGAAGTTGTGGGTGCAGAGTTGAACGTTCCGAGCAAGACGTCAACGTCAGGAACGGCGCGCACTTGAAACAACCCCGTTGCACGCAAGTCTGCTTCGTCTGCAGCATATATTTTTGATGCATTGAGTAGCAGGGACTCTGACGATGATGCTGCATTGTGAGATTATGTTCCCGAAGCTCAAACTACGCAACCAGAGCCCAGAACATTGGCCTGTTTTTTGTTTTCTTGTTCCCGATCAGTCTGTACGTACCAAAGCACTGCTACAGAGCCACTATGGGCATGTTGCGCCATCTAGTTTGCTCTTCAGAAACTACAGTTTGGTTTTTTTTGTGTAGAATGAAATTTCCTCGTGAGGCGCAAATTTTTGAAGTGCCCTTGAAGTGCAGGGTGCAGTGTAGGGCACAAAAAACCCGCTGTACACGATTCTACTCCATCAGCAGCAGATATTTTCGATGCATCGAGTAGCAGGGTCTCTGATGACGATACTTCATCGTTGGATTTTGGTTCAGACGCTCAAAACTGCGGGAACAGAGCTTGGAATGCTGGTTTGTTAGTTTCACTTTCGGTTTCCAGTATGCTTGTGCGAGCACAGTGCTGCTGTGAAGTCTCTACAGTGATGTGATACCATCTGGTTTGTTGTTAAAAACTAGTTTCATTTTTTTGTGTATACTACTGCAATTTCCCCACGAGGCACGAATTTCCGAAGTGCCCTTGAAGCGGAGGTTGCGCCGCAAGCCGCTCTAAGCATGGCATCGAGCGCTGGGACGATGTGCGCTCGAAAGAAACCCCGCCGCACGCGATTGTACTGCACTGGCAGCAGATATTTTCGATGCGTCAAGTATCAGTTTGTTTTGAGTGAATAGGCTGTTCTAAAGAGAAGAGGATCTGCATGTTTTACAGCATTTTATTGCCTTTTTTTTTAATTTTCACGTCGAGATCATGCCAAATATGGCAACACAGTAATCAAAGCGCACGAAGAACGCAGGACAAAGATGAGACGGGACAAGTGCTATAGCGCTTATCCCGTTTCGTCGTTGTCCTGCGTTCTTCCTGTGCTATGATTGCCGTGTTACAATGAGTTACCAACCTGCCCAAGCCTGTTCTGTTCTAAATATTATTTGGCGGCTTCAGTAAAATGGCGAGTTGAGCAAGTTGGTACATACTTGAAGAACAAACACAGTGCAGCAGCAGGGACAACTGAAGGTTTATTCCAAAGACTGCAAAAAATGTACTCTCTTAACAACCAGGAGCATGCATGAGCGACACCAACACTGATAAGATGTAAACTTCAATCATGTTGGTCACGAGCACAGTAATGAATGAGGGCGGATGGGTTGCTTATTCATGTGTCACGGTTTTTGTGAATATGCAATGCTTCACTGATTTAGTCTCAGTTTGTGATTGTACAGGACCTTAGTATCATTAAAAAATTGGCTGATGGTTTAGCATGGTTAATTCTAGTAAAAAAGGATAGCTTCATCTCCGCTCTGTGGCTTCCTTCAGCCGAGGCGTCTCTAGCCGGGGCTGCCTCTCTCACGCCCCTCGGCTTTATTGCGCATGCGCAGCTGTCGAAGCGCCTGGGCCGCCGGGGAGGCCAGGCCCACTGCGGTGGTTGCCATGACGACTGTGCTCTCCGGCATCGACAAGGCTGAGGTGCAGCTTCAAAAGTGGAGTACGTGCTTTTTGCATCAGGCCTTTGAGGTGTTGCGGCGGCATTCTGTGTGGTGCAAGGCTAGGTTTGAGGAAGTTGCCCCTTTCTGTCCTTTATAGGCCAGACGGGAAGGTGCCTGAATTCCCGCCTACGTGAACGCAGCACCTGATTGAAAGGGACACCTTTCAAAGTAATGCTAGTAATACTTGTTGGGGGACTAGTTGGCGCATGTTTCCTCCACTCCGGCTGCAGAACCATGTACTCCACTTTGTAGCGACACCAATGTCTTGTACAATCACAAAGATAGACAAACCAGGGAGATCAGTCAAGCATTTCGCATTCACAAAAACCGCGACACATGCGTACGCACCCCAGCCGTCCTCGGTCAAGATAAATGACCTATTGCATCTTGACCATCATGACTAAAGTTAACATTTTATCAGGCGTAGATCGTGGGTGCTTCTGGTTGTGAAGAGAGTTTATTTTATGCGTTCCTTTTCAATAAGCCTTCAGTTGCTAGTCAGCGCCTGTGCCGTCTTCTCTCTTGTCCCGGTTGCTTTGCTGTTTTCTTCAATTATGGCGGCTATACTTGTATTTGTATAATACTTGTGTTTGTATAATTTTTCTCTGTGTTTCCTGAAACGATATTAGTTAAAATTTGTATTTTTAAACAGCACCCTTATCAAGCTTTATAATACTTCCAAATTTTTTTTTTGTCAGACTGTAAAAACCATATCAAGGATACACTGAAATCAGCCTCTTCAAAGAGTGCAAAGAAAAAATTTCTAGCTCAAAAAGTATTTAAGTTATAACTTTTACATTTTAAGGCCAAATTATAAAAAGAATTTGAATCATTTTGTACTTTCTAGAATTTTTAAATAAATTATTTTGAAGAGTTATTGCCACATAAATAGAAATTTTTTGTAATTTTTTTTACATATTTCTCAATTTTTTTCACAATATTTAAAACAAGTATTTGTGTTCAAATAAATTGGATTAGAAAGCCCATTCTATTTCAGTCACTATTCTGCATTTCGTAAAATTCTGCATACTGCAATTTTTCTAGAAAAAAATGTTTGTCTGAGACCGATGAAGAACAGTCCTTTTTCCCGTGGTAACAAAAGGGCAAACTGCAAAGGAACTAGCATACCTGGACTGCACCTGGAACTGATATTCCCTTTCAGTTTTAATTGGTCTTTGTTGGCTGTGACAGTGGCGTCTCCTGCTTCGTGTTTTGTCTCTCTTGTTGCCCATCATTCCCATCCTCTTGAGTTTTTTTGCCCTGCGCTTTTCGTGGTGTTATCCTTTTGGTTATCTTTTTACGAGGTGGGTATATATTTTGTGTTTGTTCCAGTAAAGCTTTAGTTGCGAAGGCATGTCTTGGCTCTTTCCGCGCTGCCTTTCGCCCCGAATGAGGCGTCTGTTCCAGGCCCCCATCTGCAGCAGGGGCCTAGGCTCCTGTCGGGAGTGAGCGGCAGTGCTTTTGTGGGAAGAGCATGCAATCCATTGCACTACATGAGTTGGCCGGGGGTTGCTTTTAAAAGCACTCTCTCTGGTTCTGCACAAGCTGGGTCGAAAGTGTCCGTATTCACTACCAATGAGTGCTTCAGGTTCTCTTATCCTCGGTGAGAACCAGTGCCGGGGCCGTTTAAGCCACTCGGGAAAAAGTATTTGTCACCTTCTTATTACCAAAAAATACGTATAAATGCGCGTAAACTTTTTCTTCCAGATTTGAGGGCCAATTTTTGGAGTGCAGGAAAAAAATCTTTTTTCTTAAACTGAAAGCACACCAATTGGGGAATGAGCAGCATTTATTCTACTTTCAGTCGTCACGCGCGGAGTCTTCTGACTCTAAGCTAGTGCTCATCCCTGAAGAAGCCACGCAGCATGCCCGTTGTCAACGCGTAGCCATTGTTCCGCACTTCCATCACAGCAGCAGAGCAGCTCTTCTTCCATTTCATGGAACTTGCATGGCTTGCCTCGGAAAGCATGCTTTTTGCAGCTTGTGTTCCTCAATGCATCCTTTTGGTTGCACCATCGTTGGACACACTTTTTGGCCCCCTCGAATTTACTGCCCGCCGCCCACTCTCCATGTCCGAGAGCAATCTCTCAGCCACATAGCTATTAAGGTACTTGCCCATGGTGCCAAAACTGCAATGCCCTGTGGCAGCACATGAAAGCCACAGTAGTGAACTGCCATGCTACAGTGAGGTAGATGTTCTAGCTCACTGTAACCACGCTACCACAACTTTCGTGCCTTTGATCATGGAGGAAAAAACTGGCTGTGGCTTAGCTAAGGTTAAGCCTGGATAAGCGAAAAGCTCTCGCTGCTTTTCAGCCAACTCCCAAGCTACCACTTCTGGATCAGTGTTTCTGCGCCGTCTGACTGTTGCTTCTTCGTCTCCTTCCATGGCGAGTGTCTGCGCCTGTTCTATGGGCAAGCACGCCTTATATACCTCTTCTTGCAAATGCGCACTGCGCACGGCTGCGGCGAAAGTTTGAACACTGAACAGAGGGTCTTTCTCTTTTGACTAAAAATTCCCTACATGAGGCACACACCCTACCCACGGTTTCACTCAACTGAACAGATGCTAAGCTCAGTGTCTGCCATCACTTAAGATCCCGCAGATGCCATGGTCTTTCACAAACGTCACACACGTAGCCGAACGGATTGTTCGCAAAGTCTGCCGTGAAGGCCTTGTCGCGTTCTGCCTGTTTCTGCGCCATGCATGACGTCACTTGGTTTCGCGCATGCGCACAAATCTGCGGTGTGGCTCACGCGAAGCACGCTGTTGACGAGAGCGCGCCCAGCCTTCACGCGCCAAGTTCTCGTGAAGCCTCCCCCCTGTTTTCACTCTCCCAGTCAGTCCCTTATGTGTTGGTGTTGGAATGTCTTAGTGCATGCATCTACGCGGCCCGTTGCGGGGGTGGCGTCTGCAGCAAGGAGACTGATCTGCAGTCAGTCTGCTGCGCTGGTCCGTGCTTGCGCGTGCGCAGCGCTATCACGTTACGTGATCATGGACTCGCTCCCTTTTACTTTTTATCGCTGGAGCTGGTGATACTGGTGTGATATAGCAGATAGTGGGAGCTCGCAGCAGAGGAAAATGATGACGGATGGAAGATAGGAGCGTCGCGGGAGTGGAGAGAGGTGTCGCAGTTATATAAGTGTAGGCGGCTCGGCGGAGCCCTCGCGTCACTCCAGGTTTAACCAGAGCTAAACCGCAGCCAATTTTTTTCTTTATTTTTGTTTAACTGTGTTGTAAATTGTTATTAGAATTCACCATTTTCTTTCAGTATGTATTCCTACACTTCTGACCTTATGTCGCCTCTCTGCATTTCAGCCGCCAATCCTCCAATTGCTTCGTGCTAACTTCCACCGCAGATTTATTTACATGACCATCGTTATCTTTAAACCCTAGGGCCTCAGGAAGAGGGGCTGTGCCTGCATCGACATCCGGATGGATACCAATCACATTTGATTATGAGGTGTTCAATTGTTTCCACAGATCTGCCACACACTGCACGTGTGTCATCTTCTTCGTTAATTTTTTTTTTGTCGCTGCGCGTTCTAAGACACCCTGATCTAGCTTCAAAGAGTAGGGCACTGCCTCTTGAGTTATCATAGAAAAATTCTTTCCTGGTCTGCCTTTCCCGGTATTTATTTATTTATTTTATTTATTTATTTATTAGAGATACTATCAGTCCGGTGTCGGCCAAGATAGGAGAGATACAAGGGTAGTACAGATTACAAAGGCAGAACACGACAAACAAAACACAAGCACCATCCACTCGATGCCAAGTTTTAACATTTCAAAGAAATGGAACTGACCTCTAAGCAACAAATAAAAATGCGCAAAAATATCGCTGCAACGAAACAGAAAAGAATGTGAAAACACCATGCCCAACACAAATGCAAGGCGCATTATACCAGGCACTATACCAACCAATCACGAACTCCTGCAGAGAACACATGCACACCCGATGCGAGCACCACATTCTCTGGTAGTCTGTTCCATTCTATATATATAGTTTGATATTAGGAGAAGGTAAGTGATGCCAACCAAGTAAAATACAGGAAAAACACGACGTTTCAGGACCGGCTCGGCCCCTTCTTCATGGTGTGACTACGGGCGAGCGCAGCTTGGCTTTTTAAGCCCCTGCGTGGAGGACCTCTGGGTCAATGGCCGCAGCCCATGGACCCACGCAGGAGGCTTCTACTCGAGTCGTGGCACATTCAGCAAACACGAGAGAATGTTAATCGTTCCCTGGGGACTCTCCCCTCATCCTATGTCTATGGGCTGCGGCCATTGACCTGGAGGTCCTCCACGCAGGGGCTTAAAAAGCCAAGCTGCGCTCGCCCGTAGTCACACCATGAAGAAGGGGCTGAGCCGGTCCCGAAACGTCGTGTTTTTCCTGTATTTCACTTGGTTGGCGTCACTTACCATCTCCTAACATTGAATTTCCCAACCAGACAGACTTCTGTCGAATGTTTTCTTTTGAGTCTATAGTTTGATATAGTTCTACACTATGCTTCTTTTCCATTGAATTAATCCAATTTTTAACTTCCGCGTTTTTAACCTGTCGTTTAATGCTCTTTCTTTCTCCGTCCTCATGACCGGCATACTTACTGGTTAGTTTTCTAGTTCTTTTCCGCCACTGTGAGTCAACGCTTTTTCTGTATGAGTATTTAAATACCTTAGCTGCCCATCTGTTATCGTCCAATTTCCTCAGGCGTTCTTCATATAGTATTTTACTCTTAGCTTCCCGTGCTTCGAACGATGCCCAGCCCATATCCCCTTGTACTGCCTCGTTTGTGGTTTTGCCAAGGGCACCTAGTGCTAATCTTCGAACAGCTTTCTGATTTACTTCTAATTTCGACTGAACTTGTATCCTTATGCACAGAACAGCATTCCCGAAAGTAAGCCCCGGTACTATTATTTCTTTCCAAATACCTCTGAGTACCTCATATTTGTTGTACCCCCATAATGCCCTATGTTTCATTATCCCGGCGTCTCTTCGTCCTTTTGCCCTAGGAGACTACTTATGCTTTTCATAAGTGCCCTTCGTTTACCCATACCGCGAGGTATGGGTATTCGGCCACTCTGAGTATTTCATGGCCTTGTATTGTAAGCACCTGATCAGTTGTATCGCTGAAAATCATCACACCTGACTTAGTTGCGCTAAAACCGAAACCTAGAGCGTCTCCTTTGTCTCCACAACAATTAAGCAGAGCTTGCAAATCTTGCAGAGCTTGCAAACAGTACAATATTGTCCGCATACATTAAACCAGGGAGCCACTGCTCAACTACATTTCCTCCTAATCTGTATGACAGATTTTATAACCTAGATTAATTCCTTGTAGCTTTCTTTCCATATTTGTCACATAAAGCGTGAACAGCAATGGTGATACAGGACAGCCCTGCCTAATCATTTGTGTACCTCCATAGTTGTCTTACTTTTTGTCCATTCCCAAGTAATTTCAACTTTATTATCTGGGTACATTTCCTGTAGAAAATCAGTTGTCTTATAACCTATACCTACATCTTTTAATATGTCCAGGAAGGCTAAATACAGGGGTCTGTTCTCTGCCTTAGCTATTTCTATGCATTTGGTAAGCATGAACAGGCTATCATCTAAGCGCCTACCCCTTCTGAACCCGTTCTGAAGTTCTCCGAGTATCCTATTACTTTCTACCCCTGTCTTCATTTTTTATTTCACTCCCTGCATTGCCAGCCTGTATATAGTAGATGTTATTATAAACGATTGGAAGGATTTTGTGTTCATCTTATCTCCTATCCCTTTATAAATCAAATTCACTCTTTCTCCAGCTGTGCGGAATTTGCTGATTTGCCATGACTGTTCCCGATGCTTTTATCAGCGCTTCCTTGCTTCTTCTTGGGCGAAGTTCATTGATCAGCTTGAGTGGAATTTCGTCACTCCCTGCGGGTGTGGATCTGGGAACATTCACTTCCGCCTTTTCCCAGTCGAGACTGTAGTCACTTCTGTCCTCCTCTGTTGGGCTGTTCCGTGTGGCTCCCTCCTCCCTTGGGGGAGTGCCTTTGCACCCAGAGCACACTGACGAGTGTCTCAAATGCAGCATCGTCACAGATTCTTGCTGTAGTACGCCGGGAGGCCTTCGAATGTCCATGGGACAGCGCCGGGTTTGAGTCTGAGCTTCTCGCATTGCAGCGACACTGCTTCTCCATTGACCACACACTCTTCAGGCCATATTAAATATGTGGGCCCAAATGCCTCTCACAGGCACGGACATGCTACAAGTCAAAGCTAAGTCCACCGCTTTCCTGTTGAGGTAACACCCGCTTCCATATTTTGCGTTGCTCAGAGTCGCTCGGCAGACGAAACAGCGAGGCCCCTTTCTGCGTACCTCCGTAGCTGAAGCAGCAGCCCATCACACAGCAAGTATTCGGCATCGCAAGCTTGCGCGTCATGTGCACTGTACTTGTTTTGCGAATGAAGGCAAAATCAGCCAAGAAAATAGCTGCTGCCACGTCGCCGGCGTCCCATTCCGCCTGCATTCTGGCGGCTATACAGACGCTCGCTTGCTCGCATCGTTGGCCTCACACAACTCTTAGTGCCGCCTCGTGGAAGGCTCGTCAGCATATAAAGCTCTCCCGTAGCATTACGTATATGTTTCATGACCATAAAAGCATTGAAGGACTATGCTAATACGTTTATGATCACTTCCTAGGCTGTACTTCCCCTGTTCTTCTATTTCCACTGTTGCGAGTTTACTATAGATCCCCTTTGACATTAGACAGTAGTCAATGGTCATCTGCCTGTTACGGGATTCCCAAGTGATTTGTCCCTCACATTTAGTTTCTCTGTTGACAATAACTAGGTTGTGCCGCTCACAGAAGTCTAGCGTTAACTACCCGTTACAATCTGTGTATCCATCCAGATCCTCGATGTGGCCATTCATGTCATCCAGCAGAATGATATTGGCAGTCTCCAAACTGCTTTATATCGTCATTGAGGCACTTAACTAGATCCTTGTTTTCTTGGCGGCATTTGTGCTTGGTCCCTAAATGAACTACCCCTAGCCACATCCTTTTGCCAGCAATTGTACCTTATACCCAGACATGTTCTTTGCAAGTTGATTTTATTCTTTGCTAATTTGTTCCTTGATGTATCAGCATACCTACTCCTAGGTGTGTGCGAATAGTGGTTTTTTGATTCAAAGCGAATTCGAAGCGAATAGCAGTTTTCTTTGAATAATTTCGAAGCGAAGAGTTCGAATAGTAGTTCTGGCACTAAAAAAAGGCTGAATGACAGTAGGCATTTCCAAAGCCATTTATTTTCCTAACACACGGTGCCATTACATACTGCACTGAGGCTTTATTTAAAACCATGCTTCAAAATTTTAAGAGAGCACCTAAAGTGAGTTAAGAACAATTTTTACCGGTTTGGTAATAAAAAGTTTTAACACATAAAAAACCGCCTGCTTTCTAATAAGGAACTACAGATAAAATACAAAAAATGGCAGTATAACAGAACGGTGCCAGTAGTACAACCAATAACTGAAACCATATGAGTAACTGCACTACACTGCAGCAAGAGCACTGAGAACAATAATGAATTGTGCACTACCGGTGACCAATGGTCGAACAGGTCGAATGTCCAACACTGAGCTAGGCAATCACGTTCGGTGCACCGACTTGCCACTTGCGTTGCTTGCGTTTCTATAGTTTAGGATCCTCACTTCTTGGCTTGGATTGCGTCTTCTTTTCGGTTACGCCGATGGGACTGCTGCGTCCAAAGATGCTAAAATGGAACATAGGCTGACCGGAGCCCTGGCAGCATCGCACCATCGCGTATCCACAGCTCCCACAGCACCAATAGGTTGGCCGTACTGTCGGGGACAGAGCGTTCAGGATGCGCCGCCCATGGCTCAAATGCATCGCCATCACCTTGCGGCCGGAGATTGGCGCGTCTATTTCGCTATCCGAGGGGTGCTCGCATGGAAACGTCGGCTCTGCTCTGTCTCCCTCGGGTTTAGTGCAGCAAACTGGCGCTCTTCCCGGCCTATGCCGTCACTCTGACAAGGCCTGTCGCACGATGCATTTTTTTTTTTGCATTTCACTAGCAGCTCGCGGCTGCTGTTCGCCGGAGCATTGCTTCGCTTATCAAGCTGAAGGATCGGAACATCGTGTTTATCTTGGCTGCGTGTCTATCTTCGCATCTGTCCTATCAGATAATCTTTTCCGCAGCTCTATGGGGAAAAAAAAGAGGGGGGGGGGGGGATGAACGCGACCAAGCGATGCCCGCGTTCGAATACTTGCGGCGTCCGAGCTCATCGATAGCGTCACCGCCAGCCAGAATATATAAAGAGTTCGCTGACAATAAACTGAAGTTTCTTGTTTTGAAGCTTAGACGACTGTCGGCTGTGTTCTTCCTTCATTGCGTCTGCCTCGACCCGGTGGCAGCGACGCGGCTTATGGCAGCCTTAGTGCGGAGGTTCGAAAACGGCCAGAACGCAGGATCTTTCGCAAGAGCGCGTCGCCCTCACTTTTCTTTCGTTTGTCGCTGGGTTCGGACCGCGGCCTGATCGTGATTTGCGTATTGACTGACCCCCGAGTATGGAAAGCGCGATAAAAAAAAGCCATCTATGCGGCAACACTCGTAACCGAAACCACATAAAGCAAGCGGGCAAGCGTCCCAGTAACACTATTCGCGCGAGACGAATACTTCGAAATTTCGAATACCGAGAATTCGGTTCGAAGCGAATATCGAATACCGTGCTATTCGATCGAATATTCGAAATTATCGAATATTTGCACACCCCTACCTACTCCTCCTCCCTTCTTCTCCGTTGTTGTTCTGTTGCACGCTTCCCAGACATAGCCATCGATTAAAGGTGGATGTTCCAGATCCCTCAGATGTGTCTAGCATAGAGCGTACACACCTACTGCTTCGTCCTTTAACTGCTGTTCTATTTCTAGCCATTTCACTCTCTTTCTACCCCCTTGCATGTACTCGATTGTTGCTGCGACAAAATGTAGAATATAGAATATCTATACGCTCAAAAAAAAAAAAAAAACGCTTGTAAACACATGCCCAAATAAAATTCTGCCTACTGCAAATGTCGATCACCTAGAAAAGGAATAACTACCTTTCTAAAATTGTTAACTCAGAAATGAGCACTGAAAATCTATGGCTGCTGGCCAGAATAGACCCGGCCGTTAGGTCACTGACCTAAACTCTGCACTTTAGCGTGCACTTCACCTAACTGGCCCAAATCTAAGCACACCTTACTTTCAAAATTCTGTTTGACGGAGTCACATTGTTCTCACAGTTGGTCCGGGTCACCACGCGTAATCCAAAGGGCACTGCACGGCTGTCGGCGAACAACGATGGCCAAGCTCTGTGGGCGGCACCTGGAAGCTCCTGTGCAAAGGCTATTCCCGCATGGGTTGCGGAAAGTTTGGGTGCGGCCCTTGCACAAGTTTTTTCTTTTAATATTTCCTTCGGGAAAACAGGTTGCAGCCCATACGTGGCCCTTGCACAGTGTTCCTTTCCACCGAAGGCACATGCAAAGCCCTTTTCTTTTTTCAGGTACATTCGAGCACTGTTTGGTGCATGACAGTCATAGTTGGTCAAGCACCGAAATCCACCATCAGCTGACATAACTTTAGTCAAGACGGAAAGAGCAGATTGGATTAAGGAACAGACTGGTAGAAGAGGGGGGGAAGTGAACCTGGGTGTTATGGAGAGAAAAGATGTCCCCAAGGGTAACAAAGTGTGTGAAGATTTTTCTCCGTACTAGCTCTTAACGTCTTCACTGAGCTTCCCATTTCGTACTTTGACTTCGTAGCAGGAGTGGTGAGACTGCATCTTTGGAGGAGGAAGGGCTGTGTTTGCAGGCGGTCCTCATGAGCGGGAAAAATCTAAGGACGCGACGCGCGCATCTGGATTGTGGCGTCCGCTGTGCTGAGCTTCTGCTCAGGCAGCTTGTTTAACAGCAGCGGCAGATGGAGCACTTCCACAGTTGCGCCGCTCATTCATCAGAAAGAGCTGGCTGAGTCTGTTTTCTGTTGTGTGATTTTTTGAGGTAAAAATATGGCTTTTTCAGTATATAGTCTTACCAGTGTTGGCGGACACCGGGAAACTGGCGAATCGTTTCAAGTAGGAAGCTGTTTAACTAATTTTTAACTAATTAGAGTTAGGCACGTAGTTGCAATTCGAGGTTTGTGACCGGTCATTACTATTAGCCATATCAGTTTTTAGAATTTAGAAAATGTGATTACCCTCTGCGGTGTGTCTCAAAAAAATTTGGCTTTTTTGACTAGTTAGGTGCACTGAAAAAGTTGTTTTGCCTGCATGCTTTTTGAAAGCGGATGTATTTTGTCACAATGTAGTCATATTTTGTTGAGCCACAGCGGCAAGGATAATCGCGTTTTCTAGGTTCTAAAAACTGATGTGGCTGTTACTAATGACCGGGTACAAATCACTGATTGCAACTAGGTGCCTAACTATAATAGTTAAAAATTAGTCAAACAGCTTGCTACTTGAAATGATTCACCGGTTTTCTGCTGCAAAAGCCATATCTTACCCTAAGAAGCCTATTTTTGAAAACTATTTGAAGTCTTCCCTGAAATGCGTGGTTTTTAATACTAGGAAGACTACGCTGTGAGTGGCATGCACACACGCAGCGGGTGACTCCTGCGTGGCTGAGCCAAGACTGAAATTCTGGGGAGAAGCAGCTGGGGAATGCAGGAGAGGGAAATCACACATCGGAGATTAGTTCTTGTGAGTTTGCCATCAGCAGTGTTCACAACCTACTGGACTGCGCTGTGTTTAATCGCGGCCTGATTGACAGCAGAGACTAGGACACGCAAGGAACTAAGGACATGCACATGCTTTCAACTAATCTTACTGGGACAAACAGAAGGAACCTACAGCAAAAACCCAATGAACCACTCAAACAGAACAGAACTGCTAGCAAGTCAGTGACACGGACATTAAATTTCACGTGTTGTCCAGATATCTGCAAGTGAGGCTGGCTGATGCAATTATCGCCTCTTTTCTTGATAAAATAGGCCTCCTTTACTTCTTGAGCCTGATGGCAGAAAAGTATCTTTGTATGTGAAAACTGCCTTGTTTTTTTTTTCATCTTTCTTTTTTTCTCCTTTGCAGTTCCTGCAAGGTACTGCCACGTGCAAATGTGGGGCCTTTTCATCCAACCCACATTCGCAGCCTCACTTGCAGATGTGAATTTTCTTATCTGGACAACACGAGAAATTTAATGTCAGTGTCATCGACTTGCTTGCATTGGTCTGTACTCCTCCTGTTTGTCCCAATGTGAGTCTGCAGTGCCTGTGCTTGGTTCCTTGCACGTGGCCAGTGCCACCTTGCTGCTTTATTATTCTACAGTTGGCTGGGAGTGCTTTTTGCTGCTCTCCCTCTTTTCAGGGCAAGGTAGGCCTGTCCACTTGAGGCTGTCGCAGGACACGATGTCAGTGTGGCACTGCGTGGTACCACCAGTGTCTCGAGGTTACGCGGTGGTAGTACTAACGAGGTCCTGCTTCATACCAACACTGGTGTGTGAATAGCGTATGCAGTAGACTCCCGTTAAGGCGAACACGGTTTAGACGAATTCTCGGATAAAATGAACTAGCTATGTGAAAAAAAAATCAACTGAAGACAAACTGTTTCACGTGTGATTTGGTTAAGGTGAGTTTTTGCAGCAACCCCGAACACTGGCGAGCGACCCCACGCAAGGGCGCTCGCGGAGTGTGTGTGCTGCACTATCGAGCAAAGGAAAAACAGAGACGCTTCCACGTGAGAAAGCGCACCCGGACACGATAGCTTCCGCGCAACTTTGCGGCTTTGTGTGGAGTGGCTGTCTTGCAGGGGCATGCATTCTTGCCAGTGCGGAAAAGTTGGGGCACCTTAACTCCTGCCTGTGTCTGACGCAGATGCCAGAGCCTGGAATCGTACATGCATCATGTCATGCGTTACCCCTGACTGACTAAAAGGCATGGACTAGACTTTCTTTTTTACTTATAACAGTGGTGGTAATAATAATAATAATAGCTTTGGGAGCCTAATTTTTAACTGTGTACAGAATCGCAATGCGCATGAATGTGGCATAGAGATGGCGCCAGATATCAGTGGGCACTGTCTGAGGTGGACGAAAAAGTGCACCTGGTCGCAGGGTTAATAATAGACACCTTTAGCATACCGTATGCCGTGTTACCGCTACCGTTACCGGAGTACCGGGAACCCGCCGGTGAGTACACGCTGATTGGCTCCGACACTGGGGGCACAGCTGCCGGGTATCTGGTGCCATCTGGCGCCGTCAAGGCAATTAGCGCATGCGCATTGGCTGCTCGCCGGCTCCCGGTACTCCGGTACCGGTAACACTAGCACGGTACACGGTATGCTAAAGGTGTCTCATAGCTACACGCTCAGCTACCCATCTGGGAACGCAGAGAAGAGAGATGGTGAAAACTAGGCTGTTTTCAAGTAGGACAGTGTGACTGTTTCATGTTCAGCTTACTTCATGCGTAGTATATTCCATTTCCAATTATTCTCTCATCACAAAATTGCCTAATGCATTGGTTTCATGTAACACATATTTGGACATGCATAATGTGCGTACATATCTTTTTTGAGGGCACTTCTGATGAGGTGAACAAATGTCCCATCAAGTTTTTCTTGAAAGGACTCTGTGGGCCTGAAAATTTGAAATAGTTTATGGATAGCGTCAGCTATCAGAATTGCACTGCGCGCTTACTATTTGTAGTATGTCCACCTTCTCTTCATTCATAAATTGCGAGATTTTCTGTTCATACAACCTCTCCAAACATCGCAGTGTGTCGAAACCGTGCTCGCACCTGTTAGCTGGTTCTTCTCTTGTGCCGTCAACTGCCAGTGCACGGGTAAAGTGCTCGCCTGATAAGCACTTTCAGCCACTGCATGCTCACATGTTGTGCACCCCGTGCAGCATGTTGCAGTCAGTGAATACCCCCAGCGAAGAAACCGACTATCCCCCTGTCGTTTATGATCACTACTATAAGAGATGCGTGCCGTGCACGGAATGGAGTCAACAGGTCTCGAAGCACACATGTGCTTATCCCTTTGGTTTGCTGCAGCTTCTTTAATTCCTACACAGTTTTCATTTATTCGAATAGACTGGCTTCACATTTTAAGCAGCAGAGGACAAGAAAAAAAGCTGATAATGGAAGCAGTACCTCAGAGCTAACCCATGCTACTGTGTTTTGTACAGCACGGCCTGCACGCTGTATACCTTATTTACTTTCGCTTAAGCCGATACATTCTGACTTCATTTGCGAGATTCCTGAGGGCAACCGAAAAGATTACGCTCATAAAAAGAAAAGGACGCCAAAGAAACGCTGTGTTCTGTTGCAAACACCGTGGCCTCCACCATGGAGAATGTCACCCTGTTTGAAAACATCACTGAGCAGTGCACGGAACCTGGAGAAGAGCAGAAGCATTTCCTCACTGAAGCATTTCTACTGTGGTCCGATTTCTGCCCGTTCCATTGAAAGTGCACACACAGTACAGTGCATTGCCGCATTGACCTCCTCCCGATTCGCTGGCCTTGGCTCCAGATATCTTTCCCCCTCGGCATCACGGCGCACGCAGCTGAAAGAAGAAGACGATGCAGTCCCAAAGCCAGCAGTCAGAGATCAAAGCTAGGCGATGCTCCATCCCATAGGAGTGCAGCACAAAGCAGAAAACAACACATGCGCTGACTGCTGGCTACGGATGATTTGCGTGTGCCATATATACCAACGAAAAGAAAGAAAGCTTGGTTAGTGTTGTATCGGCCGCTGTGTCATTGTGCGGGCTACACACTGCGCAAGCGTGAAGTTTTCTTTGTACCTCGCCAGGTCCCCCCTTTCCATTTCCCCTCTCCCCTGCTATACTATATAATCACCCTCTGTTGCAATAAACGTTGGTTTTTCGCTTGTCTCGTTCCCAGGCGTGTACGCTCGTTCCGTTCCTGCCGTGGCCTATCGGCCGCGGCTATGTTACAGTGGCGACGAGTCAAAACGACACCCACGCTGTCAAGGCAGACCAAGACGCTCCAGCCCTGAAGACAGCACTGCCAGCGACTTCCATGGCCTTCCAGATGCTCCCGAGCTTCGACGAAAGCACAGATAAGTGGAAGCCGTACTTGATCAAAGTGGAGGCGTATTTCGAAGCAAATGGCATCGCTGAGTCAAGTAAGAAGAGAGCACTTCTTGTGGCTGCACTGAGCACGCAGACTATTCAGATCCTTGCCGGAAGGGTGGCTCCTCAGGCGCCGAACTCTTTGAGTTATGATGAAGTTATCAAAGCCCTGAATGAATACTATGACCCAAAACGGAATGAAATTTCGGAGAGCTACAAATTCTTCAGTCGTTGCCAACTGGAGGGAGAATCTATTCAGGCTTTCCTCGTCGAGATCCGCCGCATCGGAGACAACTGCAACTTCGGCAGTTGCCTTGACAGGATGATCCGAGATAGAATTGTCTGCGGTGTACGCTCAGGTGCAGTACGGAAACAACTCCTGGCAAAGAAAGAGTTAAAACTAGACGAAGCCGAAGCGATAGCGATAGCTGCTGAAGCCGCGGAAAACGATGCGAAAAAAATTTCTCCAGAAGCAACACCACTACTGAAAATGCAAGCGCGACGCCGGCCAACACCGAGACAAAGCGCCGAAAATGCAGCGTGTCGGCAATGCGGCAGATGTGGAAGCTTGAAGCATGACGCTAACAGCTGCAGCTGGGCCAAATCGCGCTGTTATCACTGTGGTCAACGTGGACATCTCGCAAAAATGTGTCCCAATCGCCGTGACAAGCTACTCGGGGCTGCTGCACCTGCGCCTCGTGGCCAAACATTAACAGTGCAAGAAACCACTTCGGAAGATTGCTATGAAAATGCTCATATCTGGACTTTGCTGTCGGCGCGAACGAAGTGTCTCGAGCCGCCACTTCGCCGCACATTCAATTGGGGCGGTGTAGAACTGGCAATGGAAGTAGACACAGGATCACCAGTATGCGTCATAGCGCGACAGGTTTTCGATAAGCATTGCAAACACTGGCCAAAATTGAAGCCTTCACATCTGAAACTTTCGTGCTACGCTGGAAAACTGCCTGTGTTAGGCGAGCTTCAGCTAGTTGTTGCGCACCAAGGTGTGTCAGTTGAATGCACACTCATAGTGCTAGACTGCAACGGACCAAGCCTGTGCGGGCGAGACCTATTAACCCTGCTGGATAGAGCCGGAGTTCCGGTACTGCAAGTCAGTAGAGGTGAAGTGCCAGTGGTGGGAGGAGCCATCAGCCGCATCAATGCCTTACGGAGCAACTACGAGGATGTATTCTCGGAGGAATTGGGCCTGATTAAGGGACCCCCAGCCAGCTTGGTGCTGAGGGACGGTGCAGTTAGCAAGTTTTGCAAGGCAAGACCGCTTCCGTACGCGCTCCGCGACAAAGTGGCAAAAGAGTTGGATCGGCTAGTGTCGCTAGGCATAATATCTCCCATAAAACATTCGGACTGGGCGACCCCCATAGTACCAGTGCTTAAAAAAGATGGCACAGTGCGGATTTGCGGGGATTTTAAAGCCACCTTGAATCAGGTTTGTGCACTTGAGCAGTATCCCCTTCCGGTGATTGAAGACATGTTCGCGTCGTTAAGCGGTGGTGAAGTTTTTAGTACACTCGACCTGAAAGACGCCTACAACCAGGTGCCACTAGACGAAGCTTCACGCAAGCTGTGCGTGATTAATACGCACCAAGGGCTCTTCTGTTACAACAGGCTGCCGTTCGGCATTTCCTCTGCTCCTGCTATATTTCAAAGGAAGATGGACACCATTCTAGCGGGCCTTCCTGGAGTTCAGGCATACTTAGATGACGTGCTTGTGTCTGAAAAGGCGGGAGACAACGGAGCTCGGCTGGAAACTGTGTTGCAGCGATTTCGAGAGCACGGCGTAAAGCTGCGATACGACAAATGCAATTTCAGCCAGCCATCGGTTACTTATCTGGGACACCGTATCGATCGTCTCGGTCTTCACCCGACGGAAAAGAACGTGGAAGCTATCATGAAAGCACCGAGCCCTCGTAACGTGAGCGAGCTGCGTTCGTTCGTCGGAATGATAACATTTTATTCAAGGTTTCTGCCAAACATGTCAACCGTGTTGTCCCCGTTATACCAGTTACTGGAAAAGAATACGCGATGGCAGTGGAACCACCCCCAGGAAACAGCGTTCGTCAAGGCCAAACAGTGCCTCAAGGATGCCGAAGTGCTTGCCCATTTTGACCCGTTAAAGGAGCTGAAGCTAGAGTGCGACGCTTCGCCACACGGCATTGGCGCAGTTCTGTTTCACACAGTAGGCAGCGTCCACAGACCGATCGGATTCCGTTCAAGGACTCTAACTAAAGCCGAGCGGAATTACTCGCAACTTGAGCGTGAGGCGCTGGCACTAGTTTTTGGGGTCACCAGATTCCGAGACTATCTGTTGGGCCGTGAATTCACCTTGGTTACAGACCACCAGCCTCTCCTTGGATTGCTAAGACCCGACCGCCCGACACCCTCTATGGCTGCAGCCCGCATTCAGCGTTGGGCACTCTATCTCGGAGGATATCGGTACAAACTTCAGTACACTCCCGGAAGACAACTGCTGAACTCGGACGCCCTCAGCAGGCTTCCTCTGCAGTCGCCCGGTCCTAGTATGGAGCCCCAAGAGCCGCAAGAGTACGTTTTTTCTTTGGAAAGCCTGGACGAAGGCACCGTTACGACACGAGAACTGAAGGAACTCACAGCTGTCGACTCGACACTAAATCGCGTCAAATATTACGTGCTACACGGTTGGCCAAAAAGCTTTAAAGGCCTTGAGCCGTGCCTGGCGGTATTTTTTGACTGTCGACTTGAGTTGTCCCTGGCACATGGGTTAATTTATTGGGGACATCGAGTGGTTATACCTGCCGGTGCACGAAAACGATTGCTGCAGCTGCTGCATGACACCCACCAAGGGTCTTCGCCGATGAAATCCATTGCGCGATCGTTGTTTTGGTGGCCAGGCCTTGACCGAGAGATTGAGGAAATGTCGGCGCAGTGCAAGAATTGCATCGACAATTTGCCCATGCCGCCAGCCGCTCCACCAGCAAGCTGGCCACAAACGTTTGAGAAGTGGTCGCGCATCCATGTGGATTTTGCCGGACCGATAGAGGGCAAGATGGTGCTTGTGCTAATCGATTCGCACACCAAGTGGATAGAAGCAATCCCTCTGAAGCACGCTACCACGACAGCTACAATCCACTGTTTGCGGGACATATTCAGCCGATTTGGCATGCCAAGAACGATCGTTTCCGATAACGGAACACAATTCACTAGTCATGAATTTGCAACATTTGTCGAGAACAACAACATATCTCACGTTAGGACCGCCCCCTTCCACCCGCAATCTAACGGGGCTGCCGAAAGAGCAGTCCGAACGGTGAAAGATGGTCTCCGGAAGTTGAGGCCTGGCAAATTGGAGCACAAACTTATGCGTCTACTGCTCAATTACAGAAGGACGCCCCAGAAGAGCGGCAAGTCGCCATCAGAGATGCTTCTAGGATACCAGATTAGATCGCGCCTGGATACGTGTTTCCCGAAGGGTAGTGGAGACGCACCGTTGGACAGCCAGGAGTGGCTGCCCCAACTAAAGAGCCGTGTGCACGTTCGCAACTATGGGACAGGAGACAAATGGATACCAGGTCATGTGAAATCTACTTCTGGGACCAGAATGGTTACAGTAGAAACACCTGGAGCAGTTGTCCGGCGGCACGTGGACCAGGTACGTCTTCGGCATGCAGGAAAGCAGTCACCCGACACTGCGGAAGAGGCACACCCCGACGGCGCTACAGAAACACAGTCACCCGACACTGCGGAAGACGCGCGCCCGGACGGCGATACATTCAGGCCAGAGGAATCTGCATCACAGCTCGATATGAGACTGGAAGGATCTACTTTGCCGCCTGCAGTTGGGGATCATCATGCTGACGGCGCATTCCCGGCACTTCCGTCATCCGGAGCAGTAGTGCCAAGCGAACCCGCTCAAGCCTTACGACGCTCGACGAGGACGAGGAAACCAGTTGACCGATTTTAGGAGGAAGAAGTGTTGTATCGGCCGCTGTGTCATTGTGCGGGCTACACACTGCGCAAGCGTGAAGTTTTCTTTGTACCTCGCCAGGTCCCCCCTTTCCATTTCCCCTCTCCCCTGCTATACTATATAATCACCCTCTGTTGCAATAAACGTTGGTTTTTCGCTTGTCTCGTTCCCAAGCGTGTACGCTCGTTCCGTTCCTGCCGTGGCCTATCGGCCGCGGCTATGTTACAGTTAGTAAAAAACAAAGAGACTGCAGACAATTTCTCAGGTTTAGAAGCTCTGGAGTTGAGATAGAGCAGTTCTTCGAGAGATATCCTCATTTCATTTATTAATGCAAGAGTGTTATAAGGCTCTGTCACGTGGGCAAATGTTGTCCACAATTTTTCCCCGCTTGATTGCGTTACTTTCTGAAGATAAATGTGTGAAAGTGTGATTGTGAGAGATAGTGTGTAATAAAATGTTTCCGTGGGGAAAATTTGGCGGATGAGATGTAATTAAATGTGAAAAACGCGCAAAAAGTACATTTAGACGTCAAAATCAGAAGCATGTCAGCACAGCTGTATGACCAGGAGCATCAGTGGACTTGGTGGCATCGGAAGAGCAGGGATGCTCATCCATTTCTTCTTCGTTATCCAGGGTGGTGGTAAGAATTCAGTCTCTTCTATTCAAGATGACTCTGCTGCCTTGATGGTGATACCAAGTCTAGTTCTAATACTGAAATGTTGAAAAAATTCTCAAAGAGCAAATGAAAACTAACAACGAACCTGAAACAAGTAGAATCAGCTGTTAGTAGTATCCAAGACAGGACCATAGTAATTGAGACAGAAATGAGTCGGTGGATCAGTATGAAGAAAAAATAGCAGAATGCGATGCAACCTGTTAGAGTACTAGTAAACTCAGCGCTAGAGTTAGTAAGAATAGGAGCAGACGCAACAACCTTGTCATATACGGTGCAAAAGAAGAGACGGAGGAAGATGAAAAATCACTGGAGGATAAAGTCAAACAAGATATTTTCAAAGGGGTACTCAGAATCGGCGTAGTTTCAACGGAAAGATTGCACAGAATCGGTAATCACCAGAGCGGGAGGTCCCATCGGATCATGCTGAGACTTTTTGATTTTTCAGAAAAAACAAAGATTCTGTCTAGCTGTTTCAAGGTGAAAAGGTCAAATATTTCAATAGCTGAGGACTTCAAAAAGGATAAGAGACATCCACGCAAACGTTTGGCGTTCAACAGCGTTATGAGAAAGAATAACTGCGCAAAAAGGACGGGACTAAGAGAAAGAGAACCACACGGCACAAACGCAGACTGACAACTGATTTATTGCATCAACGCCTCCTTCCTTCCTTCTACAAAGCGCATGCGCACCAACCACAAAGACAAAAGCCACACTCATCTCGTGAAACCAAGAAACTCCTTGCGGTACAGGTGTACGGAAGCATCTGTCAGGCCCTAATCTCACGATTTCCAAGGCTTCGATAATTTCCCTTTCTTTCTTATCCTTCACGTGTCCGTTGATCTTAGTCCTGTCGAAAAGCGGATTACAATCTTTGTCATCGTGCTTGCAAGTGTTACAATGCTTAGGCAGATGCTGCCCCCTTGAATCAGCTAAGGAATTGGCTTCAGTCAAGTCGCTTGGTTGTCAAGTGACTTTTATCCGCAGTCTCCCCCATCATTGATGGAAATAAACATGCTATTATTATTAAGTTAATAGTATGCTCTAATGATCTAGTGTTGATGCACCGGCCAGTTTGCCCGACGTACACCTTACCACAGCTCAGCGGAATCTGATAGATTAGATTCGATGTACAGTGCATGAACTTATTCCTGCACAACCTTCTTTTGCTTGTCTTTCCTTGCTAAACTGCACAAATGCGACAGCTTGCAGGGTGCAGAAAAAAAGACCTCTACGCCGAATTTACCAGCAACCCTCTTCAGGGTGTGCAAGACCCCGTGAACATAGGGCATAACTTCATACTTCCGCCTCTCCTGTGCATCCCCCCCGAGGTTTTGAGTTTGGGCGGAAGGACTTCAACTGGGACTCCGCGACAGCCTGAAGAAGGGCCAGCGGAGGAGAACCAGCAGATCGAAGGTGATCGACCTGAGCCTCAAAGCTAACCTGAACCTTATGTGGACAGGACTTGGCTAATGAAGCCCTGAGGCAAGTTGATGCGATACCCCTCTTGACCAGCTTCGAATGGCACGAGTTAAAGGGCAGGAGTGCCTTTTTCGACCTAGGCATGTACGCCCAGCAGAGGTGGTCAGGATCGTTAAAAAATAATTTTAAATCTAAGAATTGCAGACAAGAGTTTTCAGGAAGTTAATGGTTAAGTGAAAACTGGCAAAAGCTGACTTAAAGGATGCTAAAACCTCCATCGCTACATTTGTCAAGTCGTCGTTGTGGTCACTATTTAAAAGGATTAAAAAGTCATCGACGTATCGGAACACCCGAACGATATGGTCGTCAGATAGTACCCGCGATAGCGAGCAGTCAGTTTCTGCTAAAGGGATCAGATAAAACTGGAGCTACACACCACCCAATACAAATGCTGCCTTTCTGCGCATAAAATTTATCTTGAAAACTCACAATCGTTGAAGTAAGATATACCTTAAGCCATTCCAAAAAATCTTCCTCGGAAATACCGCACGCATTCAGGAAAGACACAGCACCAGAATGTTCGATACAGTTCCGGACTGCACGGAACAGGTCATCGTGGGGAAGGGAGTAGAACAACTCTTCGGTGTCAACCGAGAAGCCCGAGTTAACAGCGGAGAGGCTATCCCCTAACATTTCGGCCACTCGGTCTGAGCTGCTGACCTTGTACGAATCGTCGGGCGCCAGACTTCCCAGATGGCGCTGAAGGTACTGATTGAGCACAGCTTGCCAGGATCCGTTTCTGTAACGATGGCTCTAAAAGGGCATTCTATCTTGTGGCTCTTGGCACTGAAGAACACAGTGAGCACCAAGACCGTGTTTTTCACCGCTTCACTTTTTAGCCGGTCGAGTTTCAGATCCCTTAACAGTGCAGCCGCCTTTGCCTTCGCTTTAGACGGCTTCAGATCTGTTCTCCTAAAGTTCTTTAAAACGGCTGACATGGCCTTATCTCTAAAAAGCTTCTGAGGCAGGACCACAAAGCCTCCTCCTTTGTCGGCCATCATCAAAGCGAGGTCAGAGTTCCTAAAATAGCTTGCCACAGATCTCACCATGGAGTGTTTTTTCTTCTTGCCTTTGAAAGTGTTGCGGATCGTATCAACACATTCTAAATGGCAACGTTCTTTCTCTTTGCCTTGAACTTTGTCAGCAATCCTATGCGCCGCCACCAAAGCCTCGTGCTTGCTCAGGGGGACCTCCAGACTGAACTTCGGGCCCCTGTTGAGGACACTCTCAACGTTGTGTCGAACGGTCGCCCCTCTAAGATAGACAACTGGAACAGCACCAACTACTCCCTTCCCCACGATGACCTGTTCCGTGCAGTCCGGAACTGTATCGAACATTCTGGTGCTGTGTCTTTCCAGAATGCGTGCGGTATTTCCGTGGAAGATTTTTTGGAATGGCTTAAACTTCAACGATTGTGAGTTTTCAAGAAAAATTTTATGTGCAGAAACGCGGCATTTGCATCGGGTGGTGTGTAGCTCCAGTTTTATCTGAGATCCTTTTAGCAGAAATTGACCACTCGCTATCGTGGGTACTATCTGACGACCGTATTGTTCGAGTCTTCCGATACTTCGACACCTTTTTAATCCTTTTAAATACTGACCACAACGATGACTTGACACACGTGGCGATGGAGGTTCTAGCATCCTTTAAGTCTGCTTTTACCAGTTTTAATTTCATCATTGAACTTCCTGAAAACTCTTGTTTGCAATTCTTAGATTCAAAATTATTTTTTAACGATCCTGACCACCTCTGCTGGTCTTGCATGCCTAGTTCGAAACAGGCGCTCCTGCCCTTTAACTCGTGCCATTCGAAGCTGGTCAAGAGGGTATCGCATCAACTTGCCTCAGGGCTTCATTAGCCAAGTCCTCTCCACATAAGGTGCAGGTTAGCTTTGAGGCTCAGGTGGATCGCCTTCTGTCTGTTGGTTTACCGCTGGCCCTTCTTCAGGCTGTCGCGGAGTCCCAGTTGAAGTCCTTCCGCCCAAACTCAAAACCTCTGGGGGCGGATGCACAGGAGAGGCGGAAGTATGAGGTTATGCCCTATGTTCACGGGGTCTCGCACGACCTGAAGAGCGTCGCTGGTAAATTCGGCGCAGAGGTCTTTTTTTCTGCACCCTGCAAGCTGTCGCATTTGTGCAGTTTAGCGAGGAAAGACAAGCAAAAGAAGGTTGTGCGTGGCATTAACAGCAGGAATAAGTTCATGCACTGTACATCGAATTTAGTCTGTCAGATTCCGCTGAGCTGTGCTAAGGTGTATGTCGGGCAAACTGGCCGCTGCATCAACATTAGATTATTAGAGCATAATAATAACTTGTTTATTATTGTTTATTATTATTCTGGGCATCAGGAGTTTCAAGATACTAATTTAGAATATTCACTATGTCGGTGCGAACCATAACAACCCCGGATGACTGGCGCTATGCTTAAATAGTTGCAGTTCATAAAGAAGGTCCCAAGAATGAAATAAATAACTATAGGCCGGTTTCGCTAACAATGTCTATTTGTAAGTTACTCGAACATATTATTTACAAAGCAGTCGTCAATCGCCTGGAAATTAATAATCTACTCTACAGTCGGCAAGATGGCTTTCGATCCCGATTATCAAGAGCCACACAGTTGGCAGAGATAACTTACGATATATTGCGAATGCCCTTAATGTAAGGGGTCAGTTAGATGCTACCTTTTTAGACTTTTCTGAGGCATTCGGCTTAGTTCCTCACCAAGACTTACTTACAAAACTCCAGGCTATAGGTATTGAAAAGAACGTAATTTCATGGATTGACTGCCTGTTGAAAAACCGTAAACAACGTGTGAGACTGATAAATTCCGTATCTGGTAGCTTGGATGTTTACTCAGGAGTACCACAGGGTTCAATGCTTGCACCTTTGTTATTCTTAATATACATCAATGATATCTATTTAAGCATTGAGCCTGGGGTACAAATACGACTCTTCGCAGATGACTGCGTGGTGTATAACAATTCTTTATCAGCCACTCAGGCTTGGTGCATTAATTGGGGAATGAACCTTAATGCCGCCAAGACAAATACCATAGTTTTTACCAATAAGAAAACGCCACCAGATTTTTTATACGCTATAAATAATGTCCCAGTCGTAAAAATCAGTTATCTTAAATATCTAGGGGTGCCCCTATAAAGTAATCTGAGCTGGGAACAACGTATAAATAATATATGTAAGAAGGCCCAGGGTAAGTTGTATTTCCCCAGAAGAAGATTACGCAATGCTCCTCGTGCTGCAAAACTTGATGCATACAAAACACTAGTGAGACCGTCCCCAGAGTATGCCGATATCCTCACCAGAAATATTTAATGGGCAGATTAGAATGAATTCAGAACCTAGCAGTAAGCTTTGTATACTCAAACTGTTCCAGGCATTCAAGCATTTCTAACCTACTAAAAAAAAAAAAAAGCAGATCTATACAGCCTAGCTCAGCGTAGAGTACCATCAAGACTGAAGTTTTTGTCCCTGCTTTATCACGGACACTTAAACATAACAAAAGAAACATACCTTCAGGAACCCTTCCGTCACTCCTCGAGAACTAACAATGTGAAAGCACTTAGCCAACCCACAAGCCACATAAATGTGCACATATATTCCTTGTTCCCTTCAGCTATCGCCACCGTGGTGACTCAGTGGTTATGGTACTCGACTGCTGACCTGAAAGACGCGGGTTCGATCCCAGCCGCAGCGGCTGAATTTTTATGGAGGAGAAATTCCAGAGGCCCGTGTACTGTGCGATTTCAGTGCACGTTACAGATCCCCAGGTGGTCGAAATTTCCGGAGCCCTCCACTACGGCGTCTCTCATAGCCTCAGTCGCTTTGGGACGTTAAACCCCATAAACGAAACCAAACCTTCAGCTATCTGTTACTGGAATAAACTGCCATCTACTGTAGTGAACTGCAACACATTCGAATCTTTCTTAGCACATGTTAGTCACCTTGATCTAACATCATTCCCATCATGGTGTGGCTCTGTAGTGATGAAATTGTTATTTTGTGTTTATTTGTGCATATACTTGTTTCCCTTGTTCAATCTGATATTGTCATTTTTTTTCTATCTGGTGTCTACTTCTGCATGAGCCCAAGAAGGGCCTGCAGTATTTGTAAATGAATAAATAAATAAAATAGCCATGGACAGTTCATGGACATCAGAACAGCCACAGACGTCGATATAGTATAGTCAGTATAGACATTTTGTTCTCGCATTGCTCCAATGCGGGTCGCCGCAGTGATCTCAAAGTTTTTTACTCTCGGGGCTGATGGGTGTTTTTTCTTAAAACACAAGTGCAGTGCAGCTTTGGGCCA